>NW_027507788.1:175505927-175900605 GCF_037356315.1 Lithobates pipiens
TCCTCTGTCAGGGAATCGGGAAGTGAAGCATGACTGCTTCACTGCCCGGTTCCCTACTGCGCATGCGCGAGTCGCGCTGCGCGTCTCTCTTGGTCCCCCACTGTGTCTCTGGGAACTGTGTGTTTCCCAGAACACAACGGGGGGCGGGGCATCTGCGGGGGTTCTGCGGCGGTCTGGCCGGAAGTGTGTGCAGTTACCTGGATTATCCAGGTAACTGCACCCCCCCTCCCCCCTGAAAGGTGCCGATTGTGGCACCGGAGGGGGGGAGGGATCAGAATAGCGGAACTTCCCCTTTAGGGTGAAGAACCGCTTTAAGACTGGGGCAGGAGCGACGTCAGCGGTAAAACGACGCTAGTGGCCGAAAAAAACATCCACAAAGCGACGCAGCAGTGCTATGCCGGCGGTATAGCCGCGCTGCCCCATTGATTTCAATAGGTAGGAGTGGTGTATACCCTGCTCCTTCACCACTCCAAAGATGCTGCTAACAAGACTTTTTTTTGGCATCCTGACAGCGCACTGCTCCACTGTGAAAGCCCTTTTTTTTTTTTTTTGCTGTACTGCCTGAAAAGTGCCCCAGTGTGAAAGGAGCCTTATGCATTCTATGCATTAAGGTGAAATACGTTAAATTTTTTATCTGCCCCCAGAGCCCCCCCTTTTTCTTGAGCCCATCCTTTCCAGCGACATGCACAAGCCCTATCCTCATTGGCTCCCGCTGCTGTCAATCAAATCCAGTGACACAGGAGCAAGGGGCCCGAGTCCCGCTGTCTGTGTCAATGGACGCAGCAGTGGGACTCGGGAGCATGCCCACACGGGTGCGCCCATGGAAAGATGCTCTCTGTGGGGGCTCCCGATGATGGGGGGGGGAGCCAGGAGCGCTGGCGGGGGAACCCCTGAAGAGGCGAATCGGGGCTGCTCTGTGCAAAACCCTTGCACAGAGCAGGTAAGTATAACATGTTTATTTTTATAAAAAAAAAAAATCGAACCTTTACAATCCCTTTATGTTAAAAATGTTTAGGCATCGGCTCCCCCCACCCCCCTGATTCGATCCAGTGGTGTCCCATCTAGCCATTGGCTTCCATTCCTGTCAATCAAAGCCAGTGATGAGGGAGTCCCACTGTCTGTGTCTATAGAGGCAGGCAGTGGGGTTCAGGAGCAGGCCTGCACAAGTGCCCTCTGGGAAGCAGCTTTATATGGAGGAACTAACTAGAGAGAATGAGCCAGGGGAGCCTGAGAAGAGGAAGTTTAGGGCCGCGCTGTGCAATTCCGTTGTACAAAGCATCTATAAACCTCTTTGTTAAAAAAAAAAATTGCATTTTCAATCACTTTACCTTGAAGAAAGTTTTACTAAAAAAAAACCTTTGACCTCTCCTAACAATTTTGTTCTTACTGAACAATGCATGAATGACTGCCTCAATGCGGAGTAGCGTGGAGGCAATCAGTCTGTGGCAATACTGAGGTGTTATGAAAGCCCAGGTTTCTTTGATAGCGGCCTTCAGCTCGTCTGCATTCTTGGGTCTGGTGTCTCTCATCTTCCTCTTGACAATACCCCACAGATTCTCTATGGAGTTTAGGTCAGGTGAGTTTACTGGCCACAGGCAATTATGATTAGGGGAGTCATATAATCTGCTGGTGTTGGCCCACTACTGTGTTTTATCAAGTCCAAAGTCAGAGCAGCCCTCTACCAGCAAATTCTAGAGCACTTCATGCTTCCCTCTGCTGACCAGCTTTATGGAGATGCTGATTTCATTTTCCAGCAGTACTAACCTGCCCACACTACCAAAAGTACCAATATCTGGTTTAAAGGTAAACCCACTAAAAAAATAAATAAAAGAACCCTGCAAGACAAAAGCATAATGAGCTAGTATGCATAGCATACTAGCTCATTATGAAATACTAACTTTAGATCGAAGCCCCCACTGCGGTGCCTGTACTCTCCTCTGGCTGGCAACATCGCTCCCGGAGTTATTTCTGGGTATCGCGGGCTCCGGTGCTGTTATTGGCCAGAGCCACGATGACGTTACTCCCGGGCAATGCGCCCAGGAGCCGCCGGTAAGGGCACACAGCTGAAGCAACGGTGCAAACGAGCCGTTGCTTCAGTGCGCATGTGCCCTTGACGTCAGCACATGCTGATAGAGGGGATATCTCTTAAACCGTGCAGGTTTAGGAGATATCCAGGGTAGCTACAGGTAAACCTCGTTATAACCTTACCTGTAGTGAAAAGTGGATTGTAAGGGTTTACAACCACTTTACACCCTTACAAACCACTTTGACCTACAGGTAAGCCTAGATTACGGCTTATCTGTAAGTCGAAGAAATATCTCCTAAACCTACACAGTTTAGGAGATATTTACTAAAAGACCGTCACAGCTGTCTATGGCGCGCAGTTGCACTATCACCGTTAGCAGCATGCCGCTGCTAATGGCGATATGTGTGGCGGCTCCCGTGCGCATGCGCGGGAGTGACGTCATTGCTACTCCGGCACTGTGAGTGGCCGGAGCAGCGATACCCGGAAGAAGATGGATGCTCCGGACTACAGGGGACAGCGGTGACATCGCTGGCTCCTGTGTCAGGCAAGTGACACATAATGGGCTACTATGCGATGCATAGTAGCCCATTATGCTTTACCTTTGCAGGGAGACAAAGAGGAAGTAACACCCATCAGAGTTTACTTCCTATTTAATAATCATGGTATCACTGTGCTTGATTGGCCGGAAAACTTACCTGACCTAAATCCCATAGAGAATCTGTGGGGTATTGTCAAGAGGAAGATGAGACACCAGACCCAAGAATGCAGACGAGCTGAAGGCCGCTATTGCAGCAGCCTGGGCTTCCATAACACCTCAGCAGTGCCACAGGCAGATTGCCTCCATGCCATGCCGCATTGATGAAGAAATTCATGCAAAACTGTATATAAAAAAACTGTTCATACGGTACATGGACATACTTTTCAGTAAGCCAACATTTCTGTATAAAAAATCTTTTTTTATTGGTCCTATGTAATATACTAATTTTCTGAGATTGTGAGTTTTCACTCGCTGTAAGCCATAATCGTCAAAATTAAAAGAAATAAATCCTTGAAATATATCACTCTGTGTAACGTATCTATATAAAATATGAGTTTCACTTTTTGAATTGAATTACTGAAATGAATACATTTTTTTGATGATATTGTAATTTCATGAGATGCGCCTTTAGGTAAGATGTCAGAAGTGCAGTTGGGTGACGAGGATGTGGCGTAATATGAGGACAATTGATGGGACAAATGCATTACACCCCTCCTAGACCATACATGCATAAAGAGCCCACTATATCAGCAGGGCACACTGCCCCACAACACAAAGCATTAAGCAGCCCATTCAAAATAAATGGAACCACAATACATAAATATGTGCAAGCTGCACTTCTGCATGTTTGTAAAAAAAATATATATATATATTATATACATACACACACACAGGTAGAGGGAGGGTACCCTAATAGAATTTTTTTATAGCTTCCCAGTTGTGACTGTAACTTGTTACTAAAGCCCTCATTAGCTGTGCATTATTATTACATTATACATACTGATGAAATGTGGTTATACATCACCTGGAGGTTCGGTTATAGGCTCACTTTATTAAAATGATTGATGTTCTGTCACAAGCCTCATTGCAGCAATTATTCACCATGTCATTTCATTTTCCAGGTATCTTTCACCAGGTTTTCACATACCACCTTTGCAGAAAGACGGAGAGAGCTGATGTGCGTTCACATGTATGATGCAGTTGTACATAACGGGGTCCTATTTTCCACAGAGATGTTGTAAATTGGACTACAGATTAAAGAGCAGGACCAGTGGACTGTTTGAAATGAGCGCTCTAGGTAAGGAAACATGTATTGAGAGAAATAGGCTAGCTGCCCTCTGGCTGGAAATGCTAGTTGCCTGGCAGTCTCAATACCTTCTGCTGTAAAAGCAATGAAGAATGTACAGGCTAAGACACAACTTAAAAAAAGGCAAAAGTCAACAACCTGTTTGCATTTGATGCCTTCTAAAGTCGCTGACCAGGATAAGCAATGCAGCCTGTAAAATCAGAATTCTGACTCTGACAGAACTCAGATCTATCATTCTTGATCAGTGACTCGAACTTGAAACCAGTGGCCTGGTATAACAGACAGACATCTAGCATTTTCAGAAGCAGCATTCGGCATTGTTGGTCTGCCATAGTTTCTCGGTGCAGGTTTCCTCTCCTGACAAATGGAATTTTCTTGACAACGTGACACTTTTTTTTTTTTTTTTTTTTTTACATTTTATTTTCTAATAAAAAATAAATAAAAAATGCTAACTGTGTGTTACTAAAAGATCTATATAATGGAACAGTACAATGGATGTGTATTTTCTTACCCTTTTTATGCATATCATGGCATCATTCATACAGTGAGAGTTTCCCACACTTCATATCGCTGTGACGCCCATACTAGAAAAGGGGAGTCTGGCTGTCACTAGTACAGGAAAGTACAGACTAAAATGGATGCTTGGTGATCATTTTTTGTACCCACTCAGCAACCCCCACCACCACCACCCAACACTGGGTTTGAAAGATTACAATAAACTGAAGAGCTCAGTGCACATAACCGTGTTCTGTAGGCATGCTGAATTAAACGCTGCCCATGGCCATAAAAGAACCCCACTTTTCCCAGCGGGAGAGCCATCAGAGTGGTGGAGAATTGTTGCCTAGATTAACAGAGGTTCTATATACTCTCTTGTAGAGCTGCACAATTAATTGTTAAAAAATCATGATCTCTATTCAACCCCTCTGAGATCTCTATTGCAGAGTTTGCCCATTCTTTCATGTAACAAGTGGAGAGACTTATCTCTTCACTCAGCTGTCATAAGAAAACATCTGGGCAGTCTGCCAAGTTTTCAACATGAAACATTGAAATTGACTCCTCCTTTCTTAAATCAAAGAGAGAAACTGTGTGAAAAAAAATCCAGGCAGTCTGCCAAGTTTTTAAACAACTGTAAATGCAGGAAGTTTAATCACTGAAAGTCTAAATCTTTTTCTGACACTGGTTTCTTAAGTTAAAATCAATATTTTTTGCTAGAAAATTACTTGGAACCCCCAAACATATATATTTTAGCGGAGACTCTAGGGAATAAAATGCCAATAGCTGCAATATTTTATGTCACGCTGTATTTGCCCAGCGGTCTTTCAAACGCAATTTTTTGGGGAAAAAATACACTTCAATGAATAAAAAAAAAAAAAGAAAAATTAAAGTTAGCCCAATTTTTTTTTTGTTTTAATGTGAAAGATGATGTTACATGAGAGAATTGTGATCTATCTTCTAAGCAAAGAAATTGTGATTCTCATTTTAGCCAGAATCGTGCAGCTCTACTCTCTCTTGTATCTGTGTGTGTGTGAGCACTTAACCACTTAAGGACCGACCCTCTTTCTGAGATTTGTTATTTACAAGTTAAAATCTGTTTGTTTTTTGCTAGAAAATTACTTAGAACCCCCTAACATTATATATTTTTTTCTAACACCCTAGAGAATAAAATGGCGTCGTTGCAATACTTTCTGTCACACTGTATTTGCGCAGCGGTCATGCAAGCGCACTTTTGTGGGAAAAAATACACTTTTTTGAATGAAAAAAATAAGACAACAGTAAAGTTAACCAAATTTTTTTTATATTGTGAAAGATAATGTTACGTAAAGTAAATTGATACCCAACATGTCATGCTTCAAAATTGCGCCCGCTCGTGGAATGGCGACAAACTTTTTCCCTTAAAAATCTCCATAGGCGATTAAAAAATTGTATAGATTACATGTTTTGAGTTACAGAGCAGGTCTCTTGCTGGAATTATTGCTCTCGCTCTAATGATTGCTCTTAACAAATACTGTAGCTGCTGACTTTTTAATATAAGGACACTTACCTGTCCAGGGAACCCACAATGCTTCGCTTTCTGAATGGTCACTGCTGTCTCCTGGGACCTGTGTGTCTCCTAGATTGCTGTGGGGGGGAGTTTGCCACACAGATTGGCGATCTTTCCCCGGAATTATTTGAGTTTCCATTGACTCCTATGGGGAAACTCTCTTTGATATACGAGTGCTTTGGATTAGAAGCTTTGTTCTGGAACATATTATGCTCATAATCCAAGGAACCACTGTACAGTTGCACTCATTTTTCCCAGAGCTTAGTAAATGTGGTAAAACTCTGCTAATTTCCATCATACAATAATTTTTTTAAATTTTCTTGCATCTGCTTGGGTATTCTTTACAAAATTAAGCTTTACCGTATTTACATTTACTAAGGAAAATGAGTGGGGGGGGCACAGTGGTGTAGTGGTTATCACTCTCAACTAGCAGTAAGAAGGTCACTTGCATGTTCTCCCTGTGCCTGTGTGGGTTTCCTCTGGGTACTCCGGTTTCCTCCCACAATCCAAAGACATACAGGCTTCTGGCTTCTGTCCAAAATTGGCCCTAGTATATGAATGGGGACCTTGGATTGTGGACTCCTTGAGGATAGGGACCGATGTGGGTGTAGCAATGTACAGGGAAAGGGACAATTGTAGACACTCACTCAGGTTGAACTGGATGGACTGGTGTCTTTATTCAACCTTACTAACTATGAAACTATGAGTGCAGCTGCACTTGCAAACTACGCAGTCTATTTGCCTTTAGTAAATCCACCTCATAGTGTGCCACTTTCCCTATACTAGCCCACCTTCCCTGCACTCCCCTGACATTCTGTTCTCTTTAGGAATCAATAGCTGGGTAAGCTCTGTGTTGGCTGGTGTCCAAGCTTATACTAGGCTGATGTCACTCCTCTGCTGTGACAGTGCCCCCGGCCTGACAGTTGGCCACTTAGGCCCAAAAAATTGCTTTCCTAACACTGACCCACCTCTCAGCCAATCTGGTGCTCGGGTCTGGTTACCTGTCACCTAATCGCTGAAACAGGTACTGTGATTGGACGCCTGATAGAGAGGACCGTAGACATCGAGGAGCATGGACATGCAGGACTCCACCGTGACCCGCTGCGAGACAGTTTAGTCCCAACTCCCAGGTGCGGCACAGTAGCGGCAATTGATGGGGCACACTGGCGGCAAATGATGGGGCACAATAGCGGCAATTGATGGGCACACTGGCAGCAATTGATGGGCACACTGGCAGCAATTGATGGGCACACTGGCAGCAATTGATGGGGCACACTGGCAGCAATGGATGGGGCACAGTAGTGGCAATTGATGGACACAGTGGCAGCAATGGATGGGGCACAGTAGCTGTGTTTGGTGCAGTGGCGGCAATTTATGGGTACAGTGGCTGTATTTGATGGGCACAGTGGCTGCGTTTGGGCACAGTGGCTGCATTTGATGGGCACAGTGGCTGTGTTTGATGGGCACAGAGGCTGCAATTTATGGGGGGATTTTTTCAGTTTGTTTGCCCTACCACCCAAAAAAGTTTTGAGCACCAGCCACCACTGGAGGAGGTCACGTGCTCCTCCATACCCAGAAGTACTGCAAGTATTTGCAGTGGAGAACAGGACTAGTAAGAGATCTCACGACTGAGCCCTAAATGAGCAAAGTGACAGACTATTTCTAATGCAAACCCATTGCTTACCCTGTCTTGGGAAAAGGTACTTTTTTGCTTTAAATGGCACAGTCCACATTGGTCATCGTCCCTTTAAATCAGATTGATTGATTGATTGTCTTTTTGATCTTTGATTTTAGAATCACTTGGTCTCGGGTATGGTTAAGTTTTGGAAAGAACCAACATTTGACACCAATGACTGCCCTAGTGTTTAGTAGGGGGAAAAAAACTACTGAATATGAGCTGCAGAATCTCCGTGTTTCAATGTCGCACAGCAATCTGTAGTTTACATGGCATACTTGGCCAGCCTGCCAGAGCACACCTGTACCCGAGGGTGGAACAAGAGCTGGCTCAAGGTTGGTCATTTATTTTCCCCTCTATGCTTTTATGACATCTGGACTGCATTTATACTTTCACACCAGTGCAGGTGGTAATCCAGCTTCCTGAGCTGCTTTACTTTTTCGTTACAAACTGACATTATCTCCTATAAACAGCATAGATATGTGAACTCGAGGAAGGCTGAAGTATTCCAGCACAGGTGTAAACTGATAAGAGGTCCATATGGGGCTCTGGTGATTTTCACAAACAGAACTTTCTTTTAGTGGTATTTATTATTTAATCACCACTGGGATTTGTTTGCTAAATAAACAAAAAAAGACAACAATTTTTGAAAAAAAAAAGTTTTTCTTCGTTTGTTATACAATTTTGCAAATAAATACAAAAAAAAACAAAATATTGCCCATAGGACTTTGAAGAGAGCATGTGGTGGCCAATAAAAGTAAATATTAAAAGAGATTATATTGTCACAATTTATTGTAAATGTACGCCATCATCATATATTTGATACATAGACATAATTGTAGACCGATTTGAGAACAGCATGACAGTAGTAAAAATCATTCACATTTTTTTTTTTTTTTTTTTTTTTTTTTTTTTTTTTTTCTTTTTTTTTTAACCACTCAGTGAAATCAATTTAATAACCATGGGACCACCTCAGCTTACAGCTCAGCGTCCCTTCCATGCAGTCACATCATAGTGGCAAGTTTTTTTTTTTTTTTTTTTTTTTTTTTTTTTTTTTTTTTTTGAGAGTGTTAATGCCAGGCTAACAACCTTCATAATAACCATATCATCCCTCCGGTATCACACTCCCATCTTATCCCCCTTCTAGTTCTTACCTCGACCCCCCCCCCCCCCCCCCTCCTTCCTATCTGTGGACCACCTTATCTTGTTTTCCCTGTGAGAGTTTTAATTTCTATCTAGTTTGTACCTTATTGTATCTTGTCTACACCTATTTTAGGGCTTTCTCAACCCCTCTGAGATGAGCCATTTCTTCCTAAAATCTGCCCAACACTTCCATTTCTCTATGATTGGTATATTACTCCGCTCTTCCAAGCTGACTCTCAAACACTCCATCTTATAGGTCTTTTCTACCGCATCCACCCATTCCCACATTGACGGGGCCTCCTTCTCCTGCCATTTTTTCGGTATTAGTTTTTTACCTGCATTCAGCAAATGGGGAATCACCGATTCCTTATATTGTCTGAGCCCAATTTTTGTCCCATGGAATAACACTACCCAGGGATCAGCTTTCACCTCTTTGTTAGTAATCTCTTTAATGAAGGCTAGGATTTGGTTCCAGTACAGTTCTATTTTTGGACAACTCCACCACAGATGTGTCATCGTGCCCAACTCTTTACATCCCCGCCAACACTCCCTAACACCATCCCGCTGAAATTTACTTTTCCTCTCTGGGGTGTAGTACCATCTCGTCATACATTTGAAACTCATTTCCGCAGTTCCAGCATCTACCGCTGAGCCATGCACTAATTTAAATATTTTCCTTAATATTGTGTTATCTGGTTGTGTTCCTAGTTCCCTCCCCCATTTTTTGATGTACACAGGTACCCCCAGCTCTACTCCCTCCACCAGCGTTCTATACCATCTCGAAACAATTTTCTTTGATGTCTTTAATGAACATAATTGTTCTAAAGGAGTTAAATCTTCCGCTGTTCTAATCTGTGGGGGGAGTTTTTTAATAAAACTTGAAAGCTGTGCGTACCTCCACTCATCAATTATCATCATCTCTTTTTTTTGTGCCAACTCGTGATATGGTGCTATCCCTTCCCCTTTCATTACATCTTTTAATTTTACCTCTTCCTTGACCCAGTTTCCTCCTATCTCCTGACACCCTGGTAAAAAAAAATTATTGTGCTTTAACGCTATAAGTGGTGAATTGTATTTCCCATTAAATTGCCTATATATCTTATCCCAAATCCGCAACGTGTTTCGTGTAATGTTGTTCCCTTCCAAAAATACACTTCTCTCATGTGGTGGGTTCCAAATTTGCTTCTCCAATTTTGTTCTGCATAATTCGTGTTCCAATCTCACCCATCTTTTCTCTGTGTTATCCCTTCTACTCCATTCACTCACTCTGGACACTACAACTGCTTCATAATAAGTCTGCACGTCTGGCATTGCCACTCCACCCCTATTTTTTGGTTGTCGAAGTGTCGCGAAGGCCACCCTAGCTTTTTTATTTTTCCAGATAAATTTCATTAGGATGGTTTTTAATTTCGATAGGTATACATTGGACAAAGGTATTGGGAGCATCTGAAACCTATATAGGATCTTAGGGAATATTATCATCTTTAATGAGTTTATTCTCCCCAACCACGATAGTGGTCTATAACTACACCTTTTACATTCTGCCTGTATCTCATCTAATAACGGAATGTAGTTACAGCGGTACATTTTCCTTTCTGTTTTTGATAGTTTTATCCCTAAATATTTCAGTTCGCTCCTCCACTGGATTTTCCAATTCTGTTGCATACTTTGTGCCTCTCGCTTGCTAATATTAATATTCATTATCTCCGATTTTGACCTATTAATTTTAAAGTTTGACACTTCCCCATATTGGTCTAGTAGATTTAATAATTCTGGCATAGATGTCTTGGGGTTGTTTAAATACAATAATATATCGTCCGCAAAAGCGGAGTATTTGTATTCAACTTTTCCCACTTTCACCCCCTCTATTCCAGGGTCTCCCCTTATTGCCGCTAAAAGTGGTTCCAAAGAGAGCACAAATAGGAGGGGCGAAAGCGGGCAACCTTGCCTTGTACCCCTCTCCATCTCAAAGGACTCTGACTCACACCCATTAACTTTTATACATGTCTTTGGGTGTTCGTACAATACCTTCACCCTCTGTATCATCTTTGATCCTAACCCCATCTTCTCCAGTGTCTTAAACATAAACCCCCAGTCTACTCTGTCGAAGGCTTTCTGTGCGTCCAGCGACAGAAGCAGACTGGGGGTTCCACCCTGTCGCATCTTCTGGAGTAGGAGGAGTGTCTTTATTCCGTTGTCCTTCCCTTCCCGACCCCCTATGAATCCTGTCTGATCTGGGTGAACCAGTGTTGTCATTAAATCCTTCATTCGCTCTGCAAGTACTTTAGCATAGAGTTTTGTATCTGCGTTTAACAGCGAGATCGGCCTGTAGCTGGTGCACTGCGTGGGATCCTTGCCTTCTTTCTGGATTAATGTAATTGTTGCCATTAAATCTTCCCTACTCATTCCATATTCTTCTCCCAAACCATTCATGTACCGGCACATTTGGGGGACAAGGGCTTCTCTGAATGTTTTGTAATAAAATGTTGTAAAACCATCTGGTCCCGGGGATTTTCCTATAGCTGATTTTAATAGTGCTCTCACTATTTCTTCTTCCGAGATTGGCCTTTCGAGCATCTCCCTTTCAGTGGGGGTAATTTTAGTGAGTATAGTTTTTCCCAAGAATTCCCTAATCTTCTTCTCTTTCTCCCCGTTATTTGCACCTACCTTACTATCTGAGAATATCCCCTCAAAGTATGATCTGAAGATTTCTGCTATATCTTTGGTGGTATGGAACATTTTCCCATTTTTATTCTTAATTACCCCAATAAAATTTTTCCCTTTTTTCTTTTTTAACATTCTAGCTAGAAACTTACTTGGTTTATCTCCCCATATATATTGTTCCTTGGCCAATCCTTTAAACACCATCCTAGCTTCTTGGTCTAGAAGATCCTTCAGCTCCATCCTTGCCGTTAATATCTTTTTAAGTACCAGATCTTTTTGTAACCTACTTTTTTTATGAACCTGTTCCAACTGGTGTATCTCTCTCATTAAATTGTTGATTTTTTCGGCTCTCATTTTTTTCTTTTTAGATCCCATAGATATCAGTATCCCCCTTATATAGGCCTTATGTGCATCCCACAACGTATGGCTTTTGATTTCCTCTGTGTCGTTATGTATAAAATATTGTTCGATCGCACTCGCAATTTTTATTCTGTCCTCCTCCCCAAGCAGCAACTCTTCATTCAACCGCCATGTAGAGGTTTTCCTTCCTATCCTTGAAATATTCAAGCATAGTTTTACCGGAGCATGGTCCGAGAGGGTCATAACTTCTATCCCCGTGTCCGTCACATATTCCAATAGCCCATGGTCTATGAAAATATAGTCGATACGTGAATACGTCCCATGGACTGTAGAATAGAAGGAATAGTCACGTACCAGAGGATTCTTTACTCTCCATATATCTACTAATTGATTTTTGTACAGCTTTTGTAGTAAATTTTTATGTGCAGAGCTTCTCATCTTCTTTACATCCGATGAACTATCTACTTCCGGATTGAGGCCGAAGTTCATATCCCCCATCATAATTACATAACCTGTTTTAAAATTCATAAGTTTATTTAATGTCTTATTTAAAAAACTGATTGGATTGCTATTGGGTGCATATATATTTACCAAAGTACACTCCAGTTCCTCTAGAGTACCCTTTAGAAACAAATATCTTCCCTCTGCATCGCACATTTTTTCACTTAATTGAAATCTTGTACTTTTAGAGAACCCTATCGCTACCCCTCTACTTCTAGCCGATATGGTATCGCTATAATACCAGACCGGATAGTTGCTAGAGTACAGCCTTATGTTTGATGTGAGGGAGATATGAGTCTCCTGGAGGGATACAACGTCGGCCTCATACCGTTTTAGCTCTGCTAGGATCTTATGGCGTTTTGTTGGGGTATTCATGCCCTTAACATTATAGGACATAAATTTCAAGCCGTCTATTTTGCTGTTACCCATCTATTTGTCCTAGTGCTCCCCAGCCCTGCAAAGGTACTTTGTCTCATGTTTATTTGGGTGGTCCACATTATTTTTCTTTCTCTTTCCTCCCTAACCCCTCTTTCCACTTTACTTTCCTTCCCCCACCTTACACCCTCCCGCCTCCCTCCTCCCCCCCCCCCCCCCCTGACTCCCCGCGCCAACCCTCCCCCTCCCCCCTCCTCCCAACCCCAATGGCCTATTATCGGCCCTTGTTAGGTTAATGGTCGTACATACCCCTACCATCTCCTAATCTATTTGTTATGAGGGTTTGGGGCTTTTTCGCCTGCGCCTCTCCCGCCTCTTCCCCTGAGACGGGAGGTATTAAATTCCACATCCTTGTTTTGATTTATATCTTCCCTTCTTTCCTTCTCCTTCACCCCTCTTCCTTTCCCCAAACCCTTTCCCCCCTCCCCCTACATTGAGCCAATTATTTCCTCTTGCCAGCCTGGAAGTGCAGGCGGGCATATTCCCAATTTCTCGCAGAACTCTTCCAAATCTTCCGGGAAACTCAGCTTTGCTGATTTACCATCTTTGTTCCCTATTAAGCAAGCAGGAAAACCCCATCTGTATTTAATGTTATGGGCTTGCAGTTCGACTAACAGGGGTTTCAAAAGTTTTTTCCTTAAAAGCGTCTCGGGTGCAATGTCCGGAAATATCTGTATTTCTCTACCTTCATACACAAGTGGGGTTTTTCCCCTTAACTTTTTCCATATTTCCTCTTTTTCATCAAAAAATGTGAACCGCACAATTATATCTCTCGGTCTATCCAAATCTCCAGTTCTTGCTTTACCGATTCTATGAATTCTATCGATCCTTAGGGGGGCTCCCGTCTCATTTCCCCAGCAGGGGGATAGAATGCTATTTAGTATTGATCTTAAATCTTCCCCTTTAGTTTCCGGAATCGAGCGGAGCTTCAAGTTTTGCCTTCTGCTTCTATTCTCCTGGTCTTCCAATTTATAGAGCATATTCCTTTGTGTTAGTTGTAATATTTTTAATTGATCTGACACTTTGTTTAACTCTAAGGCTTGGAGGTCGATGCGATTTTCTGTAGCTTCTACTCTCTCTAGTAGTCCTCCTAAATCTTCTCGAAGTCCCCTAATATCTGTTTTAAATGCATTCTCCAATTTTAAGAGCATCTCCGCCATTTCTCCTTTTGAGGGGGGGAGATCTTCTGTCCTTGATTCTTCCATTTTACTACTCTCCCATTCGCTATGTGTTATTGTGTCCTCCCTGTCCTGGTGTGCTCCTCCGCCCTTATGTTTTCCTGTTCCCTTCTTGTAATCTGAGATGGTTGGTTGCCTTTTATCCGATCCCGATTCTTTGGGGCTTGCTCCTTGTGTCATATATTGTTGAATAGTCGTATCATAGCTCTTATCTTTTAAATTTCGTGAGGCTCCACTTTTCGCCATCTTGTTCGCTGATTTACTCATATTTCACTATATTTCAAACTTATATGAAACCGAGCACCCCAGTAACTCTTTCCTTTTAGTCCTGAATCCTCATTGAAGTCGCTTCCTCCTGCGATTCGCCTTCTATGTGGCTAATTAATCCTATTTATCTCTTTGCTCCCCAATTTTGCTTAGGGGTTACCAACCTACCTCCTACCATATGCCTGTGTTCCACTGGCTGACTGCCCGGGGGTCCCTCACAGTTGACTTCCTCTCTCAGTAGATTAATACTGCACCCCGTTATTATTACTTTAACAGCTTCCCCAAGTTATTACCCCCTCTAAATGGTATAAATATATATCCTGGGGGGATGTTTTGCTTAGACTAAGGGCGACCTCGTGTTGTGCCAACCCTCCCCTAGGCATAGGCCTGTGGAACCTGGGGAGCGCAGAGTCGTCCGAATATGTTATCGAGTGTCTTTAGCAACGTGCCATCTTGATATACCAGGCCCAGTACAAGGAGAATTGACAGACAGGCTGTAAGAATTGGCCCCCAAGCCTTATTTCAAACGTATACCCCACAAGAAGGAAAGAAAGGAAAAAAAAAAAATTAGATATATAAGAGGTCCGGGGGTAAATGCGCATTGATCTGAGAACAGGTCCCGGAATCAACTCATGCGACTTTTCACCGTGCTGTTTAAGATGTACAATGTCATGTATAATTGAGGTAGTCTGTCTTGTTTTGTTCAGTTTGTCTGCTGCAGAGACAATACGCATCTATCCCATAGAGCCATCAATATCTTGGGGCTGCACCTTTAAATTTCCTGCCCCAGATATATCCAGCCATGCGTTTGGGCCTAAAAATGTGTGGTAGCGAATACATCCCGTTACAGTTTATTCATCCTTGCTATATCTTCTTCTAGGATTCTTTAAATCAGATTTGCTTCTCTGATCACCTCCAAGCATGCCAGAGAAAAAAAGAGCGGAAAAAAAAATGCTTTTTCTAACTCATTCCGTTATGTCCGTGCTCTAATATGTATAAACTGATTCTGCAATCAATGTTGCTCACAGGTGGGGATACTTCTCTCAGCAGGTGCAATCTCAACAGGATAAAAGTGGACCCTCAGAGGCTTCCTCCACATATCTATATGCGACTCTCCTTGTCAATATGTGTTTATCGCCATAATTTTTAGAACCATGCGACTTTTCCAACGTGTTGTTTCACATGTGTAATTGTCATATGCGATTTTTGGGATAGTCTGTGATGTATTAATCAGTTTTATCTTGCGGGGATAATAATGTGTCAACCCAGCGGATCTACCACTGTCTTAGGACATTGCCTTCTAGGTTCCTGACTCAAAATAAATCAAGCAGCTTTCGATATAGGCATATGTGAAAAAACTGCAGTCCTGTTTATGGTTTATCCGGCCATGCAAAAAAAAAAAACTTCCCTTTAGGACACTTGAGGTTCAACTCTACTCAGCGGGAACACCCAGCCACATTAGTGCACACCTTACATCAAACGCTTTAACCATCTATGTATGCAAGACTCCCCTTACCAGCTTAGGCTGTCTCCATTTTCACATTGATTGCTTTCCCCTATATACATATATATTACTCTGCCGAGACATTGTGATGTTAATGAAGTTACCGTCCTTTTCTCTGCTGTATCTCCTGCTAGAAACATCCCCGGATACCTCCGAAGTCCTGATGCTTAGACGAGGAAATCAGCTGTGCGGGGGAACGAGGGGGGGGCCATCCGGAGAGCTGTGAGGGTCAGGTAGTGTTCTGTTCCAAGGGCTGTGGAATACTGCTACACCGCTCCGAGCTACTGCCCCGTGGGCTCCCGCATGGCTGGGCTGGGGTCTCTCACCTCCCCGCTCCAAGCCATGTCCTGCTTCTTGTTCGTCGGTGCGGTGTGCTGTAGCGCTGGCGGCCCCTCCCCTCGGGCGGACGTTACGCCCTCTCGTCACTCATCCGCCCCAGCTGATCATTCACATTTTAACATAAGTTGATATAAAACAGCATCTGTGACTCATAACTCAACGCGGTTTGTGAGCAAAGCTCGCTTCTTCAGGAGTGGGTTTATATATATTGTATAAGCTGGAAAAAACAAAATCCAAAGAGGAGTAATCTCACAGGAGGCTGTAGCCAGATGTGTCTGACATGGGAGCTGAAGGGGTGAAGCTAGCCGAAACCGACGGTGATGCAGAATATGGGAGACCGTGATAGATTCCTTCATGTACCTCAGTGTCCATCCTCATGTATGGCACAGTGGAGGTGTGTCCTCCATGTGTGGATGAAATCATAGAAAAATGGCTAGCTAGCTTCACCCCTTCAGCTCCGATGTCAGACACATCTGTCTACTGCCTCCTGTGAGATCACTCCTCTTTGGACTTTGGTTTCTCCAGCTTATGCAATCCATATATACCCATTCGTGAAGAAGCAAGCTTTGCTTGCAGAATGCATTGAGTTGTGATAATAGGTAATTTTTCTCCTTTGCTGATAAGGCATCACTTATGGGCAGTGATAGGTGCCACTGATAAGCACTGATGGGCGGCACTTAAGGGCACTGGTAGGTGGCAATAATGGGCACTGGTAGGTGACACTGAGAGGCAGCACTGATCGGTGGCACTGATAATGAGGCACGGATGAGCAATGATTGTTAGCACTAGTGGGCACTGGTAGGTGGCACTGGTGGCTACTGATAGATGGCACTGATGAGGCAGCCGCAGCTCTCTGTTTGAGGGACCCATATTCCTCTGACAGAAGCCGTTGGTCAGCTTTTTTTTCCCCCTCACGCTGACAACGTGAGGGGAAAAAAAAACAATTACAGATCTTCTGTTTACATCACGTGATCAGCTGATCGCGTAGTAAGGGGCCGGTATTGACCCCTTACTCCGGTCTGTGATCATAGAGCGCGCCACACCCTAAGCACAGGCAGCTCATGCACGGGAGGACGTCCACGGACTCCCACCCGGCAATTAAGGCCTGCGCTGTAGCTGTCTTTCGACTATAACACGGCGGCAAGTAGTTAAAAGTAACACTCACGAAAACAATGAAAAATGTGGCCCTTATAATAAAGAAATGTAATGCAGCGTACACACGACCGGACTTTCCGGCAGACTAGGTCTGACGGTCTTCCCGATGGACTTTCGGCGGAGCTCCGATGGATATTATGAACGAATGGACTTGGCCACACACGTACGGACTAAGTCCATTCATTTTGAACGTGAAGTCTGCTGGAAAGTCCGGTCGTGTGTACGCGGCATAAAACATGCCTATTCTGCTGCTAAAGGGCTATATCCCTTTTCAGCAGGGCTCCCAACCGTCAGTAAATTTACTGACAGTTTGTAAAAATCTGTGACTTTTTACAACTGTCTAAATATCAGGGGCTGATAAATTGTCGCGCTGTGTTGATGTTTTATGTGTAAACCAGGCAAATTATTTGTTATGGGTATTATCAGTGTTTACAATTGTCTTCGTTTTTAATAGAGTTCTGTATTTTCTCTGGTTGTCAGTAAAAAAAAAAATAGCTTCGTCAGTAAATGTTCCATGTTTTGCCAGTAAAACATGCTGCGGGAGGTTGGCAACACTGCTTTTCAGATTCTTCAAAAACTGGCATTTCCAAGATTGATGATTTATTGGTCCCCTGCCACACTCTTTGGTTCCCACTAAGCCCTATGTCACTACTGATTCCTGTAGGGCAGGGGTCTCAAACTGGTGGCCCTCCAAACTGTTGCGGAACTACAAGTCCCATCGTGCCTCTGATTATGGGAGTCATGCTTGTAACTGTCAGCCTTGCAATGCCTCATGGGAATTGTAGTTCTGCAACAGCTGGAGGGCCACCGGTTTGAGACCCCCGCTGTAGAGACATGGGGAGCGGGTCAAAGGAAGGAACAACACATGGCAGAGAATCGGGACATATTAGAGGTCAGCGGGAGGAACCACGGTGTTGTGACCAAGAGTGTGACGCTACCAGAATCCTGAGCGTCAGATTGTAATGAATCTTCAAGGAACATTTTGATGGTGTTGGCAGCAGAAGAGGCGAGTATTACATTTCTTCCTTACAGTGGGCACACCTTTCATTGTTTTTCCATTTTAGCGTTTTTAGAGTTATTTTTGCTTGAAGTTTTTATCTGCTGATATTTTGCCTTCATTGGTTCAGCACTCCATGCTCATCCAATGTCAAGTGAAAACGAATGCTAACCTAATCTGCATGCTTATATCAGGTCAGTAACTCAGAACTTTTAAAGTTAGAGACAGACAGGCAACTAATATTATGCTCATTAAAAAAAAATGTTAAAGGGGTAAAACACAAACGTGGTGGGTGTGTAGTCTAGAGGAGTTACAAGACTTTCTGCAGCTCAGGAAATGTGCAAAAGTCTTTCCATGTGCATGTATTGTGGTTTGTACATGTAAATAGTAGTTTGACACATAAACAAAACAGCATGCTTCCTCTAACAGGACATTCCTGTTTTTTTTGAAAATGGGGTGGAGCCTTTGCAAAGGGGCGTTACATTTGCCTTAGGCAGCATGGTGTATAAATACAGCTCTGCTTTTAAAGATATTAATAATGTGTAATCGAGTTTATGAGGTCATTCCTACTGCCAGATGAAGAAATTGCAATAGGTCTGTATCTGTAGATATAAGGTGCTCTGCCATTAGAGAAAGTTGTGTGTTTTCAACTGATTTTCATTAACCACTAAGATCCCTTTGACACTGGGGGCATTTTTCAGGTGCTACAGCGCTAAAAATAGCGCCTGAAAAAAACGGCTCCATTTACTCCAGCGTGAAAGCCTGAGCGGTGTGCTGGCAGGGCGTCACAAAAAGTCCTGCCAGCAGCTTCTTTGGAGCGGTGAACTCACTGCTGCTCCACAGCCGCTCCCAATGGAAATGAAGCCAAAGTGGCGTTTTGTCGGCGGATTTAACCCCTTTTCGGCCGCTAGCAGGGGTTAAATCCTCCCTGCTAGCGGCCGAATAGCACCACTAAAACGATGGTACCGCTGACGCCCGAGGCGGCTCGGTGTGAAAGGGGTCTTAAGGACTGGGCCTGTTTTTTACATTTGGTTTTTGCAAGTTCAAATTTATTTTTTTGCTAGAAAATTACTTCAAACCCCTAAACATTATATATATTTTTTTCAGACACCCTAGAGCAGTGATGGCGAACCTTGGCACCCCAGATGTTTTGGAACTACATTTCCCATGATGCTCATGCACTCTGCAGTGTAGTGCAGCATTATGGGAAATGTAGTTTCAAAACATCAGGAGTGCCAAGGTTCGCCATCACTGCCCTAGAGAATAAAATAGCGGTCGTTGCAATACTTTGGGGTTTATTTACTAAAGGCAGATCCACTTTGCACTGCAAGTGCACTTGGAAGTAAAGTCGCTGTAGATCTGAGGGGGACATGCAAAAAAATAAAAAAACAGCATTTGCACATGATTGGACGATAAAATCAGCAGGGCTTCCACTCAATTCAGATCTTCCCCTTAGATTTAGAGCGACTGCATTTCCAAGTGCACTTGCAGTGCAAAATGGATTTACCTTTCGTAATTAACCCCCTTTATGTCTCACTGTATTTGTACAGCGGTCTTACAATTTTTTTTTTTTAAATAAGAAAAAAAGTAAAGTTATCCCAATTTTGTTTTATATTGTGAAAGATAATGTTATGCCGAGTAAATTGATACCCAACATGTCATGCTTCAAAATTTCACCTGTTCGTGGAATGGCGACAAACTTTGACACTTAAAAATCTCCATAGGCAAAGTTTAAAAAATTCTACTGGTTACCAGTTTTGAGTTAGAGGAGTTCTTTTGCTAGAATTATTGCTCTCACTCTAAGGATTGCGGCGATACTCCACATGTGTGGTTTGAACACCGTTTACATATGCGGGCACGACTTACGTATGCATGGTGGGATGGGGCACTTTCGTTTTTTTTTTGTTTTTTTTTCTTATTTAATTTACTTTTTTTTTTTTTTTACACTATCCCTTTAAAAAAAAAATTTGGATCACTTTTATTCCTGTTACAAGAAATTTAACCACTTCAGCCCCAGAAGAATTGACCCCCTTCCTGACCAGAGCACTTTTTGCGATTCGGCACTGTGTAGCTTTAACTGACAATTGCGCAGTCATGCGACGTAGCTCCCAAACAAAATTGACGTCCTTTTTTTCCCACAAATAGAGCTTTCTTTTACACCCCTTTCACACCAGGGCGTTTTGCAGGTGCTATAGCGTTAGAAA
This sequence comes from Lithobates pipiens, assembly GCF_037356315.1. NCBI lineage: Eukaryota > Metazoa > Chordata > Amphibia > Anura > Ranidae > Lithobates > Lithobates pipiens. The sequence goes on from NW_027507788.1 coordinate 175,526,261, forward strand.
TAGCGCCTGCAATCCACCCTAAAGAAGCTGCACCATTGTGTGTAGTGTGAAAGCCCCGAGGGAAAGAAAAAAGTCCTGCCAGCAGCTTCTTTGGAGCGGTGAAGGAGCGGTGTGTTCAAATAATTTATTACAATCTGTCTCTCTGGAGAATAAATATCCTGTGCCTTCAAAGCCCACCCTATAGGGGATCTTCAGGTAAATGACACTGGCAGTGAAGGGGCTAACCACTAGGAGTTAGTGTCGGGGTTAAGTGTGCCCTGGGGAGTGTTTCTAACTGTGGAGGGGCGTGGCTACGTGTGACACATCACTGATCTCTACTCCCGATCACAAGGAGCAGAGATCAGCGACACTGTCACTAGGCAGAACGGGGAGATGCTTGTTTACATTAGCATCTCCCCGTTCTTCCTCCCCGTGAGGCGATCGTGGGTATCCCCGTGGCGATCGAGTCCACGAGACCCGACTCGGGGAGCTTGCCGAGGGCGTGCACCGCTGGCCACCTCTTAAAGGGCCATGTACAGGTACGTTAGTTTGCCTGTACAAGCCCTTTTGCCGACGTATATAGGCGTGAGGCGGTCGGCAAGAGGTTAACCATCTTTTTTTTTAATGTGAGATGTGAGAACGTTTCACATTTACACTTAAATGCAATAAAAAAAATATTGTAGCTACAGGCGTCATTCAGCTATCACCACTGAACATCCATGACATCATATCACGTACTGCTGGCGCAAAGTGGTTATGCCCTGGGGACGGAGGCAAAACATGTTGAGGACGTGGCCAGGATGAAGCTGAGGCTGCTACGGAATAAAACCCACTCCATGCTGCCAAATATATGTGTATGGCCAGCAGGAAGGGATAAAAGGGATTTGTTTGCATCCCCAATAGGCGCACTGACATGATTGGCTTTACAAGGAAAAGTCAACGTTTTAAGTGCAAACAGTTTCAGTTGTATCTAACTTTTTTTTTTTTTCTTTCTTTTTTTGTGGCTTGAAGTGCCTCTTCAATCTTTTTAACACACATTTTGATATCCTGCAAGATGCCTCCTAATCTGTATGTCTGTTCTCTGCTCTGTACGCTTCCACCACGATGATTGCAGGAGCCGTGTGTGTGACAAGCCATGCACAGACCCTCTGTTTTCCAGTGGGGGAGCTTAGCGTACAGATCTGGTTCCCAGGTGCCACCTCACTTCTCATACGATAATACCGGTTTGGTGACTCCATGAGAAGATACGGGGTAAGTCAGGAGTGGGAGCTGTCTCCGCGTGATTGTAAGAGGCGTGGTAGTGATTCATGAACTGAGATCCCCAACCTTTCACTATATACAGCTGCTGCTTATCGAATCACTTTGTGTTTTCTGTAGTAATGTGACAGTTTGTACATATCCTGCTTCTAGAAAAATTAACCGGTATTGCTTCTTTTCTAGTGTTGTGTCACAATACATACAGTATACTGAAACCTAGAACTGGTGCTGCCTCCTCTCTAAGGGCTCAATCAGACAGGCAATTAAGCCCGTCGCCCGTGCAGAGCCGCTGGCAGATGCCTTCACCTCGGAGCTGTGTGCAGGCAGCCCATAGAAGGGGATGCATACTCAGCGCCGACATGGATACAATTGGCTGTCAAAGTTTGATATGCCGGCAGGAGCTGGTGCACAACAAAAAAAAAATTAGTTTCGTTTCTTTACGTTTCCGTTGTTTTGTAACGATTTGTAATTTCGTAAGAACAAAATAAAGACATTTACTTCCTGCAAACACCTAGACGTTTTCAAAAAACACTATAAAAAATATGGGGATTTGGTCACACCGTATTGCTATATGGTGTTTAAGCCCACTTACTGCGACAAAGTACCCCATGGTTAGCGGGTCCTACATTATCCATAGATTGGGAGATCCTGCTTCTCTGAACCATGGGAGCCATACAGTTCTCTATATGGGAGAACTAGAGGTCTCCACCTATGACACAGGTGGACACTAATGAGAGGCACTGGTGAGGGATTTGGGTGCTCCTCATCCAAAAGAATTTGGTCAGAATACATACAATAGACAAACAAGATATTTGGGGGGCACACTCTAAAAGTGGCATTAACCACTTCCCTTCCGCTGTATTGTCATATGGCACCCGCAGGAGCCCTTCGTCCCTCCAGGCGGGCGACATATGACATCCTGGGATTCCCTGCATTGCCGTCAGCCCCATTGGGTCCCGATGCGAGGGCCCGTCGGCCGCGATGTCCGCCGGGCACTCGCGATCGCTCGTCACAGAGCAGGGACATGGATCTGTGTGTGTAAACGCACAGATCCACGTGCTGTCAGGTGAGAGGAAACAGATCCGTGTGTTGCCATTACAGAGGAAAACAGATCAGTCTCCTCCACTTGTGAGTCTCCTCCCCCTACAGTTAGAATCACTCCCAAGGACACACAGTTAACCCTTTGATCACCCTCTAGTGTTAACCCCTTCCCTGCCAGTCACATTTATACAGTAATCAATGCATTTTATAGCACTGATCGCTGTATAAATGTGAATGGTCCCAAAATAGTGTCAAAAGTGTCCGATATGTCTGCTGCAATATCGCAGTCACGATAAAAATCGCAGATCGTCGCCATTACTAGTAAAACAAATAATAAAAATGGCATAATTCTATCCCCTATTTTGTAGATGCTATAACTTTTGCACAACCTAATCAATATACGCTTATTGCTATTTTTATTTTATTTTTTACCAAAAATATGTAGAAGAATATATATCAGCCTAAACTGAGGGAAAAAAAATCGTTTTTTTTTAAACAAATTGGGATATTTATTTATTTTAGCAAAAGGTAATAAAAATATTGTTTTTTTTTTCAAAATTGTCGCTCTTTTTTTGTTTATAGTGCAATAAATAAAAACCGCAGAGGTGATCAAATACCACCAAAATAAAGCTCTATTTGTGAGGAAAAAATGATCAAAATGAATTTGGGTATGACTTCACAATTCTCATTCAAAATGTGACAGTGCTGAAAGCTGAAAATTGGCCTGGGCAGGAAGGGGATGAAAATGCCAAGTATGGAAGTGATTAAAGATGGTGCAGCCATAAGACCATACAACAGAACAAAATATTACAGCGCACACATGCAAAAAAGACATTTACTTCCTGCAAGGCTATTTAAAACACCTAGATATTTTCAAAAAAACACTATAAAAAAAACATGGGGGGTTGGTCACACCATATTGCTATATGGGGCTTAAGCCCACTTACTGCGACAAATGTGGGGTAGTGGGTAGTGTTAGTGGGTCCTACATTAGCCATAGACTAGGTGTTTTAAATAGCCTTGCAGGAGGTGAATGTCTTTTTTGCATGTGTGCACTGTAATATTTTGTTCTGTTGTATGGTCTTATAACTGCACCATCTTTATTGCATCTTTTAGGGTGTACCCCCCAAACATCTTGTTTGTTCGTAATTTCGTAAGATGTGAGTTTTCATATACGGACTCGTTTGTATTTTTGTAACCAATATATTTTCTTTGATACGAAATGATTCATGGTTTGGTTAAGTCGAATTTTCTTTGATTCGAAATTCGTAAGTTTGTTAGATAATAATTTCCGTTTATTCAGTACACTACTCGTAATTTAGTATAATAATCCTATGCTTGCTTTTCTAATAAGTCCTGTACTTACTCCAGTCCACTCCCTCAGTCACCAGACCCGACTCAGTCTCCTCCTTTAGGCCCCTTTCACACTGGGGCGGGAGCAGTCGGCGGTAAAGCGGCGCTATTTTTAGCGGCGAAAAAGGGTTAAAACCGCCCGTATAGCTGCGCTGCCCCATTGATTTCAATGGGTAGGAGCGTTGAATACATCGCTCCAAAGATGCTGCTAGCAGGACTTTTTTCACCGTCCTGCCAGCGCACCGCTCCAGTGTGAAAGCCCTCCGGCTTTCACACTGGAGTGAAAGGGGCCGTTTTTTTCTCAGGTGCTACACATGCGCTATTTTTAGCGCTGTAGCGCCTGAAAAATGCCCCAGTGTGAAAGGGGCCTAACTGAAACGAAAGATTCAGGAATGCAGTGTGACTCGCAAAAGGGATAAGCTGATTGGCTAAAGATATTAAGTAAGATACATCACTCACTAATACACTGCCTATTCAAAACAACGATTTGAGATTTGAGAACACGAAATTATGAACATACATATTAAGATACATTTACACTGTCCATTCAAAAGAACGATTCGAGAACCCGAACAACCGAAATTACGAGCAGGCACATAAACTAAATTACGAACACATGAATGAAAATACAAACATACAAAATTATGAACAGACAAAGGATTGAAAATACGAAATGTAAATCATTCGTTATAGATGTCATTTTTTTTTTTTTTTTTTTTACTGTTTAAGCGTTTTGTATTTTCGTAAGTTTGTCTGTTCGTAAGTGCGTAATTTTACATGTTTGTTATTTTGCTTATTCGTAATTTTTGTATTTTGGTTCATTCAGCTATTCAGATGTTCGAATTGATCCGTGATTGATAGTAACAAATTTGTAAGAAAATCTATTTGTTACGAACTGAATCGCACATGTCTAGGAGCTGGTGCACAGATCTGATCGCAGTGCCTCTACCAGCAGAGGAAAGGCTTCATTGCCCATCTGAGTGAGCCCTAAGACTAAGTTTACCCCTGCCTTGCTCTCTAGAAAACAATCCGTAGTTGAGTGCATCAAAGATGCGTCAGACAAGAGAAGCATGGCAGCCATGATGTGTATAACCCCATCCAGCTTAAAGAGGTATTCTTTTTATATATATATATATATAAATGTGTATGTATGTGTGTGTGTGTGTGTATATATATATATATATATATATATATATATATATATATATATATATATATATATATATATATATATATATATATATATATATATATATATATATATACATATATATATATACAAAAATTCTAAACTCCCTGGTAGGGGGAGCGCTCGTACCACTTCTGCTGTGATTAGTCACAGCAGAAGCCGATCAACGGGGGTTGGGCAATGGATGTCCGCCGACACCCGCTGAACATCGAGAAGAGACACAGAACGAGCTCTGGCTATGTAAACAATACAGAGCTCCATCCTGTCAGTGGAGATGTTATGGATATTCTTTCCCTGCAAAGCAGGGAATAAAATCCATCACACCCCTTAGTGAAAGCAGCACACATAGTGCACAAAAACACTGATTAGGCACATTGTGATTGTAAAGTTTTTTGTGTTTTTTTTTTTTCATAAAAATAATAAACATGCCTATACTTTCCAGCTCGATCTTCTTCTGGGGTCCCCCACTGGCCCTCAATGCCCCTCTTTTTCATCGGGTGCCTCTAGGAAAAACAGCTTTTTTTTTTTCCATTGACACAGACAGCGGGACTCTGCCCGCCACGTGTCACCAGATTTCATTGACAGCAGCGGAAGCCAATCACTGCTATCTATCTGTCCAATGAGGACAAAGACAGGGGCAGGAGCCGCTGCACTCTTGCACATTGCTGAATCAGATGGGCACAGGTAAGAAAAAGGGGTAGTCCTAAAAAAAAAAAAAAAATGTCTAGGCTTTACAACCACTTTAACCCCTTGATTGCCCTAGATGTTTAACCCCTTTATAGCCATTATCATTGTCATTAGTACAGTGACAGTGCATATTTTTTAGCACTGAGCACTGTATTAGTGTCACTGGTTCCCACAAAGCATCGGTGTCAGATTGTCCACCGCACTAACACAGTCCCGCTGTAAGTCACTGATCCCTGCCATTACCAGTGTAGCACCCTTTACTTAGGTAGGTGCTAGAATAGGATTTTATTTTTTGTGTATAGGTAAGGTAACCATAGGCAGGCCTGGCTGGCAGCATGCTTGTTATACTCACTGTGGAAGCTAAGTGGTTAATCCTGTGCATTGTGTAAAAAGGCTGTATGGTTTGTGTGGGCTGGGAGTGGCTCAGAGTTAGCAGCTAGTGACTCACAGGCAGCGTCAATGAGATCTCCTTTTTTTCTTCTAGAGGATTCTAGAAGGAGAGGAGAGGTGGAGCTGCTTGGGGTGTTCTAAGGAGCCCTGACCAATCCCCAACCTAGATGGGCAGTGGGCAGGCCTCCTTAAATACCCAGGGTCAGCCTAGCTGGGGAGGAGTTGTCAGGTGGAAGAACTGAAGATGGAGTACTAGGTTGTTGGGGCCTTTGAGCGAGCTCCCCAGGCGGGTTGACTTTGGGCCTGGAGCTCGGGTGCAGGACAGAGTCTCGCATAACAATGTGAAGGTTCTAGGCAGGAGGCACAGGAGCAGCAAGAGGGCAGCAGAAACTAGTACTTTCGGGGAAAGTCTTCAGGAGGGAACCGCTGGTTTGCAGCCAGAAGGGCTGGTGATTGACATGCACAGTCGGGAGGACTGGGGAGGTACGCCTGAGAGGACTGGGAGCATGCAGTCTGGGATGGGTGCAGAGCCAGTGGAGATGACTGTGATGTCGTGGGCAGTGGAGTCAGGCACCTGCAGCCAGGAGGGTTGGCAGGGCCTGAAGAGGCCTGACTGGGAGCAGTAGTCCATCTGTAAGACAGCTAGCACTATAGACTTTCTATTTCTTGCTACACTATACGGACCCACAGTCCCTGCCTGCAGTTGCTAAGGCCTGGCTGAGCCAGTGTCAGGCCTAACTTTACATGTGTTAGCTGGGCCTCAGGATTAAGAGTTGTGCAGGAGGAAGGAAGAGGAAGAGTCTGCAACCAAGGAAAGTGCTGGAGGAGACTGAAGTAGTAATGTGTACAGGAAGTGTACATAGTTCGTGCCAATTGATCTACAATTGATTGCTCTACAATTCACCAATTGATTGGCATACAATTCACCTAGCATCCCATATTTCCCTTTCCCCATCCAAGTTAAATTCCCTCAATGAAACAAAAAAAACAACAAGCACATGGACTGTTCATTGTCTTAGAGTGACTGAGAATTGAATGCCAGGCTGGGCAGGATGACAGATGGACCACAACACTCAGCGGCTCCTACGGGGCCCTGCTACACTAGTATAAAAAAATATATATATACTAAACGCTATAACTTTTGCGCAAACCAGTCAATATCCATTATTTGGATTTTTTTTACCAATAACACGTAGCAGAATACATATTGGCCTAAATTTATAAAGAAATTACATTTTTTATTGAGTATATTTTATAGCAGAAAATACTGCTGGTTAAACTTAATCATTTGCCAACCAGCCGCCCTCATGATACTGCGGTAGGTCGGCACTATCCCGCGAGCCGTCGTAGCTATACGTCGGCTCCTGTAAGCGGGATAGCAGGCACCCCCGCCACCGGAGATGCTCGCAGGTGCCCGCTGCACTACAGGGCTGCCGATGCTCGTGGCTGATGGTCGCGATAACCGTCGGCCACGAGCGATTGCGAGCACAAGAGGCAGAACAGGGACGTTCTGTAAACACACAAATTTCTGTTCTGTTAGGAGAGACAGATCGTGAGTTCCTAATAGCTAGGAATCACGATCTGTCAAGGCCAGCCCCCCCCCCTCCCCCCCACAGTTGGAAACACACACAGGGAAAACAGTCAAACCCTTGATCGCCCCCTAGTTACTAAAATTGGTGTACACAGAGTCTGGTGCAGCTGTGCGTAGTAACCAATCAGCTTCTAACTTCAGCTTGTTCAAATAAGCTTTGACAATAAGGCCGGGTTCACACTGGTATGACACGACAGTCGTACCACTTTGGATCCAACTTTGCCCTGCGACTTAAGGTCCGACTTCAATGATCAGGGATCCGAATTTGATCCCCGACAATACCAAAAAAACGACATGGGGGCCCCCCAAAATCCATATCGAGCCCTAATCCGAGCACACAGCCTGGCAGGTCAGGAAAGAGGGTGAGGACAAGCGAGCGCCCCACCTCCTGAACTGTACCAGGCCACATGCCCTCAACATGGGAGGGTGGGTGCTTTGGGGCAGGGGACCCTGCGCCCCCCCTCCACCCCAAAGCACCTTGTCCCCATATTGATGAGGACAAGGGCCTCTTCCCGACAACCCTGGCCGTTGGTTGTCGGGATCTGTGGGTGGGGGACTTATCAGAATCTGGAAGCCCCCTTTAATAAGGGGGGCCCCCAGATCCCAGCCCCCCCACCCTATGTGAATGAGTATGGGGGTACATTGTACTCCTACCCATTAACCTAAAAAAAAGTGGCAAAAATAAAACATTACACATGTTTTTAAAGTAATTTATTAAGGCAGCTCCGTCGTCTCTTCCAATCTGTTCTCCCCTCTCTGGATCTTCTGTGTATCCTCCGCTGATGTCTTCTCCCCTCTCCGGTTCTTCTCCCCTCTCCGGTTCTTCTCCCCTCTCCGGTTCTTCTCCCTCTGTCCTCTGTCTTCTGCCGGGTCTCCTCTGCTATCTTCTCGCTCTTTTGCCTGGTCTACTCCGCTGTCTTCTCCTTCTGTTCTTCTAACGATGTTGACTCAATGCTCTCTCCTACTCAAAATACCGAGTGGTACGACTGTTGTGTCCTGCCAGTTTGAACTCGGCCTTAGGCCTCTTTCACACTTGAACAACTTGTCCCATGATTTGGGACTGCAAAGTAGCATGACAAGTCGTTCCCCATTATTTCCAATGACAACCATTCCTATTACTACGACTTCAAGTTAAAGTCAAGTTAAATTTAATTTAAATTGTTATGAATGGTCTAGACCAGGTGTGTCCAACCTTTGGCCCACAGATAGCTATGAATGCAGCCCTACATAAAATCAGAAACCTAGTTTAAAAATTGAGATTTTTTTTTTTCTTTTTGTAAAAATGTGGACACATGCGGCCGAACAAACATTTGACAGTGTCTCTTTACTGGACTTTTATAAGTTTTTGTGAGCAACTACTTTCAAGGATGAAGCACGCAAAGGGCCAAATTAGAACCAAAATATCTGATGAGCACCTTGAGAACTGCTACTACATCCATCCAACCAAATATTGATGTGTTCGTTTATCAAAACCAGTGTCAAATATCGCACTAGTTTTATATTGTCCTCTTTTTATTTTTATAATAAAAAATATTACAAAATAATGAAGTTTTATTTCTCAGATAGGTTCATTATGTCTAATGGTGATCATTAACTTTCTGCTCATCAGCAATCCTTATTGTTAGTGTATTTTATGTATGGCCCAATACAATTCCTCTTCTTCCAATGTGGCCCAGGAAGGTCAAAAGTTTAGACATCCCTGGTCTAGGCTAAAAAACTGAGGGTAAGAAAGCATATCAATTGATATGGTCAGTAGGTTCTAAGGGAGGCCGTACTTCTCTGACCAACAATGAAAAGTGGTCCTCTTACTGACCATCAATCTAAGGGGTCCGTACTTCACTGACCACCAACAAAAAGTGGTCCTCTTACTGACTATCAATCTAAGGGGGCCCGTACTTCACTAACCACCAATGAATAGTGGTCCTCTTACTGACCATCAATCTAAGGGGGCCCGTACTTCACTGACCATAAATAAAAGGTGGTCCTTCTCCTACTGACCATCAATCTAAAGGGGCCCGTACTTCACTAACCACCAATGAAAAGTGGTCCTCTTGCTAACCATCAATCTAAGGGGGCCGTACTTCACTGACCACCAATGAAAAGTGGTGCTCTTACTGAACATCAGTCTAAGGGGGCCGTACTTCACTGACCACCAATAAAAAGCGGTCCTTCTCCTACTGACCATCAATATAAGGGGGCCCCGTACTTCACTGACCACCATCTTTCTCTTACTGACCACCAATCTAATAGGGGCTTTCTCCACTGACCACCAATCTAAAGTAGCATTTTACTGACCATCAGTGTAAGAGGGCACTTTACTGACCATTTATCTAAACACCACTATAATTTTCAATGTCTGCATTTCTATTCTAGCCTTTATTATTGCTTATTTAATTTGATTACTATTACTTAAAATATTTGTCATATAGAATAGGTGTGATACCCAAAGCATGCCACGTTTTGTTTTTGTTTATTCATTCTTGTATTTCAACTTTTTCTTCACACTGTGTTCCTTGAACTGTAGGTATGACATTTTTTTAACAGGAGTTCCCTGAGACCTGCAGGAAGGGCTGGTCCAGTCTATTGCAACCAAATGTCTTTTAATGTTTTATATGTAAAAGAGAACATAACAGGAAATGATTGCCTGCTTGGGGCTACAGACCGGTCCATATAGTACATTCATGTGTGTGACCCACGTTTGTTTATACAGTCTATAGTATATGTGTATTTAAAGTCTAGCAAAGGAAAAATGGTGTCCAGTTTCAGGGTGTGTTTCTGTAGTGGCAACTGATAACCAATAAGATCATGTAAATGAAGTGAAAATTTTCCTGGTTCAAATGCAAACTAAGAAAACCTACAAAAGATAAGCAAGGAAATGCAGAGCATTTTAGGTGTATGTGTGTGTGTGTGTGTGTGTGTATGTATGTATATATATATATATATATATATATATATATATGTATGTGTGTATATATATATATATATATATATATATATATATAGTGTGTGTGTGTGTGTGTGTGTGTATATATATATATATATATATATATATATATATTATATATATGTGTGTGTGTGTGTGTGAGTATAGTCACCCAAGGACTTAAATTCAAATACTAACAACTTACAAAGCCACCCACAACTCAGCCCCCAGCTACATTACTAACCTAGGGGTTTTGATTTACTAAAATTGGAGAGTGCAAAAATCTGGTGCAGCTCTGCAAATAAATCAGCTTCCAGGTTTTACTGTCAAAGCTTAAATGAACAAACGTAAGCTAGAAGCATATTGGCTACTATGCTAAGTTGCACCAGATTTTGCACTCTCCAGTTTTAGTAAATCCCATCCCACGAGGCTTTGCACTGCTTCAACCATGCAGTAATAGATTGAGGGCAGTGTGGCTGGTCCCCTGGTCACAAAGCCAGTCCATAATGACATGGTTTGATGAGTTTGGTGTAGAGGAGCTCAAGTGGCCTGCACAGAGCCCTATCCTCAACCCTATTGAACACCTTTGGGATGAATTGGAACACTGATTGCCATCCATATCTTCTCATCTGACATTAGGACCTAACCTCACCAAAGCTCTTTTGGCAGAATGGACATACATTCCCACAGATAGACTCCAAAATCTAATAGGAAGCCTTCCCAGAAGGGTGGAGGCTTTATAGGAACATAACAACTCTATAATAATGCTTGAGGTTGGATGGGCTCACGATAGGATGTCATGGTCAGGTGTCCACTATGGCCATATAGTGAATGTAGATGATGCTTGGCCTTAACGAATAAAAAATAAAAGGTCTCCCTTTCCAACGATGATTAGTATATGGTACTGTATTGGATTCTAATGTGTATGTCTACTTTCAGGCAAAGAAATAATCATAATGAGGGTACATATTGTGAATCTTTTTCGTTCTGCATTCCTGTGACCTGTTTTCAGCAGAGAGTGGGTACATGTTATGAATCTTTTTCACCTTGCTTCTTCCAGTATTTTATATTACAAATATTTCTTTAAAATGTTTCTTTGTCTACATGCGTTAAAGGAGAAGTACAGCCAACAAAACTTGTTTGGCTGTACTTCTCCTATGGATCACAGGAGTGCAGTTCGTTCTGCACTCCTGTGACCCGTTTTCAGCAGACAGCGGGCTGTTGTACTTCCCCTGAGGATCACAGGAGTGCAGTTCGTTCTGCACTCCCATGACCCATTTTCAGCAGACAGTGGGCTGCTGTACTTCTCCTGTACCCAATTTCAGCAGAACGCAGGCTGCTGTACTTCTCCTGTAGATCACAGGAGTGCAGTTTGTTCTGCACTCCTGTGACCCGTTTTCAGCAGACGGAGGGCTGCTGTACTTCTCCTGTGGATCACAGGAGTGCAGTTCGTTCCAGACTCCTGTGCGCCGTCTTCAGCAGACAGCGGGCTACTATATTTCTCCTGTGGATCACAGGATTGCAATTCGTTCTGCACGGCCGTGACCCATTTTCAGCTGAAAATGGGTCACAGGAGTGCAGAACAAACTGCACTCCTGTGATCCACAGGGAAAGTACAACCAAATGAGCTGCTGTACAGTGACATGCAAACATGCACAGTGTGCTGCGATAAAATTCAGCATGTCTGCATTTTATCGCAGGTTGCTGCAGCGCAGCTATGGCCAGCAGATTCCTGCCACTGTCATCTGCACTGGTCCAAATCATCCATATGGATGTAGCCTAAAGCCTAGTACACATGATCAGAAAATCACACAAAAGATAACACTTTTGAAGCTATCGTACGATAATCTGATTGTTAATAACAGCTTTCGAGAGCCTATCACAACAGTTCATTCGAAATTATCTGAAGGGACAAACACAAAAAAAAATTTCTAGTACGATAATGGATCATGGATTTTTCATTTAATCTAGTACGATAATGGATCATGGATTTTTCATTTAATCGGTACAATATTCGTCTGAAAAAGATTTGAAGCGCAAGACCACACATGCTTGAAAACAAAAGAATACATTACAGTACAACACAAAACATTAAATCACTTCAGAAGTTGTATTCTGTTGAAAGTTTAGTAACCTCTTAATTTTTAATATGAGACTAGCAAAAAACAAAACAAAAAAAAATGATCATTCATCATCATTATTATTATTATTATTATACAGGATTTATATAGCGCCAACGGTTTACGTAGCGCTTTACAACTTGAGGATAGACAGTACAAATACAATACACTTTAACCCCCCTGGCGGTATTCCAGAGTCTGGCTCGGGGTGAAAATTTTGTACCATTAGCAGTAACCCCCAGCCAGACTCGGGAACCGCAATGATGAATCCAGGGAGAGGTTACTTACCTTGTCCCCCGGATCCAGCGATGTCCCCCCCACTGTACGAGCGAGCCGTCCTCCGCTCGATTCATCACGGAGCCGAGCTCCGTTCCCTGCGAGCGTTGCGACGCACGGGGACGGAGAACAGCGCCAAATTCAAAAAGTGAAACACACACATTACATACAGTATAATGTAATCTTACAGATTACATTGCTGTATGTAATTATTTCACATCCCCTTTGTCCCTAGTGGTCTGCCCAGTGTCCTGCATGCAGTTTTATAATATAAAAACTGTTCTTTCTGCCTGGAAACTGGAGATTGTCCATAGCAACCAAAACTGTCCCTTTACATCAAAAATGGTTTTAGACCAGCTAGAAAACAGCAATAATAAATTAGAATCACTCGCAGAATTGAGCGATAGCGATTTGTGGGGAGATCCGTCATCAAATACTGAAAGTAATGACAGTGACAATTCTGCAACTGAGCAAATTTCAGTGTTTTTGATTTGATTACATTACTGAATATTTATTATTATTTGGTATAATTATTTATATATTATAATTTCTGATTTCATTTTTCAAACTTTATCATACCCGGGATGTCTGCTAGACTCTGGTTTGGACAGATTTAAGTGAGTTATTCCTAAAAATGACAGGCCTACAATATAAAACGCCAAATTTCCATGTAAAATAATTGTACTGCTTTCAGCACATAAAATCTGAAATAATCATACCGCCAGGGAGGTTAATACATTAGGAATCGGAGGGCCCTGCTCCTTAGAGCTTACAATCATTCATCCGATATTCCCACCCCACGAGGCTTTGCACTGCAACATATTAGGGGTTATTTACAAAAGGCAAATTCATTTTGCACTACAAGTGCAAACTACGAGTGCAAAATGTACTTGAAATTGCACTGAAAGTGCACTTGGAAGTGCAGTCGCTATAGACCCGAGGGGGACATGCAACAGCATTTTGGCTTTCACATGATTGGATAATAAAATCAGCAGAGCTTCCCCTCATTTCAGATCTTCCCTTCAGATTTACAGCGACTGCACTTCCAAGTGCACTTGCAGTGCAATTTCAAGTGCACTTTGCACTTGTAGTTTGCACTTGTAGTGCAAAATGAATTTGCCTTTCATAAATAACCCCCATTGTGTTTATTTAGATACATTTTAACCTGTTGAAATACATTTGCCTTTTTTTTAATACAATGTACTTTGCATATATATGGTATGTACTCACATATCTCTGTATTGGTATTTAAACAACTGTTTTTATACAAATATAAGGTAATAATACTTACATTCAGTGTCTTGGATTAGATTATAAGACTTCATTTCACCCACATGTTAAATGCGGGTTCTTGTGATATTTACGCCTGAACACATGCATTTTGTTTTTTCATTGAACTTTCTAAAGAACTTGGCACACAATGAACAATGTCTGAGGTGGAACAAAGCACACAAGCATGAACTTAGCGGGGGTTCTTTTACACCTCCTATAACTGAATAAAGCTTTTTAAATTCAATTTGTGATGCCTTCAGGGCAGCCATTATGTTTAAATTTTCCTTTCTCAGCTTGCACGGTCTCTCCCTGTTCTACATCTTGTTGACTTGTTGATTGAATGTTTACTGTATTCCACTACTGGACTGGCCAGAGATATTACTTCCTCATTCTTCTTTCTTAGCACTATCCTGCCAACTTAAAATGTCTACCGCAGCCCATAGATTAGTCAGTTTTCTTTCCTTCCACCAGGCTCGATTCCCTCATCAACACAGTCAGTGTTGATGGGGAAATCCCTCCCATAGCGCTACTGTGTTCTACCGGTGAGGAGCGAGGTTAGCCTTCCCAGCTGGCAGAGCACAATGATTGCTGCTAGAGGCTATAGCCACCGGCAGTCATCGCATGTAAAAAAAAAATCTGACAATCAATAGATTGACTTGGGTACAATCAGCCTGCCTATAGATGGATCAAATCTCGGCCGGTTCCTGCTGAACTGGCAGGTTCCCGACCAATCAATGGACAGGCTGGTTGTACTGAAGTCAATCTAATGATCGTACCATCGCTGCTGGCAGCTTTAGCTACAAGAGTTGATTACCTCTTGTATCTCTTGACCTTCCCTCTTAGATTGTAAGCTCTAAAGAGCAGGGCCGTCTGATTCCTACTGTATTAAAGTGTATTGTATTTGTACTGTCTATCCTCAAGTTGTAAAGTGCTACGTAAACTGTTGGCGCTATATAAATCCTGTATAATAATAATAATAATCATTGTATTCTGCTGGTGGAGAAGGTTTTCTGTTATGCGCTCCAGCAGAACACAATACCATGGTGGGAGGGATTCCCCCACTGACTGTGTTGATGGCGAATTGGTTGAAGGAAAGAAAATTGGCTAACCAATGTCAAAAAAATAATAATGATGAAAGTAAACCAAAAATTAAAAGCGATGAAAAAAAGTACAGGCATACCCCACTTTTAAGAACACAATGAGATTTATTTACTAAAGCTGGAAAGTGCAAAATCGGGCTCACTTCTGCATAGAAACCAATGAGCTTCCAGGTTGTATTACCAAAGCTTAATTGAACAAGCTGGGGTTAGAAGCTCATTGTTTTCTATTCAGAAGTGAGCCTGATTTTGCACTTGCCAGCTTTAGTAAATAAACCCCATTGTGTACTTAAAAGTGGGTTATGCCTGTATTGATCAAAGTGAATATTGAAAAATGAATGAATCAGAGTTTTTAGGTGAACATCATGGGAAGTACTGGTATATCTTAAAAGATATATTATGTGCATGGTAAAAGTCTCTCTCACTTCTCAAGGTGAATGAAAACTTGATCTTTTGGTGCACTAAATAAAGGATAAGGTTGGCACGCTTACCAGAGATGGTGGACTCATATACTGTAGAGCAGTGGTAGGCAACCAGTAGCCCTCCTGCTGTTGTGGAACTACATTTCCCATGAGGCATTGCAAGGCTGGCAGTTACAATTACTCCCAGAGGCACGATGGGACTTGTAGTTCTGCAACAGCTGGAGGGCCCCAGGTTGCCTACCCCTGCTGTACAGCATAAGAGTCAAACAGGCATTCATGAGGAGATGATCTCAACGGAATCCAACATGGAAAAGTTGATGATTTAGAGAAAAAGTCCCATCCAGTATTAGGGGAGAGGTTCCAACATCAGAAAGTAGGCTCGATAGTATAATATGAACCACATCCGAAGTAAAAATGATGATCCATAGTAATAGGCATAGAAAACAGAAAAATGCACGTAGTGTGACACTGTATGATACGTTTATTGTAGAAAAAGGGGTTTACAATTACAAAAAATTGGAGAAAAACAAACTACAAATCCTTCAGTAACACAAACAGTTTGCAGTTATTCCACGAGTGTTACCCAATGCGTTTCGTCCTATTGAACATCATCTGAGGTGTGACCTTTTTTCCTCACTTTTAGTTTTGGGTTCGCTTTCATCATTACTTTTTTACATGGTTGTCCATTCACTATATTTACCCTTTAGACCTCACTGGTTCCTATTCATGTCTTTTCACTGTTTACAATTGGAGCGCAACATTACTGTATTGTTTTTTATATGTTTTGGTTACAACTATATGCCTAGTGGGATGTTGGCAGCTTACTATAATATATGGCTAGCCTTAGAGGTATAGTTCATCTTTTATCATTTTTTTTGTAAAGGCATACCTCCCAACTTTTTGAGATCGGAAGGAGGGACACATATTAGCAAAACTTATTTTTTTTTTTTTTTTACCAAAAATATGTTGAAGAATAAATATTCTTATATATATATATATATATATATATATATATATATATATATATATATATATATTTTTTTTTTTTTGGGGGGGGGGGGGGGTTGAGTTAAAAATATTGCTTTTTTTTTTTCAAAATTTACGCAAAAAATAAAAACCGCAGAGGTGATCAAATACCACCAAAAGAAAGCTCTATTAGTGGGGAAAAAAGGACATAAATTTTGTTCAGGTACAGAGTCGCATGATTGCACAATTGTCAGTTAAAGCGACGCAGTGCCTTATCGTAGTAAATGGCTTGGTCATTAAGCGGGTAAATCCTTCCGGTCCTTAAAGGGGTTGTAAAGTAATTTCTATTTTTTTCTTAAAATAACAAACATGTTATACTTACCTCCACTGTGCAGCTCGTTTTGCACAGAGTGGCCCCGATCCTGCTATTCTGGGGTCTCTCGGTCGGCGGCTGTCTCTGCTTCCTCCCGCAAGTACTTCTCACATTCATGCGAGCTCCTTCGCATGGTCAGAAGCACCTGCGGGCGTGTTCCTGTGATACAGCCGGTGGCTATAGCCGCTCGCTGTATCATTCGGCCCCACCCCCGGTGCGCCGCGTCATTTGATGGGATTGACAGCAGCGCGAGCCAATGGCTGTGCTGCTTTCAATCCATCCACTCCAGCCAATCAGCGGCCAGGCTGAGCGGCGAAGAGGACGTCGGGGGCGAGCGCGGGACTTTCAAGAGGTCAGGTAAGTAAAACGGGGGGGGGGGGGGGGGCTGGGGGGCGCCGGCACTGTGAGATGTTTTTTCACCTTAATGCATAGAATGCATTAAGGTGAAAAAATATTTACCTTTACATTCCCTTTAAGTGGTTAAAGGAGAATCATACAAAAAAGGTAAAAACTGATTAGTTAAACCCACTACTTTTACCACTACTATTCCTCCTACTGGCTTTTGAAATCTACAAATGAAGCAATTTAGAAACCTTTTGTGGGGAGGTTCGGAGGGGGGATTGGGAAGGGTGTAGTATCTCTATCATTTTAATTTGTTGATATGTGCAGATTAGCAAAGGATACTGCACATAGTGTGAAGTAGCCTATAAATTCCCCAACTCTTTAGGTCCTGGTGACAGTGGTCACCAGGGCATATAGGGAGGAATTTGTCTACATACATTTTTAAACAGGGATGCTCACACCACAAGTGTTCTCATTTGTAACAAAACTACATTCACACTGGCAATTAGTGGCATATTAGCAGCAGGAATCAGAGATTGCTGCTGCGGCTCCCAGCGCCTAGGTGTGGCCACCGGCCCCTTTCGCTATAAAGACAGGTCACTGGCCATCGCGGCTTTTTCGCAGCTCTCTGCACAGTCCGCAGTTACCTGCAGTGATGGCTGCTGGATGCACATTCTGGTGTGAAGGTAGCCTAAAAAATGTGCTGCACCTTCGCTCTGTTTGTATTCATGTCAGAGGTGGTGTATGGCGCCAATGTTTATGTACCTCTATAAAAAGCCATGCGCTGCCCCAACACCTATAAAACAGGGCTCTCCAAACTTTCTAAGCAAAGGGCCAATGTACTGTCCTTCAGACTTTAGTGGGGCCGGACTGTGGCCAGTGGAAGTAGAAAATGCCACAGCATTGGTTTTAACCACTTCAGCCCCGGAAGATTTGGCTGCTCAATGACCGGGCCGTTTTTTGCGATTCGGCACTGCATCGCTTTAACTGACAATTGCACGGTCGTGTGACGTTGCACCCAAACAAAATTTACGTCCTTTTTCTCCCACAAATAGAGCTTTCTTTTGGTGGTATTTGATCACTTCTGCAGTTTTTATTTTTTGCACTATAAACAAAAAAGCGTCAATTTTTTAAAAACACAATATTTTACACATTTTGCTATAAAAAATATCCCCATTTTTTTTAAAAAAAGCTAATTTTTTTCTCAGTTTAGGCCGATATGTATTCTTCTACATATTCTTGGTAATAAAAATCGCAATAAGAGTATATTGATTGGTTTGCGCAAAAGTTATGGGGTCTACAAAATAAGGGATAGATTTATAGAAGTTTTATTAATATTATTTTATTCTAGTAATGGCGGCGTTCTGCGATTTTTATCAGGACTGCGACATTATGGCGGACACATCTGACACTTCTGACACATTTTTGGGACCATTGGCGTTTATACAGCGATCAGTGCTATAAAAATTTACTGATTACTGTAAAAATGTCACTGGCAGGGAAGGGGTTAACACTAGAGGGCAATCAAGGGGTTAACTGTGTTCCCTGTGTGTGTTTCTAACTGTAGGGGGAGGGGACTGACTAGAGGGGATGACAGATAGTGGTTCCTAGCTATTAGGAACTCACGATCTGTCATTCCGAACAGAACAGAACAGGAATTTGTGTGTTTTTACACACGCACGTCCCTGTTCTGCCTCTCATGCTCACGACAGTCGGCCACGAGCATCGGCACCCCCAGAGTGCAGCGGGCACGTGCCTGCTATCCCGATCCCATGAGCCAACGTATAGCTACGGCGATTTGCAGGATCATGCCGACCTGCCATAGTATAATGACGGTGGCTGGTTGGCAAGCAGTTATTAGGAGAAATATTACCCCATTGTTGATATCAATTAGAAGAATAGTGCTCCAGCATTGGTGTCAGTTGGTGGAATAGTGCCTCAAGGGCCAGGTAGAGGCAATTAAAGGGCCACATCTGGCCCCCGGGCTACAGTTTGGAGATTACTGCTATAAATGAATATATGACTATACTGTATGCAGCTCAACTCTTACAAACTTATTTCCTAAAAGCCTAACTCACTATATGATTTTCTACCATATACAAACATATAAAATGTACACTCCATACAACGCAGTGGGGTTGATTTACTAAAGGCGATTATGCACTCTGCAAGTGCAACTGCTCCAGAGCTTAGTAAATAAGGTAAAGCTTCATTTTGCAGAGTACTCAATCACGTGCAAGAAAAAAAAAAAAGCAGCTTTATTTGCACATGATTGGATGATGGAAGTCAACAGAGCTTCTGCTCATTTACTAAACTCTGGAGCAACAGCACTTTGCAAAGTGCACAGTCAATTTGCCTTTAGTAAATCAACCACGTTGTGTAATAAATAAACTTTGTGTACACAACAATCTCTCCAGTGTGTGAATGTGACAATCCAATCCTTAGTGCAATCATAAAGATAATCTAGTGACTGCAACACAATCCATGCAGTAACCCCTAGCAACCACTAACGAGATCTTCCTTGTACAATAGAACCATTAATGGGCAGGCTGAATATACTAACTTGGGTACAATCAGCCTGCCGGATTATCTTGCGACTATCGCTAGCGGCTGATATAACCACTAGCAATAATCACTATCTTCTCCAGACGGGGGCGGCTTCTGTTCCCCTTGCCCCCCCCCCTGCCGGGAGAAGACAATGGTCCAGCAGGAGGGATTTCCACATCAACACTGTCTGTGTTAATGGGTGAATTGTGGTTGCAGGAAAGAAATTCGCTCCGTGTATGCCTGGCTTTACAGTAAAATTCGATCAGAAACTGAGCTGTCTGGCTAGGGTGAAATATTATTGATTGTTTTGCATCAGTCAGCAGCGCTGAGATGCCTTGCTCATGAATTCAATGGTCTCTCAATAGATCAGAATATGAGATTACATAGTGGAAATCAATGACTTACAATCATATCTTAACTATCAATCGAAATCCACCAGATCGATTGGAAAGAAAATCAATCATTTATTCAAACTTGTATTGCCGCCATTAATGCAATCAATCATGTAATCCAGTCTTTAACGCAAGTAACCACAATGTTTGCAGTAACCCATAGCAACCACTGATGATATCTTCTTCAAATGTACCCAAAACAGCGCCAGCTGTCATTTTAGGTGACTGTGGACTGTGCCAGCCCTGTGCCCCTTCCTCTCTGAGTTAACCCATCTAAAGACCTGAAACCATATATTGTAATGCCCTGTACACACGGTCGGACATTCCGACGACAAAATCTGTCGGATTTTTTCCGATGGATTTTGGCCCAAACTTGTCTTGCATACACACGGTCGCACAAAGTTGACGGAAAATCCAATCGTTCAGAACACATACAACGGGACTATAAAGAGGGCAGTAGCCAATAGCTTTCGTCTCATAATTTTTTCTGAGCATGCATGGCACTTTTGTTGTCAGAAAATTTTAGATACAGCTCTCAAAATTTGTGTCGGAAATTCCGACGGAAAAAGTCAGATGGAGCCCACACACGATCGGATTTTCCGACAACAGGATCCGATTGCACATTTTCCGTCGGAAAGTCCGACTGTGTGTACAGGGCATAAATGTACTTTTTTGTTGAGTCTATGGAGCACCATTCAGACATCAAATGCCTCCATTTCACCATGTTTTTCACCATAACCGCACCATATTCCAAAAACAGAAGAAGATCACAGATCGTAAAAAACATTTTATTTTGAAGACAAACAAATAAAATTGCAATAATATAAGAAAGTTTCAAGATCAGTTAGGCTAAGTTCACATTGGCATTAAAACCAGGCGTTTGAGGGGCGTTAAAAACGCAGTCATCACCCCAGTTTAACCCCTTCAAGCCATGAGCCGAAATTTGCGTATGGGGTTAACGCTCATCAAATGCTTCAAAACTGCGCACAGGGCATCTGGGGAGAATTTTTACTTGTCATTAATGCTTGTAAAATGCCAGTCTAGCGGCCACACTAAAGCTCATTAACGCACGTCTAACGCTCACACTAACCCTATAGGAGCATTTGTTAAGCATTAGAAATTTAGGCCTCTTTCACACTACCGATCCGTTCAGGTCCGCCTGTCAGTTTTTCAGGCAGACCTGAACGGATACTCCATAGACCTCTATGGAGCATCGGATGTCAGCTGTGACATGTCCACTGATATCCCACCCGCTCCGATTCGAAAAAGTGTGACGGAGGAAAAACCTACTTTTCCATTCGTCATCGGATCGGGTAACGACGGGCACTGCGGTCCGTCATCATCCGATCTCCCATAGGGGAGAGCGACGCTCTGACAGGTCCATCCCTGCGCATTGTGTGATCGCACGGAGCGATCCCCGCTGAGCAAGCGGATATCCACGGGGCGGATCATCACTGATCCGCCCCCTGTGAAAGAGCCTTAATGCCCCGTACACACGTTCCAATTATCGTAAGACAGATCGTTCACATTTTGTTGCATACAACGAAGATTGAATACAACAGTGCAAAATGTGTGTAAGATTTTGTCGTGTGCGTAGCTACGTATTTTAAATGATGTCAAATGCGTGTGACCCGTCTGTCGTTCTGGTTTATTTTTGTGTTTCTGATCATGCGTGGTGTTTGTCAAACGACTTTTATCGGACGCATACTGTACTGACTACACGATTGTCGTACGATGGGCTGTCATTCGACCAAAGTTTTCCTGTTTGTCCCTTCGGGTTTGGTTGGATGGACCGTCGTGATCGGCTGTCGAAAGCTGCATACTAACGATCAGATTATCGAACGATCTGTCTGAAAGCGACTTTTGTGGTCCGATAATCAGAACGTGTGTACGGGGCATAAGTGTGAACAAGCCCTTACAATTCTGGCCCTGTTTGCCATTTCCAGCCTCCCAGAGCAAAAAATAAATAAAAATAAAAAATAGTTTATTTTGTTTCATTTGTTTCTCTTCTGGTAAATAAAAAGACTAACATTGTAATGTAATGTAATGTAATGTATTGTTTTCTGTACACAGTGCTCACTATATGGCTGTCTACCATATGCAAACATAAAATAATAAAAATATACACTCCAAACAACAGTGTGCAATAAATAAATAAACTTTGTGTACAACAATCTCTCAAGAGTGACAACATCCAATCCTTAGTGCAATCATAAAGACAATCCAGTGATTGGTGCAAGTGACTGCAACACAATCTTCATGGCAACCCCTAGCAACCACTGATACTTTCCTTATGCAAATGTACCCAAACAACGTTCTCCAAATGTTATCACAATCCAGTCCTTACGGTGGCCACACATTTTTGGATTTTTTTTTTAATTTAATGAGTGTACAATTCGATTAAAACAATCAAACCTGCAAACTACTGTAAAGCCATAACTTCCCTTCTGATTGATTTAGATTCACATTCGATCAGATCTAAGTCAATCGGCCTGGGTGCAATATTATCAATTGTTTGGCATCAATCGCAGCACTGATGTTTTGTTTATGAATGCGATCGTCTTGCGATCAATCAGATTATGAGATTACATGGTGGAAACAGAAATGTGATCCATAGCACATGATCGTAAATCCACTTCCCTGTGTGTGGCATATCGATTATATGGGTTGTTGATCGACTATTCCTATTGAAAGAAAGTCAGTAGTTTATAGAAGCATGTATTGCCACCATTAATGCAATTAATAACACAATTCAGTCTTTAGTGCAAGTGAACACAATCTTCATGGTAACCCATAGCAACCGGTGATGCTATCTTTTGCAAATGTACCCAAAACATCACCAGCTGCCATTTTAGGTGATTGTGGACTCTGCCGCTTCTGTGCTCCACCTTCTTAGGCCTGATTCACACCTATGCATTTTTAGTGCATTTTGCAGATTTACACTATAAAACGTGTTCCATAGGAAACCACGTTAAAAGGACTAGTGCAAATCTGCAAAAAGCACTAAAAATGCATAGGTGTGAATCAGGCCTTAGGCTTGACCCATCAAAAGAATTGCAATCTATTATTTATTTTTTCAATCTATGGATCTCCAGTCAAATCACCTCAGTTTCACTATGTTTTTCACCATAACCGCTCCATATTCCAAAAACAGAAGGTGATCCCAGATTGTATAAAACCTTTTATTTATATTTTATATATATATATATATATATATATATATATATATATATATACTAGATTTTTTTGCACTGTGGCAGTTTTCAGGCGTTTTAGCGCTAGAAATAGTGCCTGTAAAGCACCTGAAAAGTGCCTCCAATGCCGCCTGAATGTGAAAGCCAGAGTGCTTTCACACTGGGGTGGTGAGCTTGTGGGACGTTAGAAAAAGTCCAGCAAACAACATCTTTGGGGTGGTGATGCAATGAATGGGCAGCGCTTACGAAGCGCTGCAACATGGGCAGTTTAAACCCATTCTACGGCTGCTAGCGGGGGTTAAAAGCACACCGCTAGCGGATAAAAAGCGACATTTAAACAGCTAAAGCACGGGCGGCCCCAGTGTGAAAGGGGCCCTAATACTAGTAATGGGGGTGATCAGTGACTTATAGTGGGACTGTGATATTGATACACTAACTGACATCAATAGCGACACTGATACAGTAATGTGTGTTATGTGGTTCTTTTACTAACTGAGCTTGCTGTTTTTTTTCCCTGCACCTTGCTGCTCATGCAAAGCCGGGGAAAAACAGCAAGATGACCTGTGTGTCAGTGTTTGGAGCTTTGAGTTGTTTACATCACTCCCCTCTGTTAAGTGACGGAGTCAATCAGCGGGTGACGGTGAATTCGCCGGCCGCACCTGCTGATCGTCTTGTGCTGTGACAAATCACAGCACAGCCGGGGCGATACGAGCGCACCCCCTAACCAGAAGTGCTGGATCACGTATCAGATACCGCCTCTCATTCATTCCAGTGGGACTTTTCACACTAGGGCGGTGTGCTTGCGGGACGGCAAAAAAAGTCCTGCAAGCAGCATCTTTGGGGCAGGTTGGGAACGATGTATACAGCGCTCCCAAAACGCCCATGCCTATTGGAATGAATGGGCAGTGCTTTAAAAGCTCATTGAAAGCGTCACAAAACTTGAGTTTTTAACCCCTTTTTGGGTTTTAAAGCACCCTGCTAGCGGCCAAAAAGATGCGCAAAATCGACAGCGCTAAAGCTCCCCTAAAATGAGCGGTAAGGCGCTGCTAAAATGAGCGGTGCTTTAGCGCTAACGCAGCCATGGCCCCAATGTGAAAGGGGTCTAAACCAGCTTGTGTCATAGCTGGTCATGTGTGCAGCACCATGGCAACTGCAGATGTAAACAGAGGCTAAGATGGTGCTCTCCTCAGCTGTCAAGAATAGGGTAGTTCAGTTCCGCTTTAGGGCCGCATGCACACGGGTGTATGAATTTATGCTCTAAATATACTGAATTTTTTTCTGTTAGAACTTGTCAGAAAAAATGCCTCTAACACTTGTTTATGCGCGTATGGCGTTGAACGTAAATGAATTCTATTGGCCAGAATACAAATTTATTCTGGCCACTGGAATTCATTTCTACTAATAAACAAATGTTTATGCCGTTTACATTATGCTCAAAAGCTTGTTTCTGAATGTAGCTTTGGTGGGTTTTTTGTTTTTCTCCTTTAGGCTCTGTTTCCACTACTGCGAGCTGTTGTGTGACTTGACACATGTGAAGTTGCATGACTAGTCAAAACCCATGTATTTCAATGTTCCCGTTCTAATTGGTGTGACTCAAATTGCAGCGACACCAAAAGAGGTTTTTGCTCTAGTTTGTTCTGACTTTGGTGCGACTTGTTCTCGCATTGGTTCTCACCAGTTGCATGACATCGCATCAAAAATTTAATTGCAAAGTCACACTGTAAATCACGCGACTTTGAGGTCGCAATAGTGGAAACCTAACCTAAATTTCTGCTCTTAAAATAACGTTCTTAACGCCTGGTGCATGGCCACATAGGCTTACATACAATTGTGTTTAGAGGCATAAAAATAAATATGCTGTACGTCTGTATCAGCAGCATTTTTTTTTGCACGTATGCATGAGGCCTACTGTACGGTTCACATCTGTGCATTACAGCGCTCTGAAACAAAAGTGTGCTCCAGTGTGCTGCCTAGGTGAGGCAATGGCATTTAAAATTAATGTCAACACATCGGACATAACTACCTAATGCGTTAGTATGTATGGGGCCTTAGGCTGAATCCACACCTTTCTCTGCACCTATTCACGCTCCGCAATTGCTTTTTATAAACCTGAAATGAGCACAATACATAAAAAAATACAGATAGTATACAGTAACCCAAGCTAGGTATGAACCTTTGTTTTTAGGATTCCGCAAAAAAAAAAGAAAATAAAACCCCACCCATTCAAACCCACGCAATCAGGCAAATGTAGTAAACGTTTTTTTTTTTTGTTAAAAAAAAAAAGTTTTCTTCAATCTAGGATCACCTTCTGTTTTTGGAATATTAAAAATTAAAGGTTTATTATATATATATATATATATCTATACCAAATAATATACACTTATTGGGATTTCTTTTTACCAAAGACATGTAGCAGAATACATTTTGGCCTAAATTCATGAAGAAATTAGATATTTTTAATTTTTTATTTCATATGTTTTATAGCCGAAAGTAATATATATATATATATATATATATATATATATATATATATATATATATATATATTCAATTTTTTGTCTTTTTTTCGATTTTATCGCAAAAATTTTTTAAAACCCAGTGGTGATTAAATACCACCAAAAGAAAGCTCTATTTGTGTGAAGAAAAAATTATATAAATTTCATGTGGGTACAGCGTTGCATGAACGCGCAATCGCCAGTAGAAATAGCGCAGTGCCGAATAGCAAAAAATGGCCTGGTCATGAAGGGGGTGAAATCTTCCAGAGCTTAAGTGGTTAATATGTGTGCGATTACACACCACAATCCATTGGAGGAGTGTGAATGAGGCCTGCAAGACATCTGTCACTGGGTGCCTTGTGTGTTCTCAGGTCTAACGTGGGGCCTATTCACACCACATCCGTTGGGCTGCGTTGCTCAATGCAGGCCTTACACAATAAGCTGAAATTGACTGTTTTCAGTAGGCCCAGTTCACACCATGTTGATGCAATGATGCGTGTTGCTGGGTGATAATGAAATATACTGCATTTAAGGCAGTGTTTACATCAGGTGTGTTGCATTTAGCATATGTTGATGCTGACTAAACCCACGTGAAGTGATTGACGTGCATTTTTTAACACAGTAATGTGTATCTTCTTCCATGGCAGAAGCCATGGCCCCTTTTACACTGGCTGTGTCCATGAACAGATCCCCTGTTGAATCAGAGCGGAACGTGTGGCATTATGTCCATTCAGTTTTGCCCCTACCAGAGCTAAATGCCTTTTTCACACGGGATGCACATAACCATACTCCCATAGAGGGCTGTATTTACCCCCATGGGGGTGCACAGTTGTTCCATTCATTTCCGTGCAGGTAGTCCTACATTGCTGTCAATTAGGATGCAGCGGCTGTACAGACACCGCTGCTCTCAATGTGACATCCATGCGGGTGCGGATCCCATTGCTGTCAATTAGGACGCAATGACTGCACAGACACTGACGCTGCTGCTCCCAATTTAAAATCCATGCGTGTGCGGATGCACAGCCCTGAACGTTTCCAGGATGCGTTTGGGGCTGTGCACCCCTTTGGATGTCAGATTAGGAAACGTCTATCTATGTACCTCCTGGGACATAGGGTTATGTACGCCCCTTGTAAACCAGGCCTAACAGACCCATGTAAGTTCTGCGCGTCATGTTTGTCCAAAAAAAAATTGGAAAAGGATGTGTTTTTTTTGGTGTGACAGACTCAGAGGTAATCAAATCAAATGTACGTGTGTTTACACTTATCTGCTTGCCCATACACTAACATGGCGCTTCCATTCAGATCCGCCTGAAACACTGACAGGGACATCTCATCGGGTTGCCCATGTGAACTGGGCCTTATTTCGTTTTTCCTAACACGTCCTGCAGTGCTGCTTTTACTTGGCGCATAATCCGTTTTCGCCTAACGCACATAAACGCGGCATTTTTGTGTGAACCAGGCCTATTGGAGACAACCGATTTCAGCTTTAAACAATGCAGCCCAACGCATGTGCTGTGAATGGGCCTTGAATATGTTGCAGCGTGCTTTAAGCAGAACAAAAAGTATTATGCCTTCCACCGTGGAAAAAGATGCACATTGATGTGACACGATAGGAAGATGCATGTGAGCAGACATCAACTCAAGTGTGTTTAACGTGAGCTAAATACTACTATTTGACTGGACCCTGAATGTGTTGCAGCGTGTGTTAAGCAGAACATAACGTATTTTGCCTTCTGCTGTGGAAAAAGATGTGCGTTGAGGCATTTCAGCATACATCAACTCGAGGGCGTTTAATGTGCGCTAAATGCAACACATGTTTTGTGACTGGGCCCTGAATATGTTGCAGTGTGTGCTAAGCAGAATTTAAGTATTTTGCCTTCTGCTATGGAAAAAAATATATACACTGATGCGATACGATAAAAAGATCATGTCAGCGCATGTCATCTCAAGTGTTTAATATGCGCTTAATGCAACGCATGTGCTGTGAATGGGCCCTGAATATGTTGCAGCGTGTTTTAAGCAGAACAAAAAAGTATTATGCCTTCCGCCGTGGAAAAAGATGCACATTGATGTGACACGATAGGAAGATGCATGTCAGCGCACATCAACTCAAGTGTGTTTAACGTAACCTAATGTGTTGCAGCATGCATTAAGCAGAACATAAAGTATTTTGCCTTCTGCTGTGGAAAAAGATGTGTGTTGAGGCATTTCAGCACGCATCAACTCAAGTGCGTTTAACATGCGCTAAATGCAACACACGTGTTGTGACTGGGCCCTGGATGTGTTGCAGCGTGCGCTAAGCCGAATTTAAGTATTTTGCCTTCTGCTATGGAAAAAGATATATACACTGATGTGATGCGATAAAAAGATGCATGTCAGCGCATGTCAACTCAAGTGTTTTATATGCGCTGAATGCAACGCATGTGCTGTGAATGGGCCCTGAATATGTTGCAGCGTGCTTTAAGCAGGACAAAAAGTATTATGCCTTCTGTCGTGGAAAAAAATGCACATTGATGTGACAAGATAGGAAGATGCATGTCAGCGCACATCAACTCAAGTGCGTTTAACGTCAGATAAATACTACACATGCTGTTTTACTGGGCCCTGAATGTGTCACAGTGTGCGTTAAGCAGAACATAAAGTATTTTGCCTTCTGCTGTGGAAAAAGATGTGCGTTGAGGCATTTCAGCACACATCAACTCAAGTGCGTTTAATGTGCGCTAAAAGCAACACATGTGGTGTGACTGGGCCCTGAATGTGTTGCAGCGTGTGCTAAGCTGAATTTAAGTATTTTGCTTTCTGCTGTGGAAAAATATATATATATACACTGATACGATGCAATAAAAAGATGCATGTCAGCGCATGTCAACTCAAGTGTTTAATGCGCTAAGCAGAATTTAAGTATTTTGCCTTCTGCTGTGGAAAACAATATATACACTGATGCGATGCGATAAAAAGATGCATGTCAGCGCACGTCAACTCAAGTGTTTAATATGCGCTAAATGCAACGCATGTGGTGTGACTGTGCCCTGAATGTGTTGCGATGTGCTTGAAGTAGAACATAAAGAGTTTTGCCTTTTGCTGTGAAAAAGGGTGCGCATTGATGCAACACCATAAGGAGATGCATGTCAGTGTGTGCGTCAACTCCTTTGTTTGCTGCCGGGCCCTGTTCATACCACCGTGCTGCATTTTGCATTAGTTGATGCCGTTAGCCGCCATTCAAGCCAATGCAGTTCTTTGGCGACGCGTCTGAAACGCAAGCCATTGCGTTGCCCTATATCGTGTTATCACCTCATGATAATAACCGTCCCTAACCCAACTTATCAAAAATAAAAAATGGTGTCATTATCTTTATTATTTGTGTCTTTTGTTCGTGTATTTAATACATAGCATTGAGGGATAATGGGGAATATAAATGGTGAGTGTGGATTTGAACTTATCACGTTGTCTTCTCCCTAGCCCCCCTCCCTCCCCTCTCTCTTCACCCTAAATTAGTATTCAGAGCAGCTCTGGAGCCGTCTGAGGCCATGGTCGAGACTAATGCCCGCCAATCCTCCTGACTGACACTCGCCTCGGCCAATCACGTCCGTCCGCGAAAACACTCCCGCC
The DNA here is from genome assembly GCF_037356315.1 of Lithobates pipiens. NCBI lineage: Eukaryota > Metazoa > Chordata > Amphibia > Anura > Ranidae > Lithobates > Lithobates pipiens. Next base: position 175,555,776 of record NW_027507788.1, read on the forward strand.
AATCGCAAAGTGCTTGGGCGCCCGCCGACCAATGAGGCGCCGAGTTAGCGGACTGACTAAACAGGCAGCCAACGAGCGGGCGCGCGAGGCGGGCCGTCTGCAAGGATTAACCTGTCTGTCACGTCATCTTGGGCAGTTCGATCGGTAGCGGGAGCGGACAGCAGGGAGCTCGAAGGCAGCAGCCCCCCACCGCCGGCCTGAGTTACCATCAACACCCGGGGAAGGAACAGCGAGCCACACCGCCGGCCCGAGTCACCATCTCTGATAGGCAACTAGAATACAAAAAAAATTACCAAAATCCCATAAAAAACCACCATGAGCAGCGACGTGGAAACACAGCAGCAGCAGCAGCCAGCCGCCTTGGAAAACAAGCCCGGCCCGGAACCGGCGGCCACTGTGGGGGAGAAGAAGGTCATCGGTAAGTGTGTGTTGGTGGGGGAGGGAAGGGGGGGGTGTTCATGGCGGTTGGCGGGGCCCGTTACGGGTGCCACGCGCTGTGAGTGAGCGGCGCGCGCCCCCCCTTTTCCATAGCGGCCGTGACGTCATCGCTTCCTGTGTCCTCGCAGCATCGGGGCTTCTCAAAATGTCCGCCCGCTCCTCGCGGCCTACCCGTCCCTTCCTAGACCCCGCCTCGCTCATCACCCCCCACCCCCGATCCGTCCTCTGCCCGCACACGTGGAGGCAGTCTGGGGGAGGGGGGGTGCACGTCTCAATGCAGGGCCCCGCTTTGGTGGTGGAGCGGAGGAGCAGCCTAGTAGTTGGCCCGGCTCCAGCCACGTGGTGCCTCCGTAGTGCTTTCTAGTGAAGGATCGGCTCATCCCTCTCCCATAGGCCCCGATCCAACCCGCCTGCCCTCTATCTCATTTATTTGTCGCCTCTCCCTTATTTAATCAAGGTTTTACACGGTGGACTTTAGTCCTGATTCGATCAACACAAGGTCATGGGGCCACATGGGCTGATCATAACATTCCCGGATGTAGTGTCTTGAGTTTTATTTATGGTTTTTTTTTTTTTTTTTTTTTTCAGCAACCAAGGTTTTGGGCACAGTCAAATGGTTTAATGTGCGGAACGGATATGGGTTTATTAATAGGTGAGTTCCTTACAAAGGTGTTTTGTTTATTTTTCTTCTGATGTAAAATGTCTGTGGATGATATCTATAAAAATCAACATTAAACCCAGAGTCAGGATGTAACAGCTTTACAATTGGGTGAGTTTTTATTTTTGATTAGGTTCACTCTAATGTGGTGCAGGAAATGCCTCCAATGTGCTTTTCCCACTCCACATTCCGATCACACACTCCTTGCAATCTGCTGTAGGCGTTCGCAAGAAGTTAAAGTGGTTGTAAAGGTAGAAGGTTTTTATCTTGATGCATTGAGAAAACATGTGCAACTTTTATTTGTATCAATTGACCCTTCATTCTTAGATTTGTAGGCTCTCTGATTACTCTTGTACCAAATTGTAATGTCTGCGTTCATTTTGTTAAGCGCTGCGCAAACTGTCGTGCTATATAAAACCTGTATAATGTCTCCCACTGCTGTCTGCTCTGCGCAAAACAATCGTGTAGAACATCCTTATTTTTAAGCAAAGGATAGTGGGGGGGGGGGGGGGGGTGTCATGAGATTAGAGTCCGTATAAAAGTCCCATTGAGCTGTTAAGCTCTGTGAGGAAATGGTAAGTATTGAAGAGATTTGGACAGCCACATACCACCTGGAGCGGTAACAATCTTTTCTCCATCTTTAAATTAAGGTCTCATGTAGAGCTGCAGAATTAATCGTCAATCGTTTCAAAATTCTATATAAATCTCTCTGCTCTTCTGAAACCACAGCCCTCAAAGTGGGGGGGGCGGGGGCTGGGCATTCTGCCAAGAATCAAATCCTTTGTCAGTTAAACTTAAGTATAAACATTGTAACAATTTGTCAATGGAATAGACTGAAAAGTTTAACCACTTAGAGGAAGTAAAGGCACTTTAAGGCTCGGATCACACACGACGCGGCACGACTTGCAGCGCCGCGACCTCAGCGGCGACTTGCAAAACGATTTCTGTATAGAAGTCAATGCAAGTCGCCGCAAAAGTAGTACAGGAACCTTTTTTCTAAGTCGGAGCGACTCGAGTCACTCCTATTAGAACGGTTCCGTAGTACAGAACGGGGGTGACTTGTCAGGCGGCGAAGTCGCCTGGACAAGTCGCCCCTGTGTGAACCGAGCCTAAAAAAAACAACCTGCAAGGTATGAGCTAGTATGCTGTGTATACTAGCTCATTATGAATAACTTGCCTGAGCCCGAAGCAGTCCTTTATCTTCACCACTGCCATGTATCCCGGAGTGCCTTCCTGGTCTCGCTGCTCCAGCGCTGTGATTTGCCAGAGCTGCGATGACATCACTCCCACGCACGGTAGCCGACACGAGCAGCATATCGCTGTGATCTGCAGCGTGCGCCTGCATGCCGCTGTCTTCGGTGCACGCGCCCTAGATAGCGGTGCCTGTCTTTTTGTAAATGTCTCCTAAACCGTGTAGGTTTGGTAGATATTTCTTGGACCTACAGGTAAGCCTTAATCTAGGCTTACCTGTAGGTCAAAATGGTTTGTGAGGGTTTACAGCCACTTTAAACACTAAACCTTTTTCTGACACTTGTTGTTTTCAAGTTAAAATCTTTATTATTCCCCCCCCCCCCCCCTCACACAAGTTTACTTGGCACCCCCCAAACTATATATATATATATATATATATATATATATATATATATTTCTATCCCCAGAGAATAAAATGGTTGTTAGTGTGACTAAATATTGCATTTGAAAGATTGCTGCGCAAATGCAATGTTTTTTTTTTTTTTTGGGAAAAAAACTAACCAGTAAAGTTAGCCAATATATTTTATTTTTTGTATGAAATGAGATTTTGTCCCAAATCTATCTTTTTATTCTAAGCAAAAAATTGAGATCCTCATTTTGACCAGAATCATGCAGCTCTATCCTCATGCACAATGGGTGGTGTTACAAGCAGCTGTTTTTGGCTTCAGATTTTTATTTTTTTATTTTTACCGTCAAACTTACCAGTATGTTATCCGTGTCCATGCATTTAACTGGTTTTGGCTGTAAAACCCCAAAACTAGTGGGTTCTGGGGAGTTTCTCAGCTGTAGAAACAATCAAAACGCGTCTCCATTGAGGGGAGGGGGGGAGAGCTGAGATACTCACTGCAAAGCTACCGTTATAACGTTCAGTGTGCATGAGGCGTAACGGGAAAAAATTGGCCTTGAGTATCGCTTTAATACCCAAAACGCAGCATTTTGTCTGTAGTGCCTCTCAACATACAAAAGTCCATGCTTTGCTAGATTAGAGCTGCATGATTCTGCCCAAAATGATTTTTTTTTCTTCAGAATAAATATCATGGTTCTCGCCACATAAAGTACAAAAGTTATTCCCCCCCCCCCCCCCCCAACAATTGCATTTGAAAGACCACTGCCCAAATACAGCTTGACAAAATATTGCAACAACCATTTTGTTCTCTAGGGGTGTCTACTAAAAAGTCTAGTATGGGCGTTTTATATATTTCTCGCAATTTTTTTTTTAACTTGAAACCAACAAATGTCAGGAAAAGTTTAGTGTTTAAGTTGTTAAATGTGTTTCACTTACACATGAAGTCTATTGCATTGACAAATTGTAGCAATGTTTATTGAGTTCAACTGAAACAATGTTGTGATTCTTGGCAGACTGCCCAGTTTTTTTTCCTTTTGATGCTGTGGCTTCAGAAGAACAGATTTCTTTGCATAGCATGAATCGTGAAATGCTTTAGTAAAGATCGCAACGGGGGAAAATCGCAATAACAATTTTTGACAATTTAATCAATGCAGCTATAACTTGGTTACAGCTGAATGCTAACTTGCCTTGCAGTTGCAACAAACACTTTATTTTTTTTATTTTTTCATGACTAAAGCTGATCATTGTAAGCGCATGTCAGTGGGTTACTCTCAAAGTTAGAACTCAATATTTCTCTAGTACCCCAACAGGTTATGTTTTCAGGCATTACATTTTGCACAGGTGACTATCAGTTTCACTGCCTTGGTATTTACCACAGCTGTTTCATCTGAGTGAAAACATGACCTGTTGGCGTACTTGAGGACTGGAGTTGAGAAACATTGCTCTTGCTTGTGTTTTGGGTTTAAAGCGGGAGTCCGCCGGGAGTGCACTTTTTTATTTAATTTTTTTTTTAAAGCCAGCAGCTACAAATACTGCAGCTGCTGACTTTTAAAATAGTGACACTTGCCTGTCCAGCGCGCCCACGATGTCGGCACCCGAAGCAGTTCTCTCAATCGTCTCTCGGGTGCTGCCGCCGCCATCTTGGGTATGGGAATGAGGAAGTGGAGCCTTTCGGCTTCATTTCCCGGTTCCCTACTGCGCATGCGCGAGTCGTGCTGCGCAATGAGGATGGACCCGCTGCCTCTGGGATCTGTTTCCCAGCAGGCAGCGGGGGGACTTTCGGAAAGGGGTGTAATCTACGCCCCTTTCCGCAGAGAGCTATCCAGGAAGTGGGTGCAGATACCTGTACTGTACAGGTACCTGCACCCCTCCCCCCTGAAAGGTGCCAATTGTGGCGCCGGGGGGGGGGATTCCAATGAGCGGAAGGTCCACTTTAGGGTGGACCTCCAATTTAATATGGTTCTTGTTGCACTGGTTTTCTAGATAAAGATGTATGAGGGTCATGACTGGTGTGCAGGATATGGAGTCTGACTTTAGTTTTTTTTTTTTTTTTTTTTTTTTTAATCTAAACCAATAACCTGTGGTGCAGCTGTTTACCACTTGGCGTTTTGGTATAGTACAGTGTGGTCTACTGGGGAGACCAATGCCTTGGGTTCACTTTACTTAAGTGACAAACCCCACCAATGTTTCCTTGTATACAGAAAGCTTTTACCTCTAATCTTTAGGGCACGCTTTTGGGCAGACTTGCAAGTTGCCCAGAACAATGAAAGTACAGGAACAAAGTGGGGGGGTTCAGATTTCCCCTCTAACCTAATGTCTGTTAGGACAGACTGTTCTAATCTAGTTTACAACTGACATGGAGATCTGCCAGTACCATGCAGACGCTTAAAGAGGAAGTAAACCTTGATGAGTTTACTTCCTCTTTCATTCCCGGTAAAGCATAATGGACTACTATGTATCTTAGTAGTCCATTATGTGTCACTTACCTGACACAGGAGCCAGCGAAGTCACCGCTGTCCCCTGTAGTCCGGCGCATCCATCTTCTCGCTGCTCCGCCGCCTTTTTTTTTTTTTTTTTTTTTTTCTTCTCCCTACAGGTAAGCCTTAATCTAGGTTTACCTGTAGGTTAAAGTGGTTTGTAAGGGTTTACAACCACTTTAATTGTGGTAAGCATAACTCTCCAGCCCCCTCAAACTTTACATGGCAGGGGGAAACAAGAGCCTGTAATCAATACAAAGTAGGTGGTGGTCCAGTTGTCTGTAGAAGTGGAAATGCCCTTAAAAATAAAGCTGTTGTACTGGTGTGGGGATGCTTTAATTGCTTTGTTTCACTTAAGTTTGTAAATATTTTGGAATGGCTTCAAGTGTTTACCTCTAGAACTGGAATTTACAAACTTGAGTGATACTTTCCATGTCATGTAGCTGAAAAATGTTACAAATGAGTGCCAGCAAAATGTTACAATGGAACTTTGTTCCAGGAAAGTTGACTATCACAATGTTAAGTGCTCAGTATTGGGGCTTAATATTACTCCTCATTGTAACGTTCTTGTTCTATTTGCTATTAGTATGGCCTTGTTGACCTAGAAATGGCTGGGCATGTGACAACAAGGAAACACATGGCCAGTAGTTGTGCATGACAACCAGTTTCTATCTTCAGCTTGTATAAAGTGGATTTAAACTTAAAGCGGGAGTCCACCGGGACTCCGCGTTTTTTTTTTTTTTTTTTTTTTAAAAGCCAGCAGCTACAAATACTGCAGCTGCTGACTTTTAAATAGTGACACTTACCTGTCCAGCGCGCCCGCGATGTCGGCACCCGAAGCCGATCGCTCGCTCGGCGGCCGGGTCCCGCCGCCATCTTGGGTATGGGAATCAGGAAATGGAGCCTTTCGGCTTCATTTCCCGGTTCCCTACTGCGCATGCGCGAGCCGCGCGGCGCAATCCGGACGGTCCCCGCTGCCTCTGGGAGCTGTGTGTTTCCCAGCAGGCAGCGGGGCACTTCCTGAAGGGGGCGGGCGCTTGCGGAACGGGGGCGTAACCTACGCTCGTTCCGCAGGCAGCTAGCCCGGAAGTGGGTGCAGTTACCTGGATTATCCAGGTAACTGCACCCCCCTCCCCCCTGAAAGGTGCCGATTGTGGCGCCGGAGGGGGGGAGGGATCAGATGAGCGGAGGTCCATTTTAGGGTGGACCTCCGCTTTAACTTCTGAACTTTTTATCTACAGGTATTCCTATAAGGCGGATTGCCTGTAGGTTTAGTGAGTGTCTGCTAAACTTTTTTTAGGAGATAGTCATGCAGCTGGTGACACTGCTGGCGAGTGCTCTGAAGCAGAGGGTTCCTGTGTGCATGAATTGCATCTCATTGTGGCTTTAGCCATTCATACATTTGGAACCTGTGAAGATGTGACAGTGCTGCACTGGGGGCTCTGTATGTGGTGTGTACATTATGACTTAAACCTGCAGCTGGGGCAGTTTTTTTTCTGGCAGTTCACTACTCCTTTAACCACTTGCCGACCGCCTAACGCCGATGTACGTCGGCAGAATGGCACGGGCAGGCATAAGCACGTACATGTACGTGATTTGCCTCCCGCGGGTCGGGGGCCCGATCGGGCCCCCGCCCGGTGCCTGCGGCGGTCGGTTTTCGTTCGGGAGCGATCCCGGACGAGGGGACGGCCATTCATTCATGGCCACCCCCTCGCGATCGCTCCCGACGAATAGAAATCCCCGGTGACATCACTTCCTCTCCTGTAATGTAAACACAGGAGAGGAAGTGATGTATTCTCTCCTCCGTGTCGGTATTTTTCGTTCCGACACGGAGGAGAGCGGATCAGTGAGTTGCACCAACACATCCCACACACAGTAGAACATGCCAGGCACACTCACACCCCCCCTTTACCCCCCGATCACCCCCCCAATTACCCCTGCCCCCCAGTCACAGTGACACCAATGTCATTTTTTTTTTTTTTTTTTTTTTTTTGCATTGGTGTCATTTGTGACTGTAATAACTGTTAGGGCAGTTAGAGTTAGCCCCCTTTAGTTCTAATGTACCCCCCTAACCCCCCCAATAAAGGTTTAACCCCGTGATCACCCCCCGTCGCCAGTGTCACTAAGGCTGGGTTCACATTGCAGCGGTTTATGAGAACGAATGTGATTCGCACCGCACTGCAGTGCAAATCACATCCGATCTCTGTGCGATTCGAGTTCAGCCATTCGCCGCACCCGCCGCAAATTCGCACGGGACCCTTTTTTTGGCCCGCAGCAGAATCGGATCGCATGGGTGTTCACACCATGCGATCCGAGTTTGCAGATCGCACTGCGATATGCGAACTGATCTGGGGGTGTCAGTAACATTTCACTGACACTCCCAGCAGTTCGCATAGGGCAGTGTGAACTGCCGCCGGGAGGCATGCGATGCGGGAACCCGCCGCGGATTCGCGGCGTTTCCGCATCGCTCCAGTGTGAACCCAGCCTAATAAGCGATCATTTTTCTGATCGCCGTATTAGTGTCCCAGGTGACGCTAGTTAGGCAGGTAGGTATTTAGGTTCGCCGCAGCTTTTTATAGCGCCAGGGACCCCCATATACTACCGCATAAAGCCCCCTGATTGCCCCCTAGTTAACCCTTTCACCAGTGATCACCATATAACTGTTACAGGTGACGCTGGTTGGTTAGTTATTTTTTTATAGTTTCAGGGCACCCGCCATTTATTACCTAATAAAGGTTTAACCCCCTGATCACCCGGCGGGTGTCATTTGTGACTAATAACTGTTAGGGCAGTTAGGGTTAGCCCCCTTTAGTTCTAAGGTACCCCCCTAACCCCCCCAATAAAGGTTTAACCCCGTGATCACCCCCCGTCGCCAGTGTCACTAAGGCTGGGTTCAGATTGCAGCGGTTTGAGAACGGATGTGATTCGCACTGCAGTGCAAATCACATCCGATCTCTGTGCGATTCGAGTTCAGCCATTCGCCGCACCCGCCACACCCGCCGCAAATTCGCACGGGACCCTTTTTTTGGCCCGCAGCAGAATCGGATCGCATGGGTGTTCACACCATGCGATCCGAGTTTGCAGATCGCACTGCGATATGCGAACTGATCTGGGGGTGTCAGTAACATTTCACTGACACTCCCAGCAGTTCGCATAGGGCAGTGTGAACTGCCGCCGGGAGGCATGCGATGCGGGAACCCGCCGCGCATTCGTGGCGTTCCCGCATCGCTCCAGTGTGAACCCAGCCTAATAAGCGATCGTTTTTCTGATCGCTGTATTAGTGTCACAGGTGACGCTAGTTAGGCAAGTAGGTATTTAGGTTCGCCGCAGCTTTTTATAGCGCCAGGGACCCCCATATACTACCGCATAAAGCCCCCTGATTGCCCCCTAGTTAACCCTTTCACCAGTGATCACCATATAACTGTTACAGGTGACGCTGGTTGGTTAGTTATTTTTTTATAGTTTCAGGGCACCCGCCATTTATTACCTAGTCTCACTAGTGTACCCCTAAATTTAGGGGTGTCTACTTTCCAAAATGGGGTCATTTGGGGGGGGTTTGTGCCATCTTGGCATTTTATGGCCTTCAAAACTGTAACGCCCTTAGAAAGCCTGAAGGCGGTGCTTGGTTTTCGGGGCCCCGTACGCGGCTAGGCTCCCAAAAAGTCCCACATATGTGGTATCCCCGTACTCAGGAGAAGCAGCAGAATTTATTTTGGGGTGTCATTTCACATATGCCCATGGCATGCGTGAGCAATATATCATTTAGTGACAACTTTGTGAAAAAAAAAAAAAAAAGTTTGTAATTTTCCCGCAACTTGTGGCAAAATATAAAATATTCCATGGACTCAACATGCCTCTCAGCAAATAGCTTGGGGTGTCTACTTTCTAAAATGGGGTCATTTGTGGGGGTTTTGTGCCATCTTGGCATTTTATGGCCTTCAAAACTGTAATAGGTAGTGAGGAGTGAAGTCAAATATTTACGCCCTTAGAAAGCCTGAAGGCGGTGCTTGGTTTTCGGGGCCCCGTACGCGGCTAGGCTCCCAAAAAGTCCCACATATGTGGTATCCCCGTACTCAGGAGAAGCAGCAGAATTTATTTTGGGGTGTCATTTCACATATGCCCATGGCATGTGTGAGCAATATATCATTTAGTGACAACTTTGTGAAAAAAAAAAAAAAAAAAAAAAAGTTTGTAATTTTCCCGCAACTTGTGGCAAAATATAAAATATTCCATGGACTCAACATGCCTCTCAGCAAATAGCTTGGGGTGTCTACTTTCTAAAATGGGGTCATTTGTGGGGGTTTTGTGCCATCTTGGCATTTTATGGCCTTCAAAACTGTAATAGGTAGTGAGGAGTGAAGTCAAATATTTACGCCCTTAGAAAGCCTGAAGGCGGTGCTTGGTTTTCGGGGCCCCGTACGCGGCTAGGCTCCCAAAAAGTCCCACATATGTGGTATCCCCGTACTCAGGAGAAGCAGCAGAATTTATTTTGGGGTGTCATTTCACATACGCCCATAGCATGTGTGAGCAATATATCATTTAGTGACAACTTTGTGTAAAAAAAAAAAAAAAAAATTTTTTTTTTGTCATTATTCAATCGCTTGAGGCAAAAAAATAAAATATTCAATGGGCTCAACATGCCTCTTATCAATTTCCTTAGGGGGTCTACTTTCCAAAATGGGGTCATTTGGGGGGGTTTTGTACTGCCCTGCCATTTTAGCACCTCAAGAAATGAGATAGGCAGTCGTAAACTAAAAGCTGCGTAAATTCCAGAAAACGTACCTTAGTTTGTAGATGTGACAACTTTTGCGCAAACCAATAAATATACAATTATTGACTTTTTTTTTACCAAAGACATGTGGCTGAATACATTTTGGCCTAAATGTATGACTAAAATTGAGTTTATTGGATTTTTCTAATAACAAAAAGTAGAAAATATCATTTTTTTTCAAAATTTGCGGTCTTTTTACGTTTATATCGCAAAAAATAAAAATCGCAGAGGCAATCAAATACCATCAAAAGAAAGCTCTATTTGTGGGAAGAAAAGGACGCAAATTTTGTTTGGGTACAACATTGCATGACCGCGCAATTACCAGTTAAAGCAGCGCAGTGCCAAAGTGTAAAAAGACCTCTGGTCATTTACCAGCAAAATGGTCCGGTCTGAAAGTGGTTAAATATTAAAACAGCTGTTCTGTTGCCCTGCATATCTGTCATGTTGTATCTGTTAGAGAATTCTTCAATCTAAAAATATATATATAATTTTTTTATTTTTTTATGTAAAACTAATCTGTGATCAATCTTTACATTCTAGGAATGACACCAAGGAGGATGTGTTTGTACACCAGGTAAGATGGCCCACATATTGATTACTGTGCCTGCTGCCAAAATTAATGTGTAAACTTTGCACTTCTATTGGCCCTGTATGGTAACATTGGTAGAGTGGAAGTTGGCTTGTTTAAAGTAAATTTTTTTTTTTAAGGGTTTTTTTTTTCCCCCTCAATGGTCCCCTTTACCCCCATCCATGTGGGCTTTCAGGACTTGTAAACAGAAATGTTGAAACCAGAGACCTAAACTGCAGCTTTTTTTTTTTTTTTTTAATTGACCCAAGAGTTGTACAACTAGTGTACCACTTTAAAGCTGGATTCCGTTTTTTTTTTTTTTATTATTTAAACCTATCACTGGTGGGCGATTCCTATGGTGTCTTTGCAGTCACGATCGGTGTCTTTTTAACCCCCGGCGTGGCGATTTCATTGCTAAGGAGAACTTTTAAAACAGTCCGGCGGTTTCCATTTTCACTGTGGGCGTTTGAAGCCCACAGGCATTTACTTCCTGGATGCGCACATGCTCATTGAGTGTCCTTTGTTTTCCTTCCTCTTGCCTCGTGTGCTATAGTGGTAATGGCAGATAGAGCTGCCTGCCCACTTTCAAAATGGCAATTTCGGACATGCCCTCGTCACGTGACCAGCGTCCTCCTTCCGAAATCTCACGAGATTTCAGCATGACTGTGTCCCCCCACTGATTCCTGGGAAATTGCTAAAAAAAAAAAGTTCCCAGGGACCATTGCGAAGCCGATACTCCCACGGGAGGGAAGTTGGCATAAACATTAAAAATAAAAGGTAAATACTGCATATTTTATTACAATGGTCATAACTGCATCTATGTTCCAAAGCCATTTGAATAAGATGAACTTGCAATTTTCTGTACAAAACCGCTTTAACCATACAAATGTCTTAACTCATATCAAGCTAGCATGTGATGTGTTTGCTTTATTTATTCATTCAGACTGCCATTAAGAAGAACAATCCAAGGAAGTATCTTCGCAGTGTGGGAGATGGAGAAACAGTAGAATTTGATGTCGTGGAGGGAGAAAAGGTGTGTCTTCAAACTTGCCTTGCCTTGCCTTGCTGTAGTATTGTATGCAAATATGGGAGATGTTTCTAATCTGGTCCCACAACTTTTAAACCCTTTCATCGAGGGGCAGACTCCATGGGGTCCATTTATAAAATGTTTGTAGCCTTGCATTGTTCTGACTAATGACCTTTGACACATTTCCTCCCATTTTTGTTAGACTGGGACCTCACTTGGGAGGTCTGACGACATGAGCTGTAGAGCACACTTTATTGCTTGACGCTGATTTATAATTTTGCCAGAGCTATTGCCTGGTCACGGGTTATGTCTGGGAAAAGAACTGGAGCACTCATGAAAGCTTGCTCCGTAACTTCTGACTTTTCTAATGGTGCTAGTTGCCTTGCTGTCATTGTCAGCCAGTAGTTTTTGTCTGTCCAGTGACTTCTCTCCACCCCCTTTTTTTGGGGGGGCTCTCTGCATGTCTAACTTGCAGGGCCCTGTTTACCAGCAAGGGTATATACAGGTGTTTTGTACATCCTTGTGCACAGCCCCAAACAGAGGGCTGAGTTCAGAGACTTGTACACATGCAACTTTCATATTGTAGCACAGCAGCTGTCCATTCAGCTGCCTGTCCCAGTGGATCTCTATGGGACTGTTGGCACAGGATGTGACTCATGATACAGGTTGGAATGGGATTTATTGCTGTTTAGTAAGGAGAGAAATGGGGCCATTCTGTCTAGAATATTCCTGCAGTAAGCTGGACAAAACCTTTACATCAACATCGAGGGTTAGATGGGTGACCACTAATAGCACTTGTACCAGCACTCCAAAGAGAAGGAGTAACTATAGTGTAGATAACAGGAGACAGTAGGTGCTTTTAAGTGCAATATTCATAAAATGGTTAAACGCTTACAGGATCATTGATACAGGCCTATTGATGGTATTATGCTCTGTTCCAAGCCTCTAGGGGGAGCTGACCAGCAGCTGTGACAGGAGAAGCTGGAAGCAAGATGGCTTCCTGGACCAAAAGTTTTTCAGAAGGGTAGCATGTTTCAGGGCATGTGTAGTTTGCTCCTTAGACAAGGAAGCACATTACTGACGGACAGCTGTGCATGGTAGCCAATTGGCTTCTAACTTCAGCTTGTTCAATTAAACTTTAGAATAAATCTGGAAGCTGATTGGTGTCTATGCAGAGCTGCACCAGATTTTGCACACTCCAGTTTTAAGAACGCCAGTTCTAGGTCCTGTGCTGAAAAGTCCTGCCCCCCTTGACTTGAGCCAGTGATTTACACGAGCAGCAGCTCCTGCTGCTGTCTCCCTCCTCCCTGGTGCAGATTGGTAGTAGCGAGAGCAATTTTTGGCTTTCGCTGCCATCAAACACAGGGCCAGTCTTTCAGTAGACTGGGTGGCTCGGGGGCGCTTGTCAAAGTGGAGCGTTAGCAGCCCCAATCCAGTATCCCCCTGCCCTGTGCAACACCAAAGTACAGAGCAGGTAAGTGACCTGTTTGAAGCGAAAAATGTGAGCCTTTAGTAACCCCTTTTAATAATAAAATGAATGTAGTCAGCCTGCTGGATGACCCAAGTCTTTGCTTTGTGTAGCATGACAGTTCGGGTTTCTCTAATTGCACATTTATTTATTTTTTTTCTTGCGAAACCTAGACATGCTTTTAGATGAATATTGTATTGCTGTGAATGCTTAATGTGGGCTTTCCCCCCTCTACAGGGTGCAGAGGCAGCTAATGTAACTGGTCCTGGTGGTGTTCCAGTCCAAGGCAGCAAATATGCAGCAGATCGCAATTACAGGCGTTTTCCACGTCGTAGAGGTCCTCCGCGCAATTACCAGCAAAACTACCAAAATGAGGGAGGTGAAAAGCCAGAAGTACCTGAAGGACCAGTAGACGGAGAGGGTGCTAATCAACAACGCCCTTTCCGGAGGCGTCGCTACCCACCATACTACTACCGGAGACCGTATGGGAGAAGACCACAGTATTCAAACCCCTCAGAGCGCCCCCAGGTTGACAGTGCAGAGGTAAGATTAGTAGTTCTGGCTACTGTTCTGATAGTTTTCCAATTTGATAGAGCAAACTTTCTGCCCTGACTTCCCTTATGGTTTTGCTATCTCTGGGAACAGGAAGTGAGATATTCCAAATATTTAAATGTGTCAGAATTTGACTTGTAAACTACACATTAGTCTGATAGCAGGCTCAGTGCACTGATGTCAATAGATCAGGGACAGGCTTGCAAGAGGCATGGCTATCACTTTATAAAAAAAACTCTTCTCTATCATTCTCCAGTCTATGCAATGTGGCATTGGTTTCTTTAGACCTAAGCATATTTTCTTAACTACCCCCACAGGGATCAGATGGCCAAGGTACAGGAGACCAAGTCAGACCAGTGCGACAGAATAATATGTACAGAGGATTTAGACCAAGATTCCGCAGGTAATTCTATGCACTTTCTTGTGTGTATTCTGTAAAGGATTCACATGCTGATTTGGTGTCTGGTTTTTTCTGTAGCAAGTTTAATTGTGTACAAAGTGTTGCAGTGTTCAGAACAAAAGTGTTGCGGGGCAAGTTTGATTGCCCTACAGAGCACATTAATGCATTGCAAAAGAACTTGACTAAATTTTGGTTTTTAAGTTTACTATCTTTTCTACTTTGTTCAGGGGACCACCTCGTCAGCAGATGCCCAGGGAAGATGAAAATGAGGAAGACAAAGAGAATCAGGGTGAAGGAACCCAGAGTCAGCAACCACCTCAACGCCGGTACCGCCGTAACTTCAACTACAGACGCAGACGCCCAGAAAACCCTAAACCACAAGATGGTAAAGAGACCAAGGCAGCCGAAACATCAGCAGAAAACACGTCCGCTCCCGAGGCTGAGCAGGGCGGGGCTGAGTAAAATACCGGCTTACCACCTCTACCACCATCCGGGTTAGTGTCCTGATGTGCGCAGTTGCCACTTTGTATAAGGAGACTACAGTTTTAAGACTTTTAGTAAATTGTTGAATAGGGACTTTTTTCTCTTTCAGAGCTTAGCATGGCAGGTGGTGCTAAACTAGCTTAATTTCAGGGCCATTTGGCAAACTCTTGGTAAAAATTTTACTTATCACAAATATTCCATGTGATTTCTTTTTTTAACCAAGTTTTTAGGGTTTTTTAATTGAATTTTAAGCAACTTGTGTTTTTCTTGCAGTTTTGTCATCAAAAAGTCAAGATTGAAAATTCCAGCAATAAGAAATTGAACAAAGAATCGGAACTGAAGACCTTAAGTGCTTGCTTTTTGCTGTTGACCAGATAATGTCCTCCTGCATGATTTCTTGCAAGGATGGGGTTTTATTTTTTATCTAAAGTCTCCTTTTGGGAATGAGAATTTTTTAAAAACATATTTTTTCGCAAATCTACCTGCAAAAGGGTTTTTAAATTGTTTCTTATCTGGTCAAACCAAGGATTTTTAAGAACCTCATTTTTAATTTGTAATAAACGTACACCTGATTTTTTTCAAAAGTCAACAAATTGCAAGCATCTATTAATAAAGGTCTGAACACATAGCCTTGTGTAACTGGTCGTTTGTGTGGGAGTCTCTAATTGAACACAATTTTAACCTATTGGTTACAACATTGTTTAAATTGAGAGTGCAAATCATCTGTGGGAGCACATCCTACAGTTGGTTTCTCACTTGAAATCTGCAGGAAAATGCTCGGCTCACCTGAAAAGATGACAGTGGGGGACCTTTATCAAAATTGTTGCAATGTTAAACAGTAGCAGTGAAGGGTATCGACAGTTTTATTACAAGGTTACAGCTGAAGTCCTAAATTCTTGGCTGCTTGAAGGTACAAAACATTACCTTGTAAAACAACCCCGTTTAAAATGGAAATTAAAAGCAAAATCTTCGGGGGGGGTGTTATTTATTTCTTCTCTCCAAACTGTTTTGCCTTTTTGCTGCTTCACTGATGGGCACTTCTGACGCTGCACTGATCTGGTTACTTATCAGCATAGATGTTCCCTGTCACACTTTCTGGTTACTGGCTCTCCCTGCACTGACGGTGCATAAGGTATGCTAACTGGCAGGTGTTTACATTGTGATCAGCTGCCATTGGACACAACTGATCACTTGATAAAGGGCTGCTGTGATTGGCCCTTTTACCCTATTCTGTAAATGAGGACACCAATTGCATGGAAGGTGTTCTGGGAGAACATCAATAGACTCCCTTCCAGAATGACTACTGTAGCAGTCATTCAGCTATACAGTGTCTTCTGGTGTGAGCTGTGATTATATACAGCAGGTCCGCCGGTTATCGTTCAGGAGAGGCACAGAATGGCGCTCTGCCTATGTAAACAATACGGATCGCCACACCGTTAGTAGGAGGTAGATCCTGTGTTGCTGCTAAGCTTGAGCGGCCCAGATATTAACCCCTTCTCTGCCAGTGTCAGTATAGTGACTACAATTTCTCTCACACACTGGCCCCCAGAAAAGTGTCTGCCACAATATTGCAGTCCTGATACAAGTTGCTGATGCTACCATTACTAGTAAATTCCATAAATCCCAAAGATTAACTTAGGGCTGACCATATGCAGCCTTGGCTTTCAGGGGTGATGCCTGCAGCTGTGGTCGGGTCTTTAGGGATAACTGATATGGCTAAAAGCTGCTCAGTTGTTATCCCTGCTCTTCCTGGCCCACCTGTGGCACTGGAAGACACGATCCAACACTTCCGCTGGCTAGAGACTGAATCAAAGCCAGAAACTGCATTGATCGAGTCTCCTATGTGTAAACACAGAAGCAATGTCACTTCTAGCTGCCAATGGCACCTATTTAAAAGACAGTATTCAGGGTCGCAGTTTTTGTCATTTTTAATACTCTGGAGTGCAAAGGAGTGATTTGGGGGTTATTTAGACCCTTGATCCCTCCATAAAGAGTACCCAACACCACCTATTTTGACAAGGGATGTTTACATTCCTTGTGACGGCAATAAAAGATTATATAATTTTTTTTAAAGCTTGCAAAGAACACATGTTCAAATCATACCTGAGTATCGCAGTGATCGTCAGCAACAATTCTAGCAGCAGACCTAACTTTATTTATTCCCCCCCCCCCCCCCCCAAAGAATGCTGTGAAAATAGTGTGACAAAAAATATTGCAACAATTGTTTATTCTCTAGGATCTCTGCTAAAAGTTTGGGGGTTCTAAAATTTTCTAGCAAAAAGTGTAATTTATAACTTGTAACAAGTGTCAAATGGGTTTATAGTCGTGAAACAAGATATGCTTATTGGGTGTTATGTTTGGGTAAAAAAAGTAGCGTAATACATATTGGCCTAAATTGATGAAGAGATTTAGTGTGGGGTTTTCCTCTTTGGATATGTTTAAATTTTACTTTCTGTTATAAAAAAAAATATTTTATTTGGGTACAGCATTGCACTACTGCGCAATGGTCAAAGTAACTTGGTGCAGGATCGCAAAAAATGGCCTGATCAGGAAGGGGTTGACCACTACCAGAGGTAAGTGGTTAACTACTTCAGCCCTGGAAGATTATACTCCCTTTCTGACCAGAGCACTTTTTGCGATTTGGCACTGACTGCGTTGCTTTAACTGACAATTTGCAGTCATGTAGCATTGATCCCAAACGATTGACATATATATATATTTTCCTCAGTTTAGGCCGATATGTATTCATATTTTTGGTAAAAATCGCAATAAGCGTATATTCATTGCTTTGAGAATCTACAAAATAGGGGATACCGTATATACTCGAGTATAAGCCGAGATTTTCAGCCTCTTTTTTTGAGGCTGAAAGTGCCCCCCTCGGCTTATACTCGAGTCATCGCTGTCTGCCCGCTCGATCAGCGTGTCGAGCAGACAGCGGCCATTCTATAATTCAAAAGCCGCGCCTCCGGCTCCGCCTTCGCCTGTGATAGGCGGAACACTGAATTTCCCAGCAGCCTGTGTTCCGCCTATCACGGACATCGTATCATCCTCGTACTACGGACGAGGATGATACGATGTCCGTGATAGGCGGAACACAGGCTGCTGGGAAATTCAGTGTTCCGCCTATCACAGGCGGAGGCGCGGCTTTTGAATTTTACAATGGCCGCCGAGGCGCCGACGAAGAGGGCACGGGACGGAGGCAAGGCACGGAGGCAAGGCACGGCACGGGACTGAGGCACGGGACGGAGGCAAGGCACGGCGGCTCGGGACACAGGTAGGCTGGACACACACACGCACGCACGCACGCACGCACGCACGCACACGCACACGCACACACGCACACACGCACACACGCACACACGCACACACGCACACACACACACACGGATGGAGGCACACACACACACGGATGGAGGCACACACACACACACAGGGATGGAGGCACACACACACACACAGGGATGGAGGCACACACACACACACACAGGGATGGATGGACACACACACACACACAGGGATGGATGGACACACACACACACACAGGGATGGATGGACACACACACACACACAGGGATGGATGGACGGACACACACACAGGGATGGACAGGCATGTCTCACCCTCGGCTTATACACGAGTCAATAAGTTTGCCAGTTTTTTGGGGGGTAAATTGGGGGCCTCGGCTTATATTCGGGTCGGCCTATACTCGAG
This sequence comes from Lithobates pipiens, assembly GCF_037356315.1. Classification (NCBI taxonomy): domain Eukaryota; kingdom Metazoa; phylum Chordata; class Amphibia; order Anura; family Ranidae; genus Lithobates; species Lithobates pipiens. The sequence goes on from NW_027507788.1 coordinate 175,573,924, forward strand.
TATATACGGTAGTTTTATGGCGTATTTAATTTTTATACTGGTTGTGTCAGTTTTATCATAACTGATATGGCGCACACATCAGGCGATTTTACAGCGTTCAGTGCTATAAAAATTTCACTGGCAGGGAAGGGGTTAATGTGTTCCCTAGTATGATCTAACTGAAGGGGGCTGGGACTGTGTAGGGGAAGAGATTGCTGTTCATACAGACATCTGTCACTTCTCCCCCCTCAGAACCGCTAACACCGTTTACACACAGATCCCGGTGGTGATCGCAACAATCTGGCACTCCCATCAGCTCTAGGCGGGCAGGGGGTGCATGCGCTCCTAGTGGCCACAGGGTGAAGCAACATTGCATAACGTGGTTTCGCCCAGCTGTGCCATTCTGCGGTGGTTGGTCGGCAAGTGGTTAATGTTGGAAAATGAAGTAATGCACTTGGGAGAAAAACAAATTACTCACTGGGGAGAGAATGATCACTTTTAAAGTGAGGGAATCCCTGGTTGTGCCCATTGGAAGATATCTATTCTTTTTTTTGTGAAAAGACTAATAGTGAGTATCAGACTGCCTTTGTCTCTCCTGGTCTTCAAATATGTTTACTTCATATTTAGAGCCTTATAGTTACATAGGTTGAATAAAGACACCAGTCCAACCTGAGTGTTTACAATTACAATTGTCCCTAGCATTGTACATTGCACACTCACATCGGCCCTACCCTCAAGGAGCCTATGATCCAAGGTCCCAATTCATATACTAGGGTGAATTTTGGACAGAAGCCAATTAACCTACCTGCATGTCTTTGGAGTGTAGGAGGAAGCTAGAGTAGAGTACATGGAGGAAACCCATGCAGGCACAGGGAGAACATGCAAACTCCAGGCAGCTAGTTTCTGCACTGTGTAGATTCTAAGTAATCTGCAAGGTTTTTTTGTAGCGTGTCGCATCTAAAATCAACCTATCAGACTGCATCTGGTGGATCATTGCAGCAGTCTTACTGGGTTGTCAGCTGTAAAATCTGTGTTGCTAGGCACGACTGCCCATTTTAAAATCTGCTTAAATTGGTCCACAACTAGCTGTCAATAGATAGTCTGAGGCATGTGCTGTATTATGCTGATCTTGGATCCCTGCTTACATCCTCAAAGAAGATAATCACATTACTGTGATACATATTAGTCCTTCCATATAAAAGCAAAATGTCTGCTCCCTTTTTAGAATGGTATGGCTCTAGGTATATATTCGGTTAGGTTTTTTCTAGTAATTGTACACATAATGGAAAGACTAATAGAAATTGCCCTGGTCTTTCTGAGGTTGGGCTAATGATGGTGGACATTGCATGTGATTTGCGCTGATCACATGTGATGTCTGCAAATTCAGCCATGTAGATTGTATGGCTAAATTCTCATTGCATTTGCATCTAAAATGGTGCAGGTCCCTCCTCCCCCCTCCCGTCCGTACTGGAATCAGAATGCATGGGATCAGATTCCTGCACCACTTGACCGTTTTGCATTGTGATATGCAAACCAATCTGGGGGTGTCATTAACTTTCTATTGACACCTGCAGCAGTTTGCATAGGACAGTGTGAACTGCCAGCAAGTCCTATGCGATGAGGCAATCTTGCTGGTTCCTTCATCGTGCTAGTGTGAACAGACACTTAAACACAAGATCATGCATAGGGCTGCAAATAGGCATCCACACCCCCATACTCTTCTCCCAGTAGTAGTGATGTTTAGAAGGAAGGAACTGAGTCATTCCTAGTCAACCAGATATCGCACTACAAGGTACAGAAATCAATGATTGTGAGATAAAAGGGTTTTGATAGTCCATAGTTGTCTGGAAGTAGGTCCAGCCTGCCCAAGGAGCTGTAAATCCGGAGAGTTTACCTCGGGAGATGTGAATTAGTTCTTCCATTTCAACAATACTTCAGTTTTATGGATCCACTCATGGAGGGGACACGTTTTCAATGTCTTGGAACACTAAATTTTGCAGCAAGTACACCAGAATTTAAAAGGACTGTGGAACTAAATACTAAAATAGTCATTGAGGGATTACACATGTTCTCTGAACTGTGAAATATATCTTCCCACAAAAAGTAGCTACTGTAACCATTTTATTTAATTTTTTCCCTTTTGGTCTGTTAAACAACTGGAAGCTTTTTTTTTTTTCTCTATAAATTGAGTGCAAAAAACTTGATAAATTCAAAGCTGCCCTGTGTTGTTTACACTCTTCTTGTGTTACTTCAATGAGCCCCCACCTAGTTCTTATCTTGGACTAGAGAATGGTTAGCCTTTATGTTGTGGAGATTTAAGAGCAGCTGAGTAGTCTGGCAAAAGACACTATGCAGGGGTGACATCATTCAGTCCACAAAAAATGAAATGTGTTGTCAGCCCCAAACAGAAATGAGAAGTGGGGTACAATTTTGGTAGATCACCAGGTATTTTCTGTACTTGTAGGATCTTTAAAAGTGGTAAAACATGGCGTAATGTGCATGTATTGCAGAGATCTGCCATTAACCACTATTTGACACTTGTTTACAAGTAAAAAAAAAAAAAAACAATCTATTTTTTGCTAGAAAATTACTTAGAATCCCCCAAACATATATGTGTATATAATTTTATATATATATATATATATATATATACACACACACACACTCACTGATCAATGTAAGGCACATTCTTCCCACTGACCACCAATGTAAGGAACATGTAAAGCAAACATGGACACAGCCGGCTCTAACCTAAGTGCCCTCCGATCTGGCCAGACAGAAGGGGACAGATCCCCTTCTGTTTTGCTTTAAAAAAAAAAAATGGAATTGCAGATAGGCGGGTGTAAATGGACATGAGTCCGTTTTACATCTGCTGCTCTATAGAGACTAATGGAGGGTCCGATTGGGTCTCCTGAGAAACAGACGGGTGGACCCAATCAGACAGATCATGTGAAAGGGACCTAAGGCTGCTTTTGCACTGATGCACAGCAGTTTACCTGCACCTCAACTGACCTCAATCTTCACTTCTTCCTCAGGATTCCTTCTGGTGCCTGCTGCTGGCTAGTACTAAGCGCGGGTACTGGTACTGCTGTCCCAGATCGTGGGTTCCCATGTCGCGACCCACCATCCCCAAGCATTAGTGTGACAAGCATGCGGCTGCAGTAGAGAGCAGAGCCGATGCTTCCTGTCACAGACGGAATACATTTGGTATCACTCCGCCTGTGAAAGAGCTGGCACTATACAGGAAGCATCGACTCTGCGTCCTCTAGCTGCAGTTCTGTTTTTCGCGCTGATGCTCAGAGATGGTGGGTCTGGAACCTGTGATCTGGGCTTGCCGACCTGCCAGAGCAAGACATGGCGGGCCACATCAGAGGGAGCCACGGGCCAGCAGGTGGGCACCTCTGCTCTACAGTGATTGCTAATACTGCTCCCCAAGGGTGGCTACATTGGTTGTCCACAGCTGCAGTGTTTGTGGCCACCCTAAGACAGGAAGTGTTACCTGGTGATCACCACGTGAAAATAAAGGAATACAAGCTTGAGAAAAAAAAGAAATATGCATCCACTGGTTGGTAAGTTACATTGTTGGGGTTTAGTTACACTTTGAAGTCTAACTCCACCATGGCTGCTCACCTGTTCACATGTTACTCATTACAGCATACAGGACCACTCAGTGCTACTGCTGGAGGGGTAGTAGCTCCCTGCTCATAATGTCACCATCTTAAAGACACCTGATTTTAAGATTTGAATAATTAGGCGTTAACGGGCTGTTGGTGGTGGGCGGAGGCTGGCATAGGTGGGATTATATTTAAATTGAATAAAAACTCAAGTGCTCCAAAGAGAGCGGGGGCTGTAAGAGTCATTTCATTGTAAGTGCCCGTTCACACAGGGGCGACGCGACTTGCAACGCGACTCACAGACGCGACCTGCACACGACTTCAGCGCCGACTTGCAAAACGACTTCTGTATAGAAGTCAATGCAAGTCGCCTGAAGTCGCCCCAAAAATAGTACAGGAACCTTGACTTGACTTGAGTCGCTCCTATTAGAACGGTTCCATAGTACAGAGCGGAGCGCGACTTGTCAGGCGGCTAAGTCGCCTGACAAGTCGCGGTAGTGTGAACGGGCACTTCAGCTTTGTTGTTGGCTTGTGGCATTTAAAAGTATTTGGCATATCTGAGCCATTGGGGGAGAAGGTCGCAAGGCAAAACTTCTAAATGTTTCATATCAGCCCCAGCAAAACTATAGTATCTGCAATACCAAAAATTACTGTGGCATCCAAGAAAAGCCAGAAAGGAAATCAGTAAAAGACACAACTATACTTGACTTTTCTATTTCACCCATCACAATATGGTATGGTACTGGAAATATAAACTGCCTGTGATCCTCTTGTCTTGAGTTTACAAGGAAATAAGGTGTATAGAAAGTGCAGGCAAACAAATCTTGGGTGTAGAGAGAAGCGTCTGGGAGTCTTCAGCTGCCCACACACAGATTGGTTACACATTAGCTGTCCCTTTTCTTCTACTCCCACAGAACGCCTAAGGCCTTAGCTGTTCTCACCCGCCACAGTTAACAGGGTGGTGTGTGTGGGACAAGTGTCCCTGCAATCACATCCAGCATGTGAAATGCAGATTACAGCTTTGCTCCAGGTCCTATTTATCATTGCTTAAAGTGTATGTCAGGGTGAAAAAACATGCAGTACACCTTTGCAATATTTTCATATTTCCCCACGTTTTAAAACTTTAAAAAACCCTGCAAATGACAATTTTGTTATTACCAAACACCGTAGATTTCCTTCACATCAGCAAACGGGGTAATTCCCCACTGGTACTATCCAGAACCACCTCCAATAGCAGGGATACGAGACTAACCCCCTAGCCTCCAATGTTCCGTAACTAGAGCGGCAGGCCACCAGAGAGGGTAGAGTTTTGCTGACGTGAGGATAAGCCAGGAAAGGAAAATTATGGTAAGTATTTGATAACTATTTTCCCGATTCCTGGTCCACCTCACATCAGCACACAATGGGAATTGACTAGCAATGAGCGGGTGGGGATAAAGGAACACTCAACCAGAGAGATATGCTGTTTCAAATAGGAAAAAAATGATTTCTCATTGTAAGGCTGCTGAGACTACAGCTGTCCTGAACTTTGTGGACGATGCTGCCTGAACATCCAGGCTAAGGCTGACTGCAAGAAGTCTAATATGTTGGGCAGTGATGGAGTCTCGGGCTAGAAGTGTTTGAGCTGGGTCAAAATTTTCTGAGGGGGCTGAGATCCTGGATCCCAATCCAAAGCTTCCTTAATAACTCAAATAGGGGCCTACTAAGTTGAAATTGAAAGTGACTGATCCAAAACTTTCTTAGTCAGAAGATGCATTCGATGAGAAATTTTTAGTGATGCCTAGGATACTCCTGTAAGACCTAAGTCTGGATCGGGTTGACATGGAGGCTCTCCTCGATAGCTTCACGGGTGTAACTTTTAGCCCGGGTTCACACTATAACCCGCTGCATAGCGCACAGGAGCGCTGTGCGTCCCTGTTCCCCGTTTCAGGGACGAATGAGGGCCAATTCAGCCCTGAAACGGAGCCACAGACGCACGTGTTTTTCTGCAGTGCGCTCCGCAACCTCCCCAGAGATATGGGAACCGGCTCCATAGGGAGCCAGTCACATTCTCCTACTGTGAATTAGATGCAGGGAAACGCACATCTAATTCGCATAGGTGGGAGCTTAAACTTCCTTGCATCCTCTTTGTTGCTACCTCTCTGAGATATCCTCTACACAGGCTAGTTTACCCCGGTAATTCCGGCAGTTTGCATGCCCAGCAAAGATCCTGCGCTGGATGGAGAACCTGTGGCGGGGCTGAAGTAGACGCCTGAGCACTCAGACTGAAATTTTGAAGGAGAACATGATAGCCTCCATGTAGATGAATGATGATGCAGACCATTGGCAGTACTTATTTTTGACTGAGCGTCTTTGTCAGGGCTTTCTGTTTCTGAAAAACAGCCGAAGAACGATCAACCATGAGAAAACAATGGTAACGCACTCTTTACGGTGACTGCCAACGTTGCACCCTCATACCTTTCTTTAGATCTTTGTGCCTCTGAGCTTTGCGGTGAACTCAAGAAAAACTGCCAACGTTATAAGAACCAAATAAAAGTAGAGTCAAAGTTTTCCTGGTCATGTCCCCTTTAAGAGATCAAAGACTTACAATGAAGAAAGGCAGCAGCACTGACAGCTCACTGAGGATAGGAATCCAAGCAGTACAAGCTAGCAGCACTGTAAAAGGAGAAGATAAATTAACATAGTAGAGAAACCTGTCTGCTATTAATGTAGGCAAGTCAAGGAGGCTAATATGTGTTTAAGGTGACAAGAAATGGCACCAGAGAATTAGTGAATAGTATTGAATGAAGCTGTCCCTTTAAAAGTGAATAAACTACTCAAATTAAATTAATTGATGATAAGACAGATGTGGCGCTAACTCGTATATCAACTTACAATATATTTATATGGGTGTGTGATCACCTCTCATAAAACTTTCAACAATTAGACAAAAATGTAATAAATGAAGTGATGATAAATCAATAGATACATTGCTTAAAAAAATCGTTACAAAGAAAAAAATAAGTCCAATAACTTACACAGGAGCTCAGAGAGTAAGGCAGAGCAGTCATGCCGGTGTTCCATTGAAGAGTGCCCTCTGTCGAAAAGTGCCCACGCATGCACAGCATGGAAAGGCATTCCAGCTGATTTCCCAATAAGCTGGTGTAACGACTGTAGTAGTCAGATTGTGCCTTGACGTGAAGTGGGCCACAGAAAAATGCTTGTTAAAGTGGCAACTATAACTAACTCCAGCATTGCTATCACTTTAAATACTTTGGGCTAACGTGTCCCAAACAAACTAATATATGCGGCTTCTGCTAGTGCTGTATGAACTGTATTTAGCATTGGAAGATCAAAATCAAGTTGAGTTGAGCCAATGGCTCCTGCCGCTGTCCAAATCCTTGTGAGAAGAGCAAGAGAGGGGAGAGAAGACTGCAGCTGGGCACAGTGCTGGATCCCTGACAGGCTCAGGTAGGTGTTTAGATTTGGGGGAGGAAAATAGTGGGGTGTTTTTACCTTAATGCAGGGAATGCATTAAGGTTAAAAAAAAAACAGCTTTTAGATTCACTCTAAGTAAAAGAAATTGTTAAACTGATACCAAAGCTGAAGTTAAACTTTAAAGCAGGGGTCTCAAACTGGTGGCCCTCCAGCTGTTGCAGAACTACAAGTCCCATCATGCTTCTGGCTGAGGGAGTCATGCTTATAGCTGTCCGCCTTGCAATGCCTCATGGGAGTTGTAGTTTTGCAACAGCTGGAGGGCCACAAGTTTGAGACCCCTGCTTTAAAGCAACTCTGAAAACAATAAGTGACAGGGTCAATCAAGTGCTCTTGCTAATGTAATTCAAATGGGGGTACAAAAGTCCCACAAATGGCCATAAACGTATATAGGTTTTTATAATGTGCTTCTTACTTGTAAAGCAGATGTGTACTCCTCTACGGACATGCTTACCCCATTTTGGCACCCTACTTTGTGAGTACTCCACTGTGAAACACCCCGAACTGATAGCAAGGGAACCACAGCAAAAACTCAGGTACAGTGGATATAAAAAGTCTACACACCCCTGTTGAAATGTCAGGTTTCTGTGAAAAATGAGACAAAGATAAATAATTTCAGAACTTTTTCCACCTTTAATGTGACCTATAAACTGTACAACTCAGTTAAACAACAAACTCTTAGGTAGAGGGAAGTAAAAATGAAAAACTAAAATAATATGGTTGCATAGGTGTGCACATCCTTAAACTAATATTTTATTAAAGCACCTTTGGATTTTATTACAGCACTCAGTCTCTTTGGGTATGAGTCTGTCAGCATGGCACATCTTGATTTAGCAATATTTGCCAACTCTTTGCAAAAACACTCAAAATCTGTCAGATTGCAAGGGCACAGCTCTCTTCAGATCACTCCACAGATTTTCAATCTGATTCAGGTCTGGGCTCTGGCTGGGTCATTCCAAAACTTTAATCTTCTTCTGGTGAGGCCATTCCTTTGTTGATTTGGATGTATGCTTTGTGTTGTGGTCATGTTGAACGATTACCTTCCTCTTCATGTTCAACTTTCCAGCAGAAGCCTGAAGGTGTTGTGCTTACATTGACTGGTATTTGGAACTGTTCATAATTCCCTCTACCTTGACTAAGGCCCCTGTTCCAGCTGAAGAAAAACAGCCCCAAAGCATGATGCTGCCACCACCATGCTTCACTTTGGGTATGGTGTTCATTTGGTGATGTGCAGTGTTTTTTTGCCAAACATATCTTGGAATTATGGCCAAAAAGTTCAACCTTGGTTTCATCAGACCATAACACATTTTCCCACATGCTTTTGGGCCACTTCAGATGTGTTTTTGCAAAATTTAGCTGGGTTTGGATGTTTTTCTTGGTAAGAAAAGGCTTCTGTCTCGCGACTCTACCCCATAGCCCAAACATATGAAGAATATGGGAGATTGTTGTCACATGTACTACACAGCCAGTACTTGCCAGATATTCCTGCAGCTCCTTCAATGTTGCTGTAGGTCTCTTGGCAGCCTCCCTGACCAGCTTTCTTCTCATCTTTTAATCAATTTTGGAGGGACATCCAGTTCCTGGTAATGTCACTGTTGTGCCATATTTTCTCCACTTGTCTTCACTGTGTTCCATGGTATATCTAATGCCTTGGAAATTCTTTTGTACCCTTCTCCTGACTGATGCTTTGGAGGCTCTCTCCGGACCATGGCTTTTTCTGTAGGATGCAACTAACAAAATGTCAGGAAAGACCTAATAGAACAGCTGAACATTATTTGGGGTTAATCAGAGGCACTTTAACCACTTGCTTACTGGGCACCTAAACCCCCTCCTGTCCAGACCAATTTTTCAGCTTTTAGCGCTGCCACTCTTTGAACTTTGACAATTGCACGGTCATACAACACTGTACCCAAATTCAATTTTTATCATTTTTTTCCCACAAATGGACCTTTCTTTTGGTGGTATTTGATCACCTCTGGGTTTTTATTTTTTGTTAAAAAAATGTTTTTAAATACCACATTAAAAAAAAAAAAATACAAAACTCTTTTATATTTTGTTAACAAATTTTGCAAACAGGTAATTTTTCACCTTCATTGATGTACGCTGATGAGGCTATACTGATGGGAACTGATAGGCTGCACCGATGGGCACTGATAAGGCAACACTAATGGGCACTGATAGGCGGCACTGATGGGCACAGATGAGGTGGCAGTGATGGGTGGCACTGAAGGGCACTAATAGCAGGCACTGATGGGTGGCAGTGATGGGCACTGATCGGCACTGGTAGGTGACACTAATAGGCAGCACTGCTAGGTAGCACTGTTGAGGCACTGATTGGTACCACTGGTGGGCATTGATAGGTGGCACTCGTGGCCATTGATAGGTGGCACTGATGTACTGGTTGGCACTGATTCGTGGGCACTAGCAGGCACATATGAGGCGGCTTCACCTCTCCCTGCTCGGGACCGATGTCCCTTCAACAGAAGCCAGTGATCAGCTTTTTTTTCTTCTCACGCTGACAGAGTGAGAAGAAAAAAAAGCAGGTTACCGATCTTCTTTTTACATCACGTTATCAGCTGTCATTGGCTGACAGCTGATCACATGGTAAGGGGCCGCGATCGACCCCTTACTCCGATCTGTGATCACCCAAGTCTCATTGACTTGGATGATCACAGTGCGTGCCCCCTTCAGGGGGTGTGGCCAGCTTGCAAGGGGGAGGACGTCTATTGATGCCCTCCCAGCTAAGCAGATCTGCGCTGTAGCCATCATTCGGCTATAGCGCGGATCTGAAGGAGTTAAATGATGGCAGGTGTGCACCGACTCCTATTTAACATAAGTTTGAATGTGATTGCTTAATTCTGAACACAGCTACATCCCCAGTTGTAAGAGTACACTTATGCAACCACATTATTTTATTTATTTTTACTCCCCCCCCCCCCCCAAAAAAAAAAGATTTCCGTTTGTTTTTCAATTGGGTTGTACAGTTTATTGGTCACATTAAAGGTGGAAAAAGTTCTGAGATGATTTATCGTTGCCTCATTTTTTTACATCACAGAAACCTGACATTTTAACAGGGGTGTGTAGACTTTTTATATCCACGGTAAATACATGCTCTGCTGAAGCTCTGCAAGACACTTAATTCGCTCAGGGTGACAATGTTTCCCTTGTAACAGCAGGACACTATTTTATCACCAGTTTTTGGTCCTATTTTAGCTCTGTCTCAGGCACACAAGCCACCTTTCTGTCCAAGACAGAATTCTCTGAAACTATAACAGACTTTCTTAGAACAGGTAATGGCTATAACGCAGCCATCACTGTCCAGATCTCAAAAGTGCAAGGCTTCTTCTACCTGAATCGGAAATTGATCTACCTGCTCTAGAAGAAGTAGAAACGTGAAAATAAAGATGACCTGGAGGAAGCTGCAGAAGATTTTTCACTCCCAGGTTCCTATACTCCTATACTATGGATTCAAACAAAACGCTTGCCAGGGAGAGCTTACTACCACAAAGTATTCCAAACCCCCCCCTATTGGAGCCACCCTTTCAAAATTAAGCACCCCATCATTCTCCTCAGGCTTCCTCTTCAAACCCAAAATTCAACCCTTCCTTTTGGCGCAAGAATTGTAAAGCTCAAAGTCAGCAAGCCTAGCCCAAGGGGATATCTGTTGCAGTTTTCATTTTGCATCCCTTTGGGACATCACAGACCTATATGTTCAATCAGAGGTCTCAAAAGGGTACAAAATAAAGTTTTAAACTCTCCCCGCTGAGCATTTTCTTTTCTCACACCATCCAACATGTCTAAAAATAATCAGATTTGCAGACTGCCCTAAAACATTTTTAGTCCCAGGGAGTATTCGTTCCAGTCCCCCTGGAGGAGACGTTCAAGCTATTCTATTCAAAACTGTATTTAGGATAAAGTAAAACCATCCCAACACTGCGCTGTAAAATAAACTGATTCCTTTCTCATAAGCAACCTTCTTTCTATGTGTTGGTGCTGCTGTATTAATGTTACACTCAAAATAGTAGTGAAAACAAATAAGTGCATAATGCACTACAGCACTCAATCCACCACCAGCCCTGTACTGAGTGGTGGATTTTTCACTATTTTTTTTTAGTGAATTGTTTTTAGGGTACCAAAAAAACCCAATTGGGATATTCATTCTGTTCTGGATTTAAATTCCCTAAACAAGTACCTTCATGTTCCAAAGTTTCCATCTTCAACAAAAAGGACAAAGGATCCCCCAGCACTGGCATTGGATGCCCTAGTAAAACCTGCTACACATTAACAATTTTTTTACATTCAATCCAGCAGGCTGAATGAAAAAAGAGCTCGGAATTAGCAGCTGTACTAACTATGCAATGTAAGCACAGCGATCTCCCCCTGCTGAGCTATTGTGTTCTGACAGGGGGACAACACGTGTACTGTGAAGCACAGAGCCTATCGTTGGGTGCCACAGATAAAATGCTGAGTGGGACCTGGTGATTGGCATGTACTGTGACCCCTACCCAGAAATATGCGTGATTCTGCACAGCCGGCCTGCATTGGCGCAGTTCTGTATATGTACAGTGTGTGGTAAGCAAGTGGGTATACAGATATACTCAAATTTCTGGGAGACAACCCCTGGCCTCTTCGAAACAGGCCGGACCTGCTTCCTCAAGGCCCCCTGTTTTGTCCAGTTTCTCAGTCATTGACTTTAATGGGATTGCTGTCTACACTCAGGTCTTGAAAGACAAGGGTTTCTCTGTCTCAGTCATTCCCACCCTACTGAGAGAAATATTTTCTACCGTACCTGGAGACCATTTTTTGCCTGCTGTGAACACAGGCTTTTCACCCCCAAAAATTACTCCATACCTTGCTTCCTGGCCTCCCTACTATTTGGAGTTGACCAGTATTTGGCCCTAAAGTGGAAATAAAACCAAGATTACTCACTTCTACTCAAATGGGTCGACAGCTGTGAGGTCCCTGACCACCTCCGGCAATCTTCTCTCTAGCTTCCAGGTGTGCTCATCTTCGACTATCTTGACTGGTTTGCACAGGAGGCATTCATCCTGGTACACTGGCACCATCCCAAAAATGTAAACTGAGCTACACACGCCCAGCTCAGTATACATTCTGCAAAAGATTGTGAACAGGCAGGTAGATTTATTTTATAGCAGAAGAAACATTGCCTGTCTCTTCTATAATAAGAAGCCTGCTTGTTCGGAATTTTCTTTCTGACTTTAATTCCACTTTAAGTACTCTTAAGGGCCAGGTTTAAACCTTATCCTTGGGATCTCAATTTGGTTCTCTTTGCCCTACAGAAACCACCCTTTGAACCCATTAGGGAACTCCCCTTTGGCGATCTCTCTTGCAAAGTGACATTTTTGATGGCTATCAAGTCTGTTAGACATGTTTCTGAGTTAGCATCTCACTCTTGTAAAAACCTTTTTCGATTCTTCACAAAGATAATGTGGTTTGGCATCGATGATCCTCTTTTCCCCCTAAGTTGGTATCAGTCTTCCACATTAATGAGGGCATTGTCCTTCCTTCTTTGTGCCGTGCTTCAAAACACCTCAAATGAATTATAGTAATAATAAGCACAGGTCACACAGAACCAGACTGCGCTATAGAGGTACTAACAAGAAAATGGCACAAACCGACAGGGCACTAAAACGGTGTCGCCACCCCTATACCTCGCGATCCTAAAAAGGAAATGCAAGTAGTAACGGATCAAAAAAAATATATATATTTAGACGGGGCCAGGCGCTACCGGTAATAGCTAAAAAGAGGTGTGTGCATAGAGATAAGTACACATACAGCACTAACCACCTAAAAAAACACAATAATTATTGGAGATAGAAAACCACACCTTCCACTGATTAAGTACAGGAAAAAGGAGTTAGCAGAACAAATGGCAGGCAAGACCATATAATATACCCCACTAATAAATAATACAATTAAGTACTAATTGTGGTATGCACTAATATCTATAGTATGCTAGGAGTGTCACAAAGTATATATATATATATATATATATATATATATATATATATATATATATATCATACCACACCCATAAGGTGCATATATAAACCACTAGTTAACACTTATGTAGCCATGTGAACAGGTTAATCACAGCAACAAGAAATATATATATATATATATATATATATATATATATATATAAAATAATAATAAAATGTGTCTATGCAACCCTAGAAGGTTATTGAAAGTGTATATATATGTATATACACACATGCATATACACTAAACCCGTAAAGTGCTATAGTAAACCATAAAGTGCTAAAAGCCACAAAAGTGCAAAGGGTACAGAAATGTGCACAAAGTGCAAAATATGTGTATTAGTTAATCACATAAAGTGCTAAGTGTTAATATAACAGGTAAAAAAACCATCACAATAAAACATTTATGAAAGTAAACCAAGGAAAGTACATTAATACATAAAGTCCAACAAAGAATTCATATATAACCCAAATAAAATCATAGGGGGTGCAGTCCAAAAACAAAAAAGGTGCAGTCCAAAAACAAAAAGGAGGTATGTATCCTCAAAATCTTCAAGTAGGTGCAGGTTAAGGTGACTGGTGCTCAAATGCATATAATTCAGGTGACTTCCGTGCTCGCCCCCTCAGCTCCCCACTCACCGAAACTTTAAGCCCACGAAGGGCAATCAGGCCTGTAGATCTCACACAGCAGGGACCAGTCCACAGAAGGAGGGTCTAGAGGATTCAGTTTTCCACTCTTTTCTTGATGTGTAGAGAGGGCTAGTACTGGTGAATCAAGGTATCCTTAGGAAGAAAAAAGGGGGGCTTCATAGTGTAGTAATTCCAGGTCTCAAAAGGTTAATTCTTTAAAACCATATACTTTATTGGTTAACACACCAAATAGGAGATGGTTTTTTTTTAAAAACAAGTAACATGACCCCTGGGGGTAATATGCATGAAAAAATTACAGTCCCAGGTTGACTATAAGTAAATAAGCAAAATCTTTTTGCAAAAAATGAAAAATATATAACAATAAAAACAAAAAATATAAAAATAGTAAAATAAAAAGAGAGGTGGGTGGTAGGTATTATGTTTGCACACCTCCTCTAACTCAAACACTTATGAGCAAAGATGGTTCTATACAAAAACAAGAGTAGGCAGGGGGAAGTCCTAGGTGCAACTGTCTATACCGTAGGGTTAGGATCCACAATTCCCACGTGTAGCACCCTGAAGGGGGGTCATACACCGCTGATCATCACAGGGGATGGTACCCTACCGCCTGTAGTAAGACTGACAGTGCCCAACCGTATCGGTAAAAACAAGCACGCATACGAACGAGTCTGGCGTGCGTTCCACCCTGCATTCCACCTTGCTCAAACAATCAATCTGGATGCGTAATTACGTCAGACGCGTTTCGTCATAGGACGTCTTCAGCGACTGAAAGCCTGTTTCTCTACCTCCCACAAGCTTTCAGCTGCTAGAGGGAGAGAAACACAAGGCATTATTCTGTAATTAACCCCCAGGGTCGTCATTCACATGCAAATTGCCCACCATGTATATGTAAATCGCGTGGGAATTTATATGGAAATTAGGTCAGCAACCCACTACGATTCCTGTCAGGCTGTACGGGGCTCCATGATTTCCAACAGCAGCCCTGTCTATATTGCTTGCTACTAAACTGAGGACCCATTGAGTAGGTCCAGCAAAGTTTTCACCAGTGTCCAATCACCTAAACAAAGCAGCCTATACCACAGGGTCTATGAATATCCAGCATGTGCAGGGACGGCCCATTCATTAGGGGCAACTGGGTTCCGCACCCTCTCTCCTCACCACCCCCCTCTATGCAATGGATAGATCCATGCATAGCATGAATCTATCCATTGATGCCACGGCCATCCCCTTTTCATGCTACCGGCCCCTTTCAGGTCACTGGTTGAATATATTAGAGTGGCCAAGTTTTTTTTTTTAGACACCTGATTAGAGCCAGTGGGATCAAGTCACAGAGAGTACACTCCGATCCCACCCAGGTGTGTTACAACAGTGAATGAATATTCGCTGTTGTAACATTGATCCTCCTCCCTGCCAATCGGGTAGCGGTCTGATACCCTTCACCCGATTGGCTGAAAGGACAGGTGCTCCTATTGGACGCCTAGGAGGAGGGGAGGAGACGGCGGAAGAGAGGAGAAGAGCCGATGCATGGATGTCCGATCCCCGCCACTGCTCCTTCGGGTGCCCACTCCCCGCCTCTGCTCCTCAGATGCCTAGATGGGATAAGTGCCAGTGGACCAACCGGCAGGCAGCGGCGGGAGGGTTCTTTGTTTGCCACCCACCAAGCAAAAACCCACCAGCCGCCACTGAGGGTGTGCCTCCATTATACAGAATCTACAGGTAAGTCAAAATTCCTATTTGTATCTTTAGAAAAATGTATAAAGCATCAGCTTGACATATAGTCTACCAACATAGGCTAATTTCTAAATTTTGTTTTCTGAATACATTTCTGATATTGTGCGTACATGGGACAGACATAGTTGCTCATTACAGATGCAGTCCCTGAATTAAACACTTCACTAGGTACTTCACTAGTTGGGTTGTGGATTGCAGCCCTGTAGCCGCGGGTTTCACATGAAAGAGGAACTGAACTGTGAAAGCTGTGCCAAAAAAAGGCAGGCAAAGAACAAAGACAATCGTCTGATGTCACTCAGCTGATCCAGGAACTGGATCGATCCCAACATTACAGTCAGGATCCACCCAGCAGCCTGGACCGCCAGCTGGCTCAGCCTCCCATTGAGCTGCCAGGAGACTGAGCCAACCCCTCCCTAGCCCAGCGCTCCAATGAGGGGCTGGAGGGGCAGAGCATAGAGCCGACAGGCACGGCTCTCTGCTCAGAGTGAGTGAAGGAGAGAACTGAGTAGTCAGCTGTGTTTGATCGCTCAGTTCTCAGTGTAGAGGCGGCAGGGGACAGATGCAGCATTGAATTAATGCTGCATCCTCCTAGGTGAGAATAAAAAAAAAATTGTTTTGAGGGGACTCATACTTCACTTTTAGGAACCAGCAGGAGAGGATCGAGAAGCACAGATCTATACAATGAAGCAGTTCAGGCTACTGATTAGGCATTGTTTACATTTCTAGATTTTCCATATAACACAGCAAATCTGCATTTTCTGAGGCCAGGTCCACTTTAATTGTAAAATCCACTTCGTGTATCTATAGAAGATGTTCTGAGGGGGGCATGGCTTAGCACATGGTGGGATAAGATGCGTCTTTCCCTCGCTCTCGCTCTGGCCAACCTAATCATGGCTCCACATCACCCGGCAAACAATCACCATGGGCAGGCACAGCAGCATCGTAGCCCCGATGGCAGCCATAAAGAAGGGGAGATTGGCTGATTCATTACCCGTACTGCCTGAATATCAGAGGCTCCCCTGCAGCCAAGATGACGCTAACACGCTCCTCCGGTAACCACAAGGCAGAGCACCCGCTTGCCCCAGGACTCAGACCACAGCTCAGTCTGCTCCAGAAGACTGTCACCTGTGTCACAGGGCTCCAGGGATGGATGGGACCTGGAGACGTATATTAAAGTGCTCCCAACACTCCAGCACATTGAGGCCTATGTACATAGGCTTGAACATTCAAAAGCTCACTGATTTGCACAAAGACCTTGACCATCGCATTGAGGAGGTTGAGCTAACAGTGGAAGATACAGTGACTTAACTAAATGATCATGATGTGATCTTACAGGAACACACCACTCAGATTCAGCAGCTATTCTATGGCTTAGACGATCAGGAAAATAGAAGCTGCCACAATAACATTTGCATTCACAGTCTTCCTGAGAATGTGGAACCTAAAGATCTCACCATGGCGGTCACAGCTATTTTTAATCAGCTCCTAAACCTTCCCAAGGACTCCCCAATTGAGATTGATTGTATCCACGTGCTCTTGGTCCACGCAACCTGAACCCAGCATTTCCGCAAGATGTGATTTGCAGGATTCCCTTCTTTAAAATGAAAGCTGAGATCATGTAAGCTGCTCGCTCACAAGATACCATCTTATTCATTGAGACCACGGTCATGGCCTCTAATACGCAAGCTGAAAATGTAGAGCTTTCCTTTGCCTGTTCGGTGTAACAACTTTCACTCCCACTATTGATCACAATAGCTGATTGGAATATAAGTTTCATGAGTGGGGTATCCAAAGGGAGAAGTCTGTGATTGACAGCCCCCTGCACAATAATGAAGAAGCCAAGATGGTGCTGCTTACAGGTGCAATATTTTTAATTACTCCACATGTGGGTGAGCACAATTTTAGTGACCATTCCAAAAAGTTTAAAGGTAAAATTAAGCAATTAGCATGGTGGCAATGTTTTATTTTCCTGGGAATTGCTATAAGTAATGTTGATACACAAGTAGATACTGTAGAATCACAATGTATCATAACAGGAGGGGCCAGGTCTGTGTCTCCCAAGGGAACCTTAACGGGAGTACGCTGGGAGTGCGCGTTTTTTTTTTTTTTTTTTAAAAGCCAGCAGCTACAAATACTGCAGCTGCTGACTTTTAAAATAGTGACACTTACCTGTCCAGCGCGCCCGCGATGTTGGCACCCGAAGCCGATCTCTCGATCGTCTCTCGGGTGCTGCGCCGCCATCTTGGGTATGGGAATCAGGAAGTGGAGCCTTTCGGCTTCATTTCCCAGTTCCCTACTGCGCATGCGCGAGTCGCACTGCGCAATAAGGATGGACCCGCTGCCTCTGGGATCTTTGTGTTTCCCAGCAGGCAGCGGGGGACTTTCGGAAAGGGGCGTAATCTACGCCCCTTTCCGCAGAGAGCCATCCCGGAAGTGGGTGCAGATACCTGTACTGTACAGGTACCTGCACCCCCCTCCCCCCTGAAAGGTGCCAATTGTGGCGCCGGAGGGAGGGAGGATTCCAATGAGCGGAAGGTCCACTTTAGGGTGGACCTCCGCTTTAAAGTGGCATTGTTTCTCCATGCAGCCAATGTAAACTGAAATGTAAATACGGTTTGGCTTGAAGAAAACCAACAGCTGTCCCTATAATAGTTTCTCTGATTTCTGTCTAATAACTTGAGTATCCTGGGTAATGGGTGGCACACATCTGGAATTTATAGAAAAAACATTATCTGTAATTTTGGAGCAAGGTGATATTCAAACACTTTCAGCAGAGGGATCCACTTTCATCAGGATGAATTCAGAATTCAGTATATACACCAGATTATAGGAAATCAATACCAATTCTTACAAAGTTATGGATATCAGTACCGGGTACACAAACATCTATAAAAGGTCATCTATTGGCCTAATAATGGGGACCTGAAAAGAAAAATGTGGGAGCTACTTAATGGGTAAAGGCCCCAGGCTCCCATTCTGGTTCTGCCTTCCTTACATGGCAAGTCATTGACTTACAATAAGCATGTACTTTTTGGGCCAGATTGGAAGAAGAAGAAGAATTGTCCTGTAAAATGGAATAACACGTGTATGTGAGCTGCTGGTGTTGGGCACCCCAAGATGTTATACAAAATGGAAATTCCCTCACGGGTTTTTTTTAGCAGCTGAGAAAGGTATTGGACAGTAAGTATGTTCAAATTTTGATTAAAAAAATATTTTTATTAAATCAAAACATGATTTACAAATTCATGAAAGTTGTAAAAAATAGCTCTGGCTTTGACATGAAAAAGACATAACCCATTGAATGATAAACAAACACATATTACGTGGAACCTGTTGCTAGCAACATGGTGTTCCACATGATACCCCTACGCCTTTTGACCCTTCTATTTATGGTCTTCTTCAAGGAGGTTATTGTCTATGCAAATTAGAGAAAATACAAATTAAATTTTTAAAGGTTAAACATTATACATTGCATCTCATCATATATGTGATGGTGTATATTTACCATTCAATGATGGGAAAGGGGGATAGACATGTCCTCAGCCAGAAATTGTTTTAAAATGTATTCTCCGTGATCCTGCCTTCATGCGCTGTCTCTTCATTCCCTAGGACGGGCCCCACTTCCAAAGAACTTGCAAGAGACCACTCTTTTGGACTTCCCAGGGGGGCAGGAGGGAGAGCAAGAGAGCACCTGAGATATATATCATAGCAGCCTTAGATTTTTGCAGCAAAAATTAAAAAAAGAATTGTCCTAGACACACATAAAATACACTAAGTAAGAATAGCTGATGAGCAGAAAAAGTCGGGTAGATCACAAGTTAAAGGAGTTGTAAAGGCAGAAGGTTTTTTTATCTTAATGCATTCTATGCTTTAACCGGTTCCCGACCAGTGCACGCCGATGTACGTCGGCAGAATGGCACAGGCAGGCATATTGGCGTACAGGTACGTCCAATCTTCAATGCCACCCTGCCATCGCGAGCGCGCCGCCGGCGGCGCACTCGCGTGCCGGTCGGGACCCCCGTGAGTCCGGTCGTGGGTCCCGCGGACTCGAACGCCGCGGGCATACCAGCGAACGTCTCACGGGACGGCTGAATGGAGGAAATGTCGTGTAAACAGCATTTTCCCATTCTGCCTAGCAACTAGTGACGCTGATCTCTGCTCCATGTGATTGGAGCAGAGATCAGTGTTCACTAAATGAAAGCCCAACCCCCCCACAGTTAGTAACACACCCCTAGGAACACTTAACCCCTACACTGCCACCCGCTGGTTAACCCCTTCACTGCCAGTGTCATTTACACAGGAATCACTGCATTTATATATAATGTCCGATGTGTCCACCGCAATGTCGCAGTCACAATAAAAATCGCTGATCACCGCCATTACTAGTAAAAAAACAAATAATAAAAAATTATTAATAAAAATGGCATAAAACTATCCCTATTTTGTAAACGCTATAACTTTTGCGCAAACCAATCAATAATCGCTTATTGCGATTTTTTAACCAAAAATATGTAGAATACGTATCGGCCTAAACTGAGGGAAAAAAGTTATTTTTTTATATATTTTTGGGGGATATTTATTATAACAAAAAGTAAAAAATAATGCGTTTTTTTCAAAATTGTCGCTCTTTTTTTGTTTATAGCGCAAAAAAAAAAAACGCAGGGGTGATCAAATACCACCAAAAGAAAGCTTTATTTGTGGGAAAAAAAGGACGTCAATTTTGTTTGGGAACCACGTCGCACGACCGCGTAATTGTCAGTTAAATCGACGCAGTGCCGAATCGCAAAAAGTGGTCTGGTCTTTGACTAGCAAAATGGTCCGGTCTGTAAGTGGTTAAGATAAACAACCTGTGTATAGCAGCCATGCTAATTAACTACCTGAGTCCCTTCTCTCTCCAGCGATGTCCACGATCCCCTCAGCCAATCCTCCTGATTGGCTGAGATAGAGCAGCAGCGCCACTGGCTCCCATGGCTGTCAATCAAAGTCAGTCTGCCAATTAAGGAAAAGAGGGGGCAGGGCCAGGGTGGAGCTCTGACTCTGCTTGGGTGCCCCCTGTAGCAAGCTGCTGGCTGAGGGACACTCAAAGGAGGGAGGGGCCAGGAGCAGCAAAAAGGGACCCGAGAAGAGGAGGAACCCAGGCTGCTCTGTTCAAAACCAACTGCACAGAGGAAGTAAGTATAACATGTTTGTTATATTATTGTTTTTTTTTTTAAAGGAGCCTTTCAATTTTTTAAGTAAGTTTACGATTTTGTGTTGGGCCGCATTCATAGCTGTCTTGGGCCACAAGATGGACACCTCCCTGTAGGAGGTGGTCTCAGATTTCATCCAGCTTTATATGGATGAGCATCAGACTCCTTAACATTGTGAGTGTAATTCTTTTTTTTTTACATTAAAACTGTGATCCTTCTACTGCTCGTCTTACAAGACAGCACTCGCATATCCAATTAAAATAAAATAAAATGTTGCTCATCTTGCAAAACGCTCGTATACTGCGTTACTTGCAAACCAAGGTATTACAGTCAAATCCAAGAAGGTAACGCAGCTCCAGGTGATCACACGCAAATGGATCCAGATATGCTGGGAGCAAGCCACGGCTCATCACCGAGATAAAAGGAAAAAAGAAACGGCTGCACACTGACAATATTGATCCAGCGTAGATTTATTTGAACAAAATATAAATCATGACTGCCACCAAGACAAGAACAACAGAGAGGTGAGGTGTTTCACATGGCAATAGTGCTTCTTCAAACCTTAAAGAAGTACTATTGCAGTGTGAAACGCGTCACCTCTCCATTGTTCTTGTCTTATTGGCAGTCATGATTTATATTTTGTTCAAATAAATCTAAGTTGGATCAATATTATCGGTGTGCAGCCGTTTCTTCTTTTCCAAGGTATTACTGTACTATTGCAATCAGCCACACATAAAACATTATCAATTGTGCCATTCCTGTGCCATTCCTGTGCAAGCCGGTCCATGCATTCTGAGTCAAGAGGAGAAACCACAGGGGCTATAGGAAGACATAAAAAAATTACAGTATGTAAAGTAAAGTACAGTATGTGACTATCCCTTATAATCTTGATTCACTTGTCAATAGTGGTTTAGACAGAATATGGTTGGATAGTTGCATAGTCACTGATTTGGAGGGACTTCTGCACATATCAACACAAACTCAATGCAAGGTCACATAGACAACAATTGTTTTCCAAGTGTCCTGCTCACACCACAATGCTACAGTAGAGGCACAGTTCACCTTTACCATAGCTCCCAAATGTCCCAGATTTGGAGGGACTGTCCTGGATTTGTAACAAAGTCCCTCTGCCCCTCTTTCTTCCTCATTTGTCCCTCATTTTGGTCTGTTCTATAGAGTTGTATATAAAATGCACTTTTTATCTTTCAAAAAGTATTTCCCAGTGCTAAACCTTTTATCCAATTTCTAAATTGCTGCATTTGTAAGTTTCAAAAGCCAGTATGAAGGAATAGTAGTGGTAAAATAAAGCACTTGTGGGTTTAACAAATCATTTTTTTGGTTTAATTCTACTTTAAGGGGGCGAAGCAGGGGTTTTTTCCTATTCCTGCATACTTTTGCTAATAGGTGTCCCTTGTTCCTATCTTAAAAAAGTTGGGAGGTGTATAGTTGTGTTGTCAGGGATACCTTGTAAAGTCTAGGTAATGCTAGGGGTCCCCAATATCTAGACTACACCTGCTACCCCCATAAAAAATAAAAAAAATCATCATCCTGCTATAGCTTTGGATGAGAGGAAGCTTTACTGCTTGGTGACCGATGTAGTCCGGAGGTTCCCTCACTGGCTCGGAAATTAACACTAGGTGCTTTGATGAATCAATATTTTAGAATACATTTTATTAAAAAAAAAATACTTTGTGATTTCATCTTTATTTCCAATTGTTTATTTGTTCTGTAGTAGTCATCCACAAAAGGGCCGCTGATGTTTGTCCCAGGTTCTTTCCTGTAAGTGTAGCAGCAGCCAGGCAAACAGCAATAATCACTCCTCTGGCTCAGTAAACAGTCTAGGAGTTGTCTTTTTCAAAGTTTATTGCAGGTGAACTTGGATGGGCTTGAGGAAGCCATGGGATACTCCAAACACTGAACAATAATAATAAGAAATTCTTCTCTTTGCAGCTATTTCCTAGAACAGTTCCTTGCGCCAAAAGGGCAGAGAATGGACAGCACTGGGACACCATAAGTAATGTTCCAAGCCAGATGAGCCTTAGTATTAGTGCACCAGGAATTAAAGTGGAACTTCACTCTCCAAATCAACATTAATTATTTGTAATTGGTATGCTTCTAGCATTAGTAATTAGATAGGAAAGTATATCATATTTACATGTTTTAAACTTTTTTTAACATTTCTTCAGTTACTTCCTGGTTTCTTGCCTAGGCAAATGATGTCATAAATCTCAGGAGTCTTCAGGAGGGGAGGAGGGGTTTTCTCAGCTAAGCACATCCTCCTGCATGCATGCTTGAGCTAAAGGCAGATGAATTAGAGGAAGTAAATGTTACATGAATCATTTGCTCTTACTCAAGGTGCTAGAGGAAGTGTTTTTCAGAGTGATTTCTTGACAAAATAAATCATGAAGACATGAATGAATGGGGGAGCTTGCTTTGAATATTAAAAATGAAATAAATAGTGTTTTTGGTGCTCAGATGCAATGAAGATCTGCTTTAACAGCAACAACAGTCACTAGGATCCATTACTCAGGTCCGTACTCAGTGTCTCGGGTACTTGGATGCCTCCCTCCAAACTCTGGCGGACAATTTCCTCAGATCACCAGTGAATCCCCTCGCTTAGCTTCAAAGAATTTGCAGCAGGATAGCTCCCCCCCCCCCAGCTGTGGACCTCGATAAGCACAAGCAGAAACTTTAGCTGAGCTGCCTAGAAGGGCAGCAACCCTTCTGGCTGAGAACCCCTCCTCCATTAAAAGAACCTTGCTGTCTAAGGCTCTAAACTATTTATGCCCCCAGCCACTATCTGGACACTCTTCCCCAGCGATTTTCTGGCGCCACGTAAATATTCAAGCTGCTCATTTGACTCTCCCACCCACTACATTCTGAAATCCAGAAGACAGGGGAACGCAATCGAACCTGCGGCCTGTAGAGCCCAGGGTAGCCCAAAGTAATCACAAGCTGCTCCACTGATTACAGAAGAACAATAAGAACTACATTTACCTAACCCTACTAGAAACCCAGCTGGGAAGGCGCTACAGTTCTACGATTTAATTTTCCAATACACTGAGACAATAAATTATGTAAAATTTAAATAAAAACCAGAACAGATCGAATTTTTTTGATCAGTAGTGTACATAGGAAAAAAAACAGATGTAAATCTTAAGGCCTCTTTCACACGGACTGCCCGTTCAGGTCCACCTGTTAGTTTTTTAGACGGATCTGAACGGACGCTCCATAGACCTATATGGAGTGACAGATGTCAGCGATGACATGTCCTCTGATATCCGACCCGCTCCGATCCGAAAAAGTGTGACGGGGGAAAAAACGATTTTTCCATTCGTCCTCAGATCGGATCGGGTGACGACAGGCTCTGCGGTCCATCTTCATCCGATCCCCCATAGGGGAGAGCAGCGATCTGACAGGTTGGTCCCTGCACAGAGTGTTGGCTGTCTTCACCATGGCAAACTCAGCAGGAACTTCCGTCCCTCCTCCTCCTTCCCCCACTGCCAGGCCATTCACAAAGCCCGGTGCACTTTGCATATGCCCAGTAAGGAACTGCTAGTTTCCCTTAGCCGAGATGGCAGTGGCTGCAACTCAGAGCCAATTGAAAAATCAGCTTGTGTGAAGACAGTAGTAAATTCAATTTTGAAGGATACCGTCAGGATCCAAGGGTCCCAGAGAGGTTCCCCACAACTACCGTGGAACCCCCTAGGCCCCTCGAAACCCAAGAGGTGGTGCAATGTATAGCCAAAACTGAACTAACAAAAATAGAGGGGCAGAAAACAGAAAAAAGTTAGGCAGACAGGAGAAGCTGTAGAGAGGGAGGTCGCTCACCTCCCGAGTAAGGAGCTAGAGGAGGGATAGGGGAGTCTAGGAAAGAATGGGAAGACCAAAAGGATGGGGAAAAGGAGAGGGCTCAGGAACATCCGGACCATCCATCACAGACAGCCCAAGCTATCTGGGGGAGGGTAGGAAAGGCATATAATATCTATGGTTCCCACATGAGGAACTTGGCATGAGTCTCCCCGCGAATGCCTGACATCCATTCAATAAACATCAATGCGATCCTTCACCCCCTGAAAGGGGACAGACGGCTTTTTCCAGGCTTGGGCAATAGTTATTTTTCCTGAAATAGGTTGATAAGAAAACAGACCTGGAATTGAACAGTATAATAAGGTGAACTTGGCCTCTTTTGGTATGGGTAGGTGAAACAACGTAACTAGGAGGCAAAATACCCGAGACAAGAAGCCAATTAGTCTAGGACATTTCCACCATATATGTATACATTTCCAATATATTTTAATAAGATAACAATACAGTAGCCCATAGTTCATAGGTTTGGTGAGCAGATGAGAGGCAAGTATTGAGGAGGTCCTTGCCAAATCATGAATACATCATCTATGTGGGGGAGCCAGCAAACCCTTGATAGAATGTGTCCGTTGCTGAGATCTTTTGGCGGGGATTCAAACAAACCTTTTATTTTTGCCTTAAATAGACAAAACACAGGTTTGCTTAAAAAAAAAAAAAAAAAAAGGATGTAAAAAGCTATTTCTGTCCAACCACAAGCCTAATGAAAACTGTGGGATGTCATCAATGCTACCTTCATGGCAAACAAAAGTTATCTGACACAGACTTGCGCTGCTAAATTTTGCCTTGGCATCTTAGTTTCGGTAACCTTTAACCCCTTGGTGCCATTGTAACACAAATATGCGGCTCCACTGCACTGGGCTTTTTCCCATGGGGCCGCATATTGTGTACCTCCCAGCACAGTTACTGTGGTCTCACGAGGGCCCCGGGCCCCGTTCCAATGATTGGGACACAGAACGTCTGATTCCAGGTCACCTGATCGCTGTGATAGCCTCTGATTGGCTATCACAATGATCAGTCACTGTGAAGCCCACCCCTGTGTTTTTTCTGCCTGAATGGACGAGAAAGATACATTGTATCTTTCTCTGTCCTTGCAGAGATAGTAAATAATAATAATAATAATAAAAAAAAACCTAGATCAAGGTTTGATCTAGGTCAGGCATAGGCAATCTGAGGCCCTCCAACTGTTGTGGAACTACATTTCCCATGAGGCATTGCAAGGCTAGCAGTTACAATTACTCCCAGAGGCATGATGGGACTTGTAGTTTTGCAACAGCTGGAGGACCCCAGGTTGCCTACCCCTGATCTAGGTCAATGCCAGGCTTAGTGTTTGGGTCAAGGTCAAAAATCAATGTCATGGTCAGTATTTTGTGGACAGGAATTTCTTTTTTTTAATTAGTATTAGTATTAGGTAGGATAAAGTAAAAAAAAAAAGGAAAATGCACACTATTGTTTCTGGGCTGTACTACAGGTAGATACAACAACTAACATTCACATATGTGGTATAGCTGCAATCTTCAGGAGCAGGAGAAATTGTTTTGGGTTGTTTTTTGGTAGTAGGTTATAGTAGTAGTAGAAATATACTGCTAAATTTAAATATTTTTTTTTTTTACTATTCTGTGCCAGATTTGCTTTGATAATACAAAAAAAAACAGGAGATATTCATTACCATTTACCACCAATAAAAGCCAAATTTGTCCTGAAAAAACCCAAGATATAATCCACCTGGATGCACAAAGTATTTTTGATGATATGTACGGTTTTATTAACATATGCAAAAGTTGCAAAATTGGGCTTAGGCATTAAAATGTGTTTTACCCTCAGGTACAAGGGGGGGTAAAGATTAAATAATCTTAAATAATCGATAAGGATTGTATATTTTTCTGACTATTACCATTTCATACACATAATATGTACCCATAATATGCCAACGAATGCTGCATTTGATTAGGTCCTCCCCTGTCTTTGTTGAAGTCTTTAGGAATGTGAACAATTACATTATTATCTAGGACTGTTGATGTACCATATGGGAGAACAAAACATTATTGTTTAAGTACTATGCATGTGTGTGGGTTAATATATGCTGTATAGTGTATGGCCATGCCCAAAGTTTTTCCTATTATAATATGAAATGGTACTCATTTGTGTTTCCATTGTAAGGCCTCATGCACACTGGTTTCTTGTAAATGCTGTTTATCCTGACAGGATAAAATCAGCGTTATAAACTCACCTAACCTGCATTTTTTTTAAAAAGCAGTTTAGGTGAGTTTAGCAGAGTTTGAGCGTTTATTTAGTTGGCCTGAATTTTATTTTAAATTTTAATTTATTCTGGCCATTTAAAAAAAAAACCAAAAAAAAACACTGAAGTACTAAACTTGCCTAGCATTTAGCGTTTATGCGCGTTTAACAGCATTCAGCATTTTTGTGGTCAAAACTGCCTTTCATGAACGCGATTTTAGGGCGTTTGGAAAACATACTCTAAACTCACCCCGGACTGGATTTCCCAATAGATCACATGTATCCAAAAGCTGGGTATACACTAGTAGATTTTAGTTCAAAGATTTTTGTATTAAAGTGGTTCTAAAGGCAGAAGGTTTTTGAACTTAATGTATTCTCTGTTTTGAATAGTGTCTTGTCTAAAGTTTTGTCTTTGGGTACATGTTTATAAAGGCAATTAGATAAAGAATTTATATACTAAACATTAGACATGTGCAATTCATTTCTTTCAGAATTCATTTTTTTGGCAAAATTTTGCATATCTGTTAATTCAGAAACATCCTAATTAATGAAAAAACTGACAAATTTTTCCAAAAACAAATTTTCGAAAAGAACAAAAATTCAAAAGAATTAAAATCCGAAATTCGAAAGAACGAAAATCCGAAATGAGAAAATCCGAAAGAACGAAAATCTAAAAAAAGAAACGAAAATCTGAAATTATTAAGATTTATTATTATTAATAATAAAAACTATATTAATAGTTTATAACTATTAAAATTATAGGTATTGGAATTGCCTTTCAAATTTGGCTGTGAATGTAACAAATTATTAACCATTATTCTAAGTTTTTTATTATTATTATTTATTAATAATAAATAATAGTAACAACTATAATAATAGTTATAAACTATTACAATTATGCCCTGTACACAGGGTCGGACTTTCTGACTACAAAATCCGAGGGATTTTGGCCCAAACTTGTCTTGTATACACACGGTCGCACAAAGTAGTCAGAAAATCCGATCGTTCTGAACACGGTGACGTAGAACACGGATGGGACTATAAACGGACCAGTAGCCAAAAGCTTTTGTCTCGTAATTTATTCTGAGCATGTGTGGCACTTTGTCAGTCGGAATTGTCTACACACAATCGGAATTGAAATGATTGGATTTTGTTGTCTGAAAATTTTAGATCCTGCTCTCAAACTTTGTGTGTCGGAAATTCAGTTGAAAAAAGCCCGATGGAGCCCACACACGATCGGATTTTCCGACAACGTGATCCGATCGCACATTTTCTGACAAAGTCCGACCGCGTGTACAGGGCATTATAGGTATTGGAATTTCCTTTAAAATTTGGCTGCCTGTTAGTGAATGTAACAAATATGAATTTACCTGAATGGAACGTAATGAATTAGAATCATTGCAAATGACTGAAATAACGAATACCGCATCTATATGAATGGAACATAGCAAATTAGAATTTTTACGAATTACCAAAATAACAAATACCACATCTCTTTGAATGGAATGTACCCAATTCAAATTTCTTCGAATTTACAAATTTTTTAAAAAGAATGAAATTTGATCATAATGAATGATCTGAATTTATTTATTTTTTTAAAATGAATAAAACGAAAACTAGAAAAAGAGAATTTTTCAGCAGCACACATGTCTACTAAACATGTTATACTAACCTGCACTGTGCAATGGTATTGCACAAAGTGGTCCTGAACCTCCTTTTCTGTGGTCCCCGCCGCTGATGATTTTAGCTCCTTTTCTTCTGTGTCTGCCCCCACAGCAAGCCACTTGTTATGGGGGCCAACACAGAAGAGGAGAAGAGTGCGCACCTCTACCCCCATATCAAGCCGCTTGCTATCGGGGCAGACATGCTGATTCCCGAGTCGGGCTGTGTGTGTGCCCATAGACATCAGCCTGATCCTCAAATGAAAAGAGAATAAGAGAGGAGAAGAGCTGTAGCTCGATTGATACAGGACTCAGGTGTTTGGGGGTGGGGGAGCACAGCAAGTGGCAAAATGTTGTATACCTTAATGCAGAGAACACATTAAGCAAAAAAAAAGTTTTAGCTTAAGGGCCGGTTCACACTGCAGGCGAGGCGAGGCGACTCCGACTTGCCTCGTCGCGACCTGCCGCGACCTCAGCGGCAACTTGCAGATGACTTCTGTATAGAAGTCAATGCAAGTCGCCCCGAGGTCGCCCAAAAGTAGTACAGGAACCTTTTTTCTGAGTCGGAGCGACTCGAGTCGCTCCTCTCAGAACGGTTCCATTGTACAGAACGGGGGCGACTTGCGAGAGCGAGGCGAGGCGAGTCGTGTCGCCTCGCATCGCCCGCTGTGTGAACCGGCTCTTAGAATCACTTCATTGTAAATTGTATCAAGCATTTGCACAGCTGTCACAAAAATCACTTTATTGTGCATGTGTATTTCCTATGTGTCAGAAACCATGAATCAGACTGAGACAGAAGTACAGTTAAATCACACTTGTTTAATAATAATAAAAAAAGGTAAACAGAGTAAACATAGTCAAAACATAGCCAGAGTTCAGGAACCGAAACGGATGGTCAGACAAGCCAAAACGTCAGGGAGCCAGAGGGGAGCGTAGAAGAACAGCAAGCAGGATCTGGAGCCAGAAGGAATGTCAGCCAAGCAAGTCTTTAAACAGGAACACAGGAGAGCATCTCTAGAGATGTGACCAACATGAAGGCAGAGATCATCTGGACTGGGCGGCTTAAGTAGGCAGGACTGATAAGCAGGATATCATCAACAGGTGAGTCACTGTGGAGAGATAGGAGCTGGCAATTAGCCGACAGCTGAGCGGCCAGCTTTGAGAGGGAAGGGCTGAGCCCAGCCCTTACACTATGATCGACAGCTCCATCTAGTGGATATAATGGGGTATTTTCCTGATTGAGGTAATTCAGGAAAATATGGCTTTATGGCTACTAGATGGAGCTGACATTCTTAGAAAATAAACATATTGTACACAAAACGGTGATAATTTGTGGTGGCTGTGTGAATTCTTAAGATTATTGCAATTTTTTTATAAACAGACCCCCTGACTGTGCAGCTTGAGTTCCAATTTAATTATGGCTTCTCCATAAAAAAAGACTAAGTCACATCCCATTTTTTCCATGCTATATCTTTTTTTTTGGAATTCCATGCTTTTTTTTTTTCTATACTTTATTCCCCAGGACCATGGCGGTTATTGTAAATATGTACCATTTGTCAGCTCAGTGATAGCTCTAATTCCCCAATGAACTCCAGCATCACAGCAGGTCCTAGCACAGAAAACACTCAGCATGCCTGAGACTCAATTCTAAAATAGTTTTCTGTGAAGTTCTAACGATTGCAGCCAGGCACAGCATGCGGCCCCTGCCACCGAGCTGCCACGAGCTCCCCTCTCCAGCCCTTCCACGTCATTTCCAAAATAGGTTTTTGCTGAGACTGATGCGATCGATGTAGGATGGGCAGCACATTGGTGGAGGTCACGAGTCTTGTCTTAGGGATCCTATCTTTTCTGTTGTTCATTGCGTGTAGCACAACAGACTGCTGGAGGGTAAGAAGTCCTTGTCACTCTTCCTGGAAATGTAGAAGCTCACAATCTACAGTACTACATAAATATGTTTTAATTATAATTAAATCATGTCTTTAAGAATTGGAGGGTTTGTTAAGTTAGGCAGAGATGATAATTCGCCAATACTTGGCATCCAGTTGTATTTGGATCAGACCGTTGATGGTCGGGGTCTTTTGGTAGTCACATTTTGCTCATTGCTT
This sequence comes from Lithobates pipiens, assembly GCF_037356315.1. Classification (NCBI taxonomy): domain Eukaryota; kingdom Metazoa; phylum Chordata; class Amphibia; order Anura; family Ranidae; genus Lithobates; species Lithobates pipiens. The sequence continues at coordinate 175,604,432 of NW_027507788.1, forward strand.
TTTTTCTATTAATAATCAATCTCGGTGCATTTTACCTTTTGTCATTGTCCTGTATTTGTCATCGTGCCGCTCACTTCTGTCTGCACTTGGACTGTAGTGTCACATTCCGTATTGGAAATGATTTTTCTTGGTGCAATGTAAATGTCAAGCTTCCAGCGGAGCACTAATCTCTTGTTTGAACACAGTTCTGACAACCAATATAAACTGCGGTTTCTGTAGTGAATTACCATAAAAATAATTGTAAGTGCGAGTCGTAAAATTGCTTTACGTTTCATACAAAAGCAGCATTTGTGGGAATAGATGGAAAGGTCCCTTTCTAAGACTTCTTGGTGCAAAGTAAATACTGTTGGTGCAACACACATTTTTTTAAATAAAAAGGAACTAGAGCATAATCAGTATGTTTCTTAGCTTCTAGGGTCAGAGTTGCTTAGAATTCCAAGTATAATCTATGAAACATGTGCTAAAACGTGCACAAACCTGGATGTGCAAAACAGCACTTGCTAGTAACACATAAGGTGAAGATAAACAATGTGAACTACATTGATACTAGCGCAAACAAAATTGATGTGAATAAAAATTTAATAATGTAAAAACAAAAAAATTGTATAGTTGAATAGTCCTTAAAACATATGTGAATATATGACCAAAAATTAGCCCAAATGTGACATACAAAGTCCTCAAAAAAAAAAAGGACTGTTCAAATATACAATTTTTTTGTTTCACATTATTTAATTTTTTATTCACATCAATTTTGTTTGCACTAGTATCAATGTAGTTCACATTGTTTATCTTCACCCTATGTTACTAGCAAGCGCTGTTTTGCACATGCAGGTTTGTGCACATTTTAGCACTTCACTTCATAGATTTGGAACAGCAGCTGACACTTATTTTATTTTATTTATTTTATTTTATTTCATTTATTTATTTATTATTTGGCGCAAGTGTATTGATATATATAATCTATTAAACATGTTATTTCAGTTTCTTAAAGCTGAACTCAGGGAAATCTGAAAGATGTCTCTTGCAGTGGGGCTGAGGCTGTAATGCAGGGGTTGTAACGGATCCCCGCCGCACTTCACTTGAGTGCTTCTGTCAGTACACTGCTTCCTCCAATCTGGGCCTTCAGAGATCAGATTTAACAGCCAAATATTGTAACCAAGAGCCAGACAAGACTAGTTCAGTTAAACAGCTTGAACATGGACTGTTTATTTTGAGATCTCACACAAATATATACTCCAGAACGACAATACAAACTGTAACCAGTAACCTAATTAACATGAGCTAATTAACTAATCATTTAGACAGCCTAGGTGACTCAGAGGCATGACCTTTCAGGACAGACTTGCCGTCTTTTAGCTCAGAAGACACAATCAACATTATCATGAAAATAAAAACACAGCAAACCTTCTCACAATAGCAGAAGCTAATTACAATTAACAATACAAACAGTGATCTCCCCCCTCTTCAGCCTAGTAAGCAACAGACTATAGTAGGAGTAGACTGTCTGGCTCCTACCCAGTTCTAGAGGCCTGTGATCAGCTCTTTATATATATCCTGGGAGACATTGTGGATAAATATTACTCTTATATTTAAGTAACCACCTTCTCATTGTCCATTAAACAGCTGTTCATAATTTTCCTCATTCACCCTGTGCCCCTTATAAACACAAGGTAACTTAGACATAGGAGGTACATGGGGAACTGAAACAATGGTTTCCCAATCTTTCCAAGGGATTCTGGGTTCACGGGCCCTCCCATCACAGGGGTTAACTTGTCTTTTAGGTCTAGCGGGAATAAAAAAGAAGATTTACTGACAAGAACTACAAACCCTTTGGTAGGTGCAACAGTTCACATACATTTAGTATTTAAGTGCTTGGACTCACCTGGATAACCCATATGTACTTGTAAAATATTTGCCTTTTGCCACAAATTTATTACAAGTTGGGCTGGCCATCACCAGGAAGGAGAAATCTGGGGTGACCCAATCGTGTGTGCACAGCTGTACAGTGGGGAAAATAATTAGTTGATCCCCTACAGATTTGTAAGTTCGCTCCCACACTTACAAAGAAATTAAGGGTCTATCATTTTTTTTATCATAGGTGTATTATAAATGATAGAGACAGAATATCAACCAAAAATGCAGAAAGAAACACATGATAAAAAATGTATAAATTGAATTGCAGTTCAGTTAGTAAAATAAGTAGTTGACCCCTTACCAACCAAGAATAATTCTGGGCCCCACAGACTGGCTACAATATGTGCTCATGTGGTACACAGATTAGTCCTGTCAATGTAAGAAGGTGCTCCTAACGACAACTCGTTATGTGTATAAAAGACACCTGTCCTCAGAATCTTTCTTCCATTCAAACCTCAACATCATGGGTAAGATCAAACAGCTATCAAAGGATGTCAGGGACAAGATTGTAGACCTGCACAAGCCTGGAATGAACTACAAGACCATCAGCGAGAAGCTTGGTGAGAAGGAGACAACTGTTGGAGCGATTATTTACAAATGGAAGAAATACAAAATAACCATCGATTGCCCTCAGTCTGGAGCTCCATGCAAGATTTTGCCTCATGGGGTAAGGATTATCATGAGAAAAGTGAGGAATCAGCCCAGAACTACACGGGAGGAGCTTGTGACTGATCTCAAGGCAGTTGGGACCACAGTCACAGCACAAACCATTGGTAACACAATACACCACGGTGGATTGAAATCCTGCAGTGTCTGCAAGGTCCCCCTCTTCAGGAAGGCCCATCTGAAGTCTGAACATCTAAATTATTTATAGAAGGATTGGGAGAAAGTGCTGTGGTGAGATGAGACCAAAATTGAGCTCTTTGGCATTAACTCGACTCGTGTTTGGAGGAAGAAAAATGCTGACTACGACCCTAAGAACACCATCCCTACAGTCAAGCATGTAGATCTGCTAAGTAAGACCAATCAGAAGTCGATACACGTGTAGAAGGGAGGAGCCAAGCCCCTGACGTCACGCAGCCACAGTGGTGAGCGAGCGCACGTTATAGTATTATACACAGGCAATTTATGCTTTTTTTTTATCTTGTAAGCGTACTTTTTTTTAGCAGGGGAGATTTAATACTTTTTAAAACAGAGAGCACTATGTTTCCTGTGTTTGTGATTGCATGACATCTGGAAACGATAACCTGGGAGTGAAGGAGAGTCTAAGGAGCGAGGTTGTCTAAATGAAAGAAAGATCTACTCTGTATCCGTGGGAATCTTATTGGAATCTGTTGAAACAGCAAAGAGCTGAAGGTGAACAGCTGATCCGCTGCGGAAAGGAGAGGTCGTTAAGGTGTGAGAGTTAAAGATCTATATTTTGAGTCTATCTGACTCATATTTGAGGTGTTCACAATTTAACAGTGTCTAAAGAGAAGCATGGTGGTGATTGATAATTACAGACATTTACAGCGATCAAAATCTTTCTATATATGTTTATATATAATATGCACATAGGCTTGATTTTGAGAGTAATCACATCAGTAGTGCTGCACTATATGCACATATATATCAATTTCTGTAAACACTCACTGAGAGTGTACAGCAGCTGCGATAGTTTTGATATTTTTTATATATTCTATGCAGGGCCGTCTTTAATATTGATTGGACCCTGGGCAAAATAAATTCTTGCCCCCCCATGCAATTTCACTCTCCACCTGCTCTGAGACATACAATAAATAGCAGCTAGACTTAAAATCAGTTTACTATATCAGATCAGGCAGCAATTGCGATTGGTTGCCAGCAGTTACAGCATATCATTACTGTTTACTGACTGGTTGCTAGAGGTTACAGCACACATTACGGCTCACTGTTTAGTTGCTAGAGGTAACAGCAAATTATTTATGCTTGTTGATTGGTTGCTAGAGATTACTGTGCAGCATTACTGCTCACTGATGGTTGTTAGCGGTTATAGTACATCATCTCCTCACTGCAGGGGGCATGCTATACATATGAATGCCGACTTTATTTACATATCAATGCAGCTATTTACTTATGAATGCTGCTGCTAATTACATATGAATGCCAGTTATTTACATGTAAACACAGGGTCTGCAGGTGAGTCATCTGTACATAATAATAAGGCAGAGCTGGACAGCATTAGTATCAGCACTTCACACTGAGATATTGGGACACAGCACAGGACTAAAACTTCAAAGGCAAGGGGATTTAAACTGGGATAGTTGGCAAGTATCAGGCAGCTGCTTTGGGCTCCACAACAATGACAGGGCCCAGGGCAGCTGCACCTTTTGCCCTGCCCTAAAGAAAGCCCTGATTCTATGCACAGTGTTTGGTATTTATAGTTTAGCACTTTAGTTACTATTAGGGGTGGCGCTGATTGTTATACACCCGCAAGTACTAAGTCATGTTTTGCTTGTGGATCAAATACTTATTTTACTGACTGAACTGCTTGCAACCTAATTAATAGCATTTGTTTTATGTATTTTTTTCTGGATTTTTGGTTGATATTCTGTCTCTATCATTTAAAATACACCTACCATATATACTCGTGTATAAGCTGACTTTTTTATGCTGAAAAAGCCCCCTTTGGCTTATACTCAAATGAGGGTCTCCCCCTGTGTCATGCAGTTTTAACTGTTCAGCGGCCATCCACTGTAACAAAACCCCATCTACTCCTTGTCCTTGATAGAGGGAACACTGATACAATGCTGGGAAACTGAATCAGTGTTCTATCTACCACGAATGAGGAGGAGGCGGAGCTTTGTTACAGTGGAAGGCCGCCAAGATTGCAGTTGGATGACACAGCCGGAGACACACGCTGTGTGTAATCAAAGGTACAGGTGGGCACAGTGAGGCTGCAAATGGGCATAGTGAGGCTGCAGATGGGCACTGATGGTACAGGTGGGCACAGTGAGGCTGCAAATGGGATCAGTGAGGCTGCAGATGGACACAGTGAGGCTGCAGATGGGCACAGTGAGGCTGCAGATGGGCAATGATGGTACAGGTGGGCACAGTGAGGCTGCAGATGGACACAGTGAGGCTGAAAATGGGATCAGGGAGGCTGCAGATGGGCACAATGAGGCTGCAAATGGGCAAGTGAGGCTGCAGATGGGCATTGTTTAACAGTAACTGCTGCATTTCCCACCCTAGGCTTACACTTGAGTCAATATGTTTTCCCAGTTTTTTATAGTAAAACTAGGTGCCCGGCTTATATTCGGTCAGCTTATATACTCTAGTATATACGGTGTGTTAAAAAAATATAGACTCTTAATTTTTTTTGTAAGTGGGCAAACCTATACCAGGGGATCAAATAATTATTTTCCCCACTGTATATAAAGAGGAAGGGTTGGAGCTGTCTGCTGCAGTCTGCAAAAGAAAGACCTATGAAAGAGACAGTTCACGTACTTACCAACTTATAATAAAATCAGAGTCATCTATATCTTATACTAAAGATTGATGGTTACGTGGAAGTTTCTCGCTGGATGATATCTGTTTGTTGAAATGTGAATTTATGACCCCAGTGCTCTAGTTTTACTTTCAGCATCTATGACACTTTCTACATTTGCTACATATGTAGCTGGAGAAATGCCCAGCAATGTTAAACTGATCTATTTATACAAATACATCAGTCTTGTTGCTAAGAAGAGATTATTAGATCAACATATCATAAAAGGGATGTGTAACTTGGCCTACTGTCCAGTGATCACATCTATACTTTGCTTCTACTGGTAACGGTTCAAAGTGCGCCTTATTCATCCTTCACTTGGGTCTGGTGTGGGAAAAGGCCAAGTATGAGTCATCCATCTTGTCCCTTTGGTCTTCCCAGCTGCTATTGTTCCGTCTCTGACTTCATGCTGTTTAAAGTGGACCTAAACCACAATCTGTGGCTAACCCATTTTACACCCCTCGTTGTATTATAACTTAAACTGCTGTGTAACATTTACCTGTTAGCTCCAGGATCTCCCTGGCTGCTGGCACCCAGATGTCTCTTGGTGAAGGAACATCTGTGTTAAGACTGAACCACTGATTTTCAAGGTGTGGAGTATTGCCACTGTTTGGAAGAGGGCACATGCCACTTTACAATACACTGTTTAGGTCCAGGGGATTGCAAGGGGCCTGTTGCTACTAACAGGTAAATGTTACTCAGCTTTGCTCAGCATCTTAGGCTCGAGATAACTATAATGAGATCTGATGAGCCACAAACTTTATGAAGAGAATAGTGGATGTCACCCTCATTTGACCCCCAAATGTGCACATAGGTAACAAAAATGGTCAGATTTAAGAAAACGAGTTTGACTTCCACAAGCCACATTCAAAATACTTAGAATGAAAATGTGGACTAGATAAATCACTGGCTCAGCATTGGAGACAACACATATTTTAAAATAAAGCCAATATTAAAAAACATATAAAAATGGATAAAAGGAGATCACCCTCAATGACCAACAGGCCTTGCAGGGTTAAAGGTACAATACCCTACTGCAAAATAACCAGGAGACTAATATATATCACATATGCTTGAAGCGGTTCTGCACCTTTAAATTTTTTTTTAAAAGCCAGCAGCTACAAATATTGCAGCTGCTGACTTTTAATAAATTCACACTTACCTGTCCCAGGGTCCAGCGATGTTGGCGGCAGATGACGAGCGATCGCTTGTCTCTCTGTTGCCCCCGCCGCCATCCTCTGTCAGGGAATCGGGAAGTGAAGCGTTCCGGCTTCACTGCCTGGTTCCCTACTGCGCATACGCGAGTCTGCTGGTCCCCGCTGTGTCCTGGGAACTGTGTGTTTCCCAGAACACAACGGGGAGGGGGGGCATCTGCGGCGGTCTGCGGCGGTCTGTCCCGGAAGTGGGTGCAGATACCTGGATTATCCAGGTAACTGCACCCCCCTCCCCCCTGAAAGGTGCCGATTGTGGCACCGGAGGGGGGGAGGGATCACATGAGCGGAACTTCCACTTTAGGGTGGAGAACCGCTTTAAATATATCCATAATGATGACAATAAATGTGAATACAGTATTGTGGATCTCCGGTAAGAAGGTCAAGGTCTACGTGTTTCGCCAACTAGAGCAGGTGAAAGGGCTTAGAATATATGGAGACCAAATAGGTAGCCAAGGGGTACCAATGTTGCCAGGTTTTAAGCAACATATGGAGCAGATATTTATGCCCAGCATCTACCAAAGCCACAACATTAAACCCAAAGAGGAAGAGGAAAGGTATCCGAATAACATAAATTGGAGGGATCTTCCCACACTGAGTCAAGAGATCATTAAACTCTGAGTATCATCCCGTTGTCATGCCATGCCGCCAGACCGCCCTTTTTTGGTCTCCATATACTCCAAGCCCTTTCACCTATTCTACTAACCAAATCCTTTCTACTGCTATGCCAGACTATGCATGTTTTGTTTGATGGTTTTGTGGCTCTGATGCCACTGTGCCCGCCCCCCCCCCCCCCCCGGGGCCGATTTATGGATGACCCTTGACCTGTTGCATCCATTGCTACTACCTTTTATTAGTTGGCGAAACACATTGACCTTCTTACCAGAGATCTACAATACTGTATATATCTTGGTCTCCTGGTTGTTTTGCAGCAGGGTATTGTACTCTTAACCCTGTGAGGCCTTTAGGTCATTGAGCGTATTCCCTTTTTACTCCTTTTTATCAGTTTTTTAATATGTATAATAAAGTTGGTTATATTTTGTAAATATGTGTTGTCTCCCATGCTGAACCAGTAAAGTCTGCTTGTTTTTTTGTTTGACCTGATTTTTCTAGTCCTTCTCGTCTCGTTTTCTAGTCCTTCTCTAGTCTTTCTCGATCCGACTTAAAACTCATGTCTGTGTTTAGTGTTGAAAATATTTTATTGAAACATTTCAAGTAAAAACAATAAACAGTAACCATCATGAGGCAAATGCAGACAGGAACATTAACAGGAGTACATTTACGGGAGGCCGGCTAACGACTATTGGCCATAGCCGGTCCCTGATGGGAAGCTTGGAGAGTAGAGTAGACGGCCTGCTCACCGATCCACGAGGCCACAGTAGTGAGAAATACTCATGGGTTACTACATGAGGCAATACTTAAACAATAACATAGAAAAGATAGAAAGAAAGAGAGAAGAAAGAGGAGCAAAGTAAAAAGGAGCAAGGCGGTATAGGGGAAAGCTAAATAGCAAGAGGGGAGGAGAGGAAAGTGGGAGGGAGGGGGGGAGGGGGAAGGAATATGGGCAGGGGAGGGGGTCTGTGTTTAAAAAGTCATGCTTAAGACAGATTGACAAAAAAACGGAATAGTTTGATGGAGTGCAGACACGTCATTAACAGTACTTAGCCCAAGGTCCTCAAAAGATTCCTAATGAGGCCCTGTCATACATGGCAAAGTCTTAAATAGTCTGGGAGCAGCACAGGAACACACAAGTAGAAATTTTAGTTTTTTTTTAAAATGTTTATACTAACTTGAGTTTCATACACTCTCCATAATTCTTACTGTAATGACATTACCTTTTTTTTTTAAAAGTACCTACCTAAAATAAAAGAATATATCAATCAGTTAGACACCAAACACACCAAAAGACAAAAAAAAAAATTTGATCTCCTAAGAGAAATATACATCAGATCTATGTATATCATATTTGCTAAAGTATCTAACAAATCATTACATCATTCTGCTCAGTAATGTGCTGCTGGTCACATTCTCAAACCTGGTCATGTTAAAATATAAATGTGCCCAGATAGTGGCCATTATAGGTGTGTAAACATATTTAACCACTTTCAGACCGGACCAATTTGCTGGTCAAAGACCAGACCACTTTTTGCGATTCGGCACTGCGTCGCTTTAACTGACAATTGCGCGGTCGTGCGACGTGGCTCCCAAACAAAATTGACGTCCTTTTTTTCCCACAAATAGAGCTTTCTTTTGGTGTATTTGATCACCCCTGCGGTTTTTATTTTTTGCGCTATAAACAAAAATAGAGCGACAATTTTGAAAAAAACGCATTATTTTTTACTTTTTGTTATAATAAATATCCCCCAAAAATATATAAAAAAACATTTTTTTCCCTCAGTTTAGGTCGATACGTATTCTTCTACATATTTTTGGTAAAAAAAAATCGCAATAAGCGATTATTGATTGGTTTGCGCAAAAGTTATAGCGTTTACAAAATAGGGATAGTTTTATAGCATTTTTATTATTAATTTTTTATTATTATTTTTTTACTAGTAATGGCGGCAATCAGCGATTTTTATTGTGACTGCGACATTGTGGGGGACCCATCGGACATTTTTGACACATTTTTGGGACCATTGTCATTTATACAATAATCACTGCTATATAAATGCAGTGATTCCTGTGTAAATTACACTGGCAGTGAAGGGGTTAACCAGTGGGTGGCAGTGTAGGGGTTAAGTGTTCCTAGGGGTGTGTTACTAACTGTTGGGGGCTGGGCTTTCATTTAGTGAACACTGATCTCTGCTCCAATCACATGGAGCAGAGATCAGCGTCACTAGTTGCTAGGCATAATGGAGAAATGTTGTTTACAACGGCATTTCTTCATTCGGCCGCTCCGTGAGACGATCGCGGGGATGCCAGCGGCGATCGAGTTTGCGGGTCCCGCGACCGGACTCACGGAGGTCCCGACCAGCGCGGGAGCGGCAAATTTAAAGGGACGTACATGTACGCCCATTTGCCTGCCCGTGCCATTCTGTCGACGTACATCGTCGTGCGCTGGTCGGCAAGTGGTTAAATACTCCAGCATACCTACACCACTTGTTTATGGCTGATTGCTGGCTCACTTATTAATGTGCTGACTCCGATAAGCCATAGGTTGTCTTTAAAGCAGAACTTCATTCATTTTTTCATCTTTCCATCTATTAAATCTTCTGCCCTTGTTGTTTTAACTTTGGATAGTAAAACATTTTTTTTCTGCCAGCAAATACCTTATGCTTATGGCTTAGGCTTATGACATCATGCACAGCTCTCTCTCTCTCTCTCTCTCTCTCTCTCTCTCTCACTCTCCTGAGAGTTTGCCTGGAAGGGAAGGGTTATGAGTCATAAGAGGGCCAATGAGAGCTGCAGAGCTGGAGGTGTGTCTGTGTAAATCCAGGAAGTGAATGGGCAGTAGCTTCAGCTTCCCACAGTTAAAATGGATGCAGCCAGACTCAGTGGAGGGAGATTTCTGCAGCATATTTGGCAAGTACAGAATCACAGTATATATAAAATAATGATGCAAAGTGGTTGGAGGGAAGCTTCAGAATGGTAAAGATGTGTTTATTACAAATTATGTGAGCAGACTGCAGTTCCTCTTTAAGATAAAGATTATAACTCTAATGCCCTGTACACACGATAGGATTTTCCGACAACAAAATCCCATGTTTTTTTTCTGACGGATGTTGGCTCAAACTTGTCTTGCATACACACGGTCACACAAAGTTGGTTGGAAATTCCGAACGTCAAGAATGCGGTGACGTACAACACGTACGACAAGCCGAGAAAAACGAAGTGCTGTTCTTCTGCTTGATTCCGAGCATGCGTGTGCTTCGGAATTGTGTACACGCAATCGCAATTTCCGACAACGAATTTTGTTGTCGGAGAATTTGAGAACCAGCTCTCAAATTTTGTGTGATGGAAATTCCAATGGAAAATGTCCCATGGAGCCTACACACAGCCGGAATTTCCGACAACAAGCTCCCATCAAACATTTTCCGTCGAAAAATCCTATATTGTGTATGGGGCATAAGTATGTGTTTTCTGAAAATAGTTTATTCCCTCCCTTCCCTTTCAGCCTTTCATTTTCCAGTACAGAAATGTGCAGATATGAGCAGCTGATAAATAATCTGTATCAGTCTGCTTGTGGAATGGAAAGAGTCACTTTAAGGAATTTTTGTGGAGTTTTGCTGCCACCTTGTGGTAAAATCACAGATGTTTTTGTTTGCGTGTTTGCTGTCTTCATCAGGCGAAAATTCATCTCTTGATGACAGTAAAGGAATGAGTTGTTGAGATGCATATGTGTCAGTGGTGCATTGAGGATTCAAACACATATTTAGGGGAGCATCAGGCTTTGTGGGTAGCCTGATGCTATATATATATATATATTTAATTGTTTATTTTTATCAATTTACAAAATGCAAAGTGAGTGAACAGAAGAAAAATATAAATCAAATCAATATTTGGTGTGACTACCCTTTGGGTTTAAACCAGCACCAATTCTTCTAGGTACACTTGCACACAGGTTTTGAAGGAACATGGCGGGTAGGTTGTTCCAGACATCTTGGAGAACTAACCACAGATCTTCTGTGGATGTAGACTGTCTCAGATCCTTCTGTCTCTTCATGTAATCCCAAACAGACTCCATGATGTTGAGCTCAGGGCTCTGTAGGGGCCAAACCATCACCCAGGACTCCATGTTCTTCTTTACACTGAAGATAGTTCTTACTGACATTGGCTGTATGTTTGGGGTCGTTGTCCTGCTGCAGAATAAATTTGGGTCCGCTCAAACCCAATCACAAGTATCTGCAACTGATGCTGTTTTAAAGGGTGGTCACACCAAATATTCATTTGATTTGGATAAAAATAAACTATTAACACTTTTTCTGAAAGCATTCTTAACGTACAGCATTCTTCACACCTAACTAAAACCTTTGTACACTACTGTATGTCCACATGTGTATATATACCATGGTCATGCAGATGCACAGTGTATTGCTTCTTTAGCTTATTTTTGTAATTATTTTCTTTAACGTGTTATATGTAAGCACCTTTAAGGACAAGATCAGATTAAATGAATACCTTGTTAGCCCACCCTCCCAAGCCTTCTAACCCAACCCAGCCTAAGCCCTATCCACCCACCTAAGTTCTTACTTCTGCAGGACAGTGGCAGCCATCTTTAATGTTAAGATATTCTCCATCGCATGTAAGCAGGACCAAACAAATATGGGCATAATGTCCCATTACAGGTACTACTAGCAGGCTTCTTGCCCTAATTTCACTCCCAGAAAGAGCCAAAAAGCATACATTCACTAGCACATGCAGATTACCATGCCCGACACCTCATCTCGAAACCTTCCTGGTTGAGCCAGATGCCAGTTCCAAAGATAGGCTATTGGTAGCAATAAGAGATGAGTACAATAGTTATTTAAAGCTTTACTTTCCCAACTTCAAGGTAGACAACTTCAGGGCATACAGCTTCTCACCAATTATGGTGGTGGTCCTCAGTACTTTCCCAGGTTGGTCATTTATGTGCTGTACCCAACTCCCTCCTATTCAGGGCAACAGGATCTCTCCAGGTATTCCCCAGACTGGGGACTACCAATCACTGAAAGCACTACATCTCTGTAGAATAGCCCCCATGAAGTCCCCAGGGGGGCAGCTCTGGAGTCCCAGTCCTGTCCCCTCAACTCTCTGCCCAGACTCCTCCATATTCTCTAATGTAATGCACTATTTATATATGAGGAGGTCACCACCTAGTGGCCAAAGAGGAAATTATACCAACACCCCCTTACATACAGGCTCCACAGAAACTTGAATGGGGCTATACTCTCTAGGATTTCAGTTCAGGACACTGGTGGAGGCTGCCATTATCAAGGAGGAGTAAGTAAGGTCGCAGATGGGTGGGGTTGTTCTAGGTCAAATAAGGTTAGGTAGCTAGGTAGGGTAGGGTAACCAGCATTACACTAAAACTAAACTTTTCCTTTAAATGTGATATTAAATCATATAAATATATAATATTGTAATAGAATAATAATAATAACAAATTACTATTCTTAAATAAAGATAATATGCAGATTTGTATCTCTTCTAACATCTCACTCCATTGCTCAATTTGTGATCTAGCAAGATGCAAAGGACCCTTACTCTTCCGTAGGCTTGAGTTCTAGATGTCGAGGGCTGTGGAGCGAGTGCATGTATGACTACATGGCCAATATCTGGACCTGTGACATCCCAATCTCGTATCTCAGCGAGCATCCAGGTGGGTAAAGAGCCAATAATAATGCTTGGATGTTTTTGGCTAGAAGTCCAGTTGCCAATGCTGTGATTTATTTTCCTCCTCTGTGATAGTGCCCATGGTGGCCACACGGGCCTTGGTCATCGTGAACGGCATTCTCAGCCTCGTTGCAACACCACTTCTGGTTCTTGGAATGAAATGTACCAAAATTATCAGCAGAGGAGATGATCTCAAGATGAATCTTTCACGAGCTGCTGGCCTAATGCTGCTTCTAGGAGGTATTATTTATAGACATTGAAGCTTGTAGACACACAATTTTTGGTACCCAAAGCAGCACCCCTCTAGAAGGACTCATGTAGATGGATGCTCTTGTCAAATGCTACCTTTTGCATTCCAACACTGCCTGTATGTGTTCCAACACAAAGTGCAACAGAAAGCTGTTTTTCGGCCTGCTTTGCCGTCAATGCAAACCCATCTTAATAAGGCCTGCTGTGTCCACAGAAACACAAAGCAGGTCTAATGCAGCCTCAGATCTATCATCCACACCACATCAGTAAAGTAAACGGGAATTTGAAGGTCTGCTTTTACATAAGCTTAAAACACCCACCAAACAATAGCCTGCCTGCCTAAGCAAACCAACGTTTTCTGCAGGAAGTCCTACCTTTAGTTCTCATATCACTATCAAAACCATGTTTTCTGCAGGAAGTCCTACATTTAGTGGTGATATCACTACCACCAGTAAGACCCCTTTCACCCTGAGCCGCCCCGGGCGTCAGCGGTAAAGCGGCAATATAATTAGCTCCACTTTACTGTCATTTTAGTGGGCGCAATTCGGCCGCTAGTTTTAACCCCCACTAGTGGCCGAAAAGGGGTTAAATCTGCCCGCAAAGTGGCACATTTTCTGATGTCCTGCCAGCGCACCGCTCCAGTATGAAAGCCCGCAGGCTTTCGCTCTGGAGTGAATGGAGCCGCTGTTTCAGGACGCTTTGCAGGCGCTATTTTTAATGCTATAGCACCTGCAAAGTGCCTCAGTGTGAAAGGGGTCTAAATGTTTCCCTCTGGGGCCCAGGCATCCACCTTTCTTTCCATCAACTCACCGGTGCCCTCTTGCATCCTAGCAATCAAAGACAATGGCTGCCTGAATTCTAGCAACCAATGACATATTTGGTTGCAGGGACTCCAGTGGCCATACCATCATTTGTTTTGTGTGTATTTTTGGTTTTGTTTGCTAAATACCCTATGCTGGTTTAAAGCCCATGTACCTTCCCCTAGATCACACTGCTACCTTATACACAATGCTCCAGCTCTCTAACCCCCCGCCCCCCCCCCCCCACACACACACACTCTGCAGCAGCCTTACTCCGACTCATCAGACTCATCATTGGATCTAACCTTTTTATTCAGCCATGTGCTTGAGCTCTGTGCTCCCTCCCACAGTCTGTGATCAGTGCTGCCATTGAAAGTCTGCTCATTCTTCACCTCCCGCTCTCTGCACTACTCCCAGCACCTCCCTCTGAGTTCACAGGAGCCGCAACTACAGAGGAGGCATCGGATATCAATGTTTGCTGACAGTATGGACCGTCCACCCAAATTTTTTCATGGACCATAAGTGGTTCACGAACACTGGTATAGATGACCGTTCAGGGGCTGCGTTCACTTGCTTTGCGTTCCATTCTGATGTTTGCGCATATTGTCAAAATACATTCATTACGTGTATTCTTCCTTGTATCTTGATGTGCTTTGTGTATTTCTTCCAGATCTGTGCAGTAATCCAGTGTGAGACTTTTCCTCTGTGTAGGAGCTTCCTGTAATAAAGACCACTTACTGCTGCTCTCTCTCCTTGTGCTGGGTGACTGGTCTTATCTCCACCCCCTCCTGTACTTTTCTGCAGGCAACCTGTAGCGCAGGGATGTTGCAAAACTACAAGCCCCATCATGCCTCTGCCTCTGGGTGTCATGCTTGTGGCTGTCGGAGTCTTGCTATGCCTCATGGGACTTGTAGTTCTGCAACAACTGGAGGTCCGCTAATTGCATATCCCTGCTGTAGTGGGTGGAGCTGCTAGGCCCCTCCCACCGCTCTGCTTACCATACAAGCTATGTACAGCTCAGTGATAATATTACTTGCACTTTTACAAGGTAATATCTGGATTTGCACAGGAATTTGGTGCAGGCAAAAAGTGAATTTACATCTTTTGTGGATATTGAGGTACTGTGTGTATTTAAATTAAAGTTTTTGTGCCCGGAGCTTTGAGCCACTTTCATAAATTGGGAAAACAATAACTCCTGCTCTGTTAAAACTTAACACATAACACAAATGTCAAACTCAAATACAATTCATCACATTTTAAACACCATAACATGTTGTTCTCTCTCTGCAGGTATATGTGGAGGTGTTGCATTGTTCTGGTATGCTGTTGATACATTACGTAAATACAGGATGGAGGTAAGTAGATTTTATTTATCCTAAGTTGCCTCTTTTATAAGGAAACTTGTCAAGACAGGAAGTGATGAGGAATCTCTCCAATGAGGATGCAGACAACAGCACGTTTTAGTAGAGTGGAGAAGGATTAGGACTCGGTGATGGTGAAATTATTGCTGTCTGTGCTTTGAAGACCAAGCCAGTTTTATAGGGGCAGGAAGTTGGGGAAATCACCCCTAGGGAGTCACAGACAGAAGTACAATTCTGCAGAAATGTTAATGCTAAAAAATGAACCGCTGGATTAAGCTTTAAAAACTTGGCAGTGATGGGATTCGAACCCACGCCTCCAGAGAGACTGGAGCCTAAATCCAGCGCCTTAGACCGCTCGGCCACACTACCTTATATGGTCATGCTGGTTCTAAAGAAATATTGTAATAGGTTTGTGTATGGGCTTATCTGAATCATAAAAGTTTCAATAGAAAAATATGGAGGTTGCTATTAATGAGAGCCTTCTGAAAATGCTACGCGCCTGGCTGTTATATTGATTTAAGTACTTTAGAGAATCAACTCCTTACCTGAATACTTCTGTAAGTCCTGCGGGGACCAAAAAACATTGAAGCCTTCGGATCATCGTGATGACTAGGCAAAAGCCTTTTTCACAAGGAGAGGCCAGCAGTGGACACCTCCGGGCTCTCAGTGTAGGTTTCCTTTAAGACAGGGGTCTTCAAATGTTCTAAACAAAGGGCCAGTTTAGTTTCTACAGGCTTTAGGTGGGGCCAGACTGTGGTCTGTGGCAGTAAATAATGTCCCATCATTGTTTTTATTGGAAGGAATCGTACCCCTTTGTTAGAGTCGGTGGGAGGAATAGTGCCCCATTGATCGTTTCAGTAAGAGGAATGGTGCCCCATTGATGGTGTCAGTGAGAGGAATAGTGCCCCGTTGATGGTGTCAGTGAGAGGAAAGGTGCCCCATTGATGGTGTCAGTAGCAGGAATGGTGCCCCATGGATGGTGTCAGTGGGAGGAATGGTGCCCCCTCATTGGTGTAAGTGGGAGGAATGGTGCCAGTAAAGGCATAGTATAAACAGTTTATACTTCAACTTCAGACAGCTGTCACCAAAAAATTGTCTACATTGAAATATTTTCCCATAGTAGTAGAGGAGGATTAAAACCCCTGTCTATTCTTTACTATTTGTGTCCCATTGGGGGATTTCCCTTCACTTCCTATCCTGGAGATAGAAAAAGGAAGTGAAAGAAAATCTCTGCAAAGTGAAGGGATTCCTCGATTAGACACTTGTCACTGGAACTAAGGTCCTCATTGGACTATTTCCCCCACCTCTTGTTTTGATGACAGCTTTGGATTTCCTCTTTACTGAAAGCAATGCTCAACAGGATAAACAAAGTCATTCCTCCCATCAGTGAGACAGGCAGCAATAAAAATTTGAAAGGGGGTTACAACCTCTATCCTAAACAAAAGAAAAAAAAGAAAATCAAGTTTTGGCTTTGTATTTAATTACTTCCTTTAAAGAGGAAGTAAACCCTGATGGGTTTACTTCCTCTTTCATTCCCTGCAAAGGTAAAGCATAATGTACTACTATGCATCGCATAGTAGTCCATTATGTGTCACTTACCTGACACAGGAGCCAGCGATGTCACCACTGTCCCCTGTAGTCCGGCGCATCCATCTTCTCAGTGGGTCTCGCTGCTCCGCCGCTGTCATTTGGCGAAGCCATGATGACATCACTCCTGCGCATGCTCACGGGAGCCGCCAC
Organism: Lithobates pipiens; assembly: GCF_037356315.1. Lineage (NCBI taxonomy): Eukaryota > Metazoa > Chordata > Amphibia > Anura > Ranidae > Lithobates > Lithobates pipiens. The sequence continues at coordinate 175,621,524 of NW_027507788.1, forward strand.
GCGCGGCATATCGCCGTTGACGGGTGCCGCGCTCAGTGCGCCTGCGCGCCGCTGTCTACGGCGCATGCGCCGTAGACAGCGGTGCCTGTCTTTTGGCAAATATCTCCTAAACCGTGTAGGTTTAGGAGATATTTCTTGGACCTACAGGTAAGCCTTAATCTAGGCTTACCTGTAGGTCAAAGTGTGTTGTAAGGGTTTACAACCACTTTAAAGCCAGGCTTGGGATTGATGAGCCAATCTGCTTTAAATGTTTGACGTTTCCTGGGGCGGATTTCCTGATTGTAGTAAACCGTGTCTGTGCTGCTTGCAGTACTAGTCATTATCAGAAGTCTGTATGACAACGCAGGAGTCGAATTAGGAGATAGGCACAGAGTGTTGTCACCTTATAACAGGAAGTGCCTTAAAAAAAAAAAAAAAAAGAGTCTTTGTGGCAGGATCACCAGGTATCATTTTAATAAAAGTTGCAAATTTAAAACTATTGAAAATGACATTTCAGTGATAGGATTTACATCTACTTTAATGAGGTATCTTGGTATCCAGGTGGCACTGACAGTTCCCGGGATCACATACGAACTTGGATACTCTTACTGGTTGGCTACCGGCTCCATTGGATGTGCGTTTGTTGCAGCTGTGCTACTCCTCTGGATGAATTATAGAAGTGACATCACTGGTGAGGCAAAAACTGCCAGAGCTGCTTGCCGCAGTGCCCACAACACTGCAATGACCTATCTGTGACTACTTACCTCTCTGGTTGTGGTCCAGGGTGCTATCCTGGGTCATGGAAGGTGTGAGAAGCTGAAAAGAAAAACTGACCGTGGTGTAAGAAGATACCAATCTGTACATTGATATTTACAATGTACCTACCTGTGCTAAAACAAAACCTGTGTGCCCCTCTGTACAGTAAGTACCCATCACTCTGGTCGCTGAAAATCTTCAGTGTATGGGGCACAAGTACACATTGCCATCCCACAATGCAGCTTCCTGTGCCTGAGCAGCCTGCCCCTTATAATTGGATTGGCACTATGTCATCTTGTGGGTTTTACACTTGGTAGTTGGCTGATGGTTAATAAATATCATATTACCCCCAGTGATTTTATTTTCTTAAATGTGAGGTGTCTGTGACCCATGTCTGTCTGCTGCGTATTAATTCCTTGGCAGATTGGGTAAGGGGGGGTCTAAATACAGTAATACCTTGGATTACGAGCATAATTTGTTCCAGAAGAATGCCTGTAATCCAAAGCACTTGTATATCAAAGCAAGTTTCCTCATAGGAAATAATAGAAACTCAGAATATCCATTCCACAGCCACTGCTTGTCTATGCAGTACCGCATGTGGCCAGAGATGGGGGGGGCAGGCACCGGAGACACTCGGAGAGTTTCAAAGTGTCTCAGAGAGGCTTTGAGTGTCTCCGAGCGTCGCTGGCACCCCCACCTCTGGCCAAATGCGGTACTGCACACCCCAGAGGCTTGAATCCTGCTCATCTTGCGAGACAACTTTCGCAAACCAAGTCAGGATTTTTTTTTAAAAACAGCTTGAATTGTGAAGCACTAGTAAACCGCGTTACTCACAATCCAAGGATTCACTGTATTAAAAGTAAAAGTCACTGTGTGAATGTCTCAGTATTCACACAACCATTGTGAATAATCCCCATAATGTGTCTAATATGTTTATTTTTTTATTATCATCAGCTCCATCTAGAGGCCATAATGGAGAATTTCCCTGATTGAGATAGTTCACAAAAATATCCACATTATGGCCACTAGATGGAGCTGACGATCATAGGACATAAACATATTAGACACATTCAAGCAGTGATCTCCAAACTATGGCCCTCCAGCTGTTGCTGAACTACACGTCCCATGAGGTATTGTAAAACTTTAAAGACATGACTAGGCATGATGGGCATTGCAGTTCCTGAACAACTGGAGGGCAGTAGTTTGGAGACCCCTGCATTACAGCATGGGTGGTCAACCTGTGGCCCTCCAGCTGTTGCGGAACTACAAGTCCCATGAGGCATTGCAAGGCTGACAGGTACAAGCATCTCTCCCAGAGGCATGATGTGACTTGTAGTTTTGCAACAGCTGGAGAGTCACAGGTTGAGCACCCATGCATTACACGGATTGTGTGAATGCTGTGACAAATGTATTTATTAATAGATGCCTAAAAGTTTATTCATCACAGGCCTAACACTACAGGGCTTCATCAACACATAATATTTAATATGGACTCCAGGCCTCCAAAACACCAGTTAAAACATCAAGTATTGCATAAAAAATAACTATTTTATAATGCAACTAGGGTAAGTACCCAAAATGATCTGCCTACTGTTATCCCCTGTACATTAGCATCCAGACTGGGATATGGAGGGAGGCATCAGAAGCCAATCAGTTGTGCTGCAAAGCACGTGTAGCACTGACCCCCGAAGGAGCTGTTGATTTAAATTGGGCTTGCACTCTACTGAGAAACCCCCCTTCTGAATGGCTCTGTTCCCTTGGCACAACTGTGGTGCAATAATAATACAGTACAGTGTAAACAATATAATGTACCTGTGTCTATCCCTCAGGATCCTCTGGCTCCACCTGGTGGGGAAAGACAGTAAACCACACACTTGTACTCTAAAACAGGAATACTTTTACTGAAAATATAGCAAATAGATGGCTACAGAGTTTGCACTGTCGTTCCAACGTAAAACGTCAGCACAACATAAATCAACAGTCAAATACAATAAACAGCATGCAGGTATGTTACTATCTAGACCTGGGAGCTCCCCTTATTTAAAGTCTAACGTGAGGCCTCACTTAATGTATTTCCTCCTTTATCTTCTTTCTTCGCTAGCTTAAATAGTTTCTCAAATAATTGTAATCCAAAGGGGTAAGTAGAGAAAGTTAACTTAGAACACTCTAGGTGTAACTCCAGAAACTTGTAATCACACTTAGATACCAAAGTGTAACGGGCCTTTGGCCTACTAAGTGTCAGTTGCTCAGTTGCACTTCCGTGGAACAACAGGTTCCAGCAAGGCCTATTAGTAAGTCTAAGTATGTGTAATAGATTAAACGGTGGGCCGCAACCCACTCACCAATTGGATCAGAGTTCTGAGTGATGGCTTGAGTCTTACAGCTGCAGCTTGCTTCCGCTGACTAAGCCAGATGCTCCGTGTCACTCCACCGACTGGATCCGGCTCTCCACTACTCCAACAAGCGTCTCCGATCCCCGTCGGTCTGATCACCGGCTCTTGGCTCTGCCCAGTCACCCAGCAAACAGTCCGGTTTGCACTCTGGAGTGACTATCTACCAATGCGTCCTTACACACAGTTCCGCACAGGCAGGCAACGTAGTTCCAAGAGACTGCAGTCCCTTTTATACCCTACCCAGCATGCACTGCATATCAAAGTGTTCATGGGTAGGTCACACAGAGTCCTGGGTAGATAAGGTCAAAATTACCAAAGTAAACACAGTAATTTCCTGTTATCTTTCCAACACTATAAAAAAGGAAAATAGCTAAGGTCCAGTTCCAGTTTTTGGTCACTAGATGGCATCCAATACTAGTGAATACATTGCCCATAGATTTACATTGTACTTCACATTCATTGCATTAATACACCATTATATCCCCGATACACACGTATGTTGCCAGTGAACATTCTGACAGCAGGAGAGAGCAGAGTGATCAATGGGATGAGCTCATCAGTGTAATGCTGTTTCTTCATTGTCCAATCACATGCTGCTGACAGAGGGGTGGCCAAGCTATATTGCTTAAAGCAGTATTAAACCCAAAAGCAAATCTTTATTTTATTGCAGCTTACCAATTCTTATATGTGATGGCTGCATTCCTTTCCTTTTTTAGGTTTTCTTTTTTTTTTATGTAGTGATCTGGCCAGCAAGTCTGTTGTTTTTCACAAACTTTAAAGCAGAATGTATCAGTTTACATGGATGTGACAAACCACTTAACACTGGCAGGTGTTATTAGAATGATCATCTTTTATTTATTCATGTAAAACCTTTATCCCAAAAGGAAACAAAACTGTTTGCTGTAACTGATTATAAAGTTTGAGCTGGAGTTTGGCTTCAAATTGTTTGTGCATCTAACCAGTGGCATCACTTGGGGGGGGGGGAGGGGGCAGAGGGCAGAGGGGGCCATGTCCCCACCAACATTATACTGCGCCCCCCCAATTAAAACACCTTTTTTTGTATAGCGGGTGCCGACCTCCATCAGTCGCTGCTGACACAGGGCACCGGTGCCGAAACTGACAGGCACTGTGAAGGGACTCATACAGAGCCGCAGCTGCGGGGGATTTCCACCCCTCCTTCTCCTCCAGCCGAGCAGCTCTCATTCCCGGCAATGCGCATTCCTAGTGGCCACATTCACGGCCAATGGGAAATGAACACTTAGAGGATTATGGGACATGTAGTCCCGGGAACTAGCAGGCCCATGACGATTCACTGGGAGTCTACTGCAGCCCCCAGCATACTGTGTGGGAAGAAGAGGAGGGAAGAGAGGACCGGGAGAGGAGAAGAGGGGCCACAAGGCCATCGGGTGGAGGGAGCCACAGAGAAAGTGACAGTGATTATTATCCTTCAAGGTAAGAAGATAAGAACTTACCTCCAGGTGGGGGGGGGGGGGGATTGAGGCTTTCATAGGAGGACAGGACCTTATCACTGGTGTGACTGTGTAATCCCTCCACCTGGCTGCTCCACTCTGTCCTCCTCCTCACCTAGCTGCTCCACTCCATCATCCCCTTCACCTGGCTGCTCCACTCTGTCCTCTTCTCCACCTGGCTGTTCCCACTCTTTCCTCTTCTCCACATGGTTTCTCCATTCTGTCCTCCCCTCCATCTGGCTGCTCCACCCTGTCCTCCCCTCCATCTGGCTGCTCCACCCTGTCCTCCCCTCCATCTGGCTGCTCCACCCTGTCCTCCCCTTCATCTGGCTTCTCCACCCTGTCCTCCCCCTCCATCTGGCTGCTCCACCCTGTCCTCCCCCTCCATCTGGCTGCTCCACCCAGTCCTCCTCTCCACCTTTCTGCTCCACTCTGTGCTCCTGTCCACCTGGCTGCTCCACCCTGTCCTCCCCTCCATCTGGCTGCTCCACTCTGTCCTCCCCCTCCATCTGGCTGCTCCACTCTGTGCTCCTGTCCACCTGGCTGCTCCACCCTGTCCTCACCTCCATCTAGCTGCTCCACTCTGTCCTCCCCCTCCATCTGGCTGCTCCACTCTGTCCTCCCCCTCCATCTGGCTGCTCCACTCTGTGCTCCTGTCCACCTGGCTGCTCCACCTAGTCCTCCCCTCCACCTGGCTGCTCCACGCTGTCCTCCCCTCCACCTGGCTGCTCCACCCTGTCCTCCCCCTCCATCTGGCTGCTCCACTCTGTCCTCCCCTCCATCTGGCTGCTCCACTCTGTCCTCCCCCTTCATCTGGCTGCTCCACACTGTGCTCCCGTCCACCTGGCTGCTCCACCCTGTCCTCCCCTCGACCTGGCTGCTCCACCCTGTCCTCCCCTCCACCTGGCTGCTCCCTTCTGTCCTCCCCTCCACCTGGCTGCTCCGCTCTGTCCTCCCCCTCCACCTGTCTGCATTCACTATGTCCTCCCCTCCACCTGGCTTCATTCAATCTGTCCTCCCCAGAAAGACATATCTGTGATTGCAGCCTCACCCTGCTGTGAGCTCTCAGGCAGAATCTGGCAAGCTTGTGGCCATCTCCATAAATAAGATTAAGTCACAATTAGCGAGCACACTTAGGATTCTCGGGGCTTTGGTACTTTGCAGCCAGAATAATTAAGATCAAAGTCATAACACGCGTCACTGCACATTTCACTAATACATGCTGAATGGAACTTACAAGTCAGTACTGTGCCCAGCCGTTCCGGGATGTGACCGGTGTCAGCTTAGCTCTGAGACACAGGACTTCATTTAAAGGTATTTCACGCACAACCATGGTACTATTAAAGGCTAGCGAGGGCACAGCTTGATCTTCTAATGTTCCTCCTGATGTCCATCTGCACCTGCAGACATGCTGGTTAGAGCTTAAAGGGGAACTCCACTTTTGTTGAGAGAAAAAAAAACATTCTTCTCTGCGTGATAAGGTATTTTAACAAACTTTGTTGCAGATTCCTACCTTATGTTATATTGAAAAAATAGCTGTTTGTTTGTCTGATTGATTTTATAATTATCAATCAGCTGCTGCACCTGCAGGGCTCTAATGAGGAAAGTGGCAGGGCCTGCATCCCTTTAGATATGATTTCAAACTAGATTTTAGTTAGGCGTATCAGAGTAAAGGGGGCTGAACAGTGGCGGCCCATCCATAGAGGGCGCACGGGCACCGCCTCCCCTATCCATGCATCCGGCCCCCCTGATCTACATATTAGTGGCACCTGACCATGGATTACGATGCAGCAGGGGTGTTTTTTGAAGCACCTGATTAGAGCCAGAGGTTCTAATATGCTTCAAAAAAGGGTGAGCTTGGAGCGCAGAGCATTGCGCTCTGAGCCCACCCAGTTGTGTGACCAATTCATTTTCGCTATTATCACACTAAAGTTCCTCCCCCGCCAATCAGGAGGCAGGTCTATGAGACTTGTTTCCTGATTGGGCAAAGAGTCAGGCGATTCTATTGGATGCCTAGCGTTTTGGTGGAAGACACGTGGCGGTGGAACCTGGAGGAGCGGATACTGGAGCCGCCGCGGCCGCTGCCCCCGCACTCCAGGAGAGGACACCACAGCCCTGCCACACGAGCAGGGATTGTGCTGTGTTGTTTGTTAGCCACCTCCCCCAAAGAAGAACCCACCACCCGCCACTAGGGCTGAATACAAATGCACGCCACACTTTTCAGATATTTATTTGTAAAAAAAATTCATGTAAAAGTCAAGTTTAGCTGTGGCCCACCCTCTTCCTGAGAATTTTCATTGGTTATTTAATGTGATGACATCCTTCTTTGACCAATAGGAAGACTTTACAGATGGGAAGAGGGGGTAGCTAAGCTGAGTTTTTACAGGGAAAGCTTTACATATAACTTTAGCTTTGGTGAAACTTTTTCATCTGCTTATGCATTTTACAACATATACTCAGTTTGCCCAGGTCAGTGACAGGTTCACTTTAAGGGTCGGTTCACACGGTGTGGAAAAGGCTTGTTCCGAGCACGTTTCTCGCACCATGTTCAAAATGCATTGTGTTTGCATTCTACTAGGGGTGCCAATACATTGTTATCAGCACCCCAAATGCACCTCACCCCAAACCCACAGTACCATGCGATTTTGGTGCAGTGTGTTTTTCAAAAGTAGTACATACATGCACTACTTTTTGTGCGATCCAATACGATTTAAAATGAATGGGCTGAAAATCACACTGCAGGGAATTCACATTATTTGCCTAAAGCAGGGGTCTCCAAACTTTCTAAACAAGTTTACTGTCCTTCAGAATGTGTGTGTGTGGGGGAGGGGGGCGGTTAGGCGGACTGTGGCCAGTGGGAGTACAAAGTTTTAGTGGAAGGAGTAGTGCCCTATTGTTGGTATCAGTGATAATAATAGTGCTCTATTGTTGATAACAGTGGGAGGAATAGCACCCCATCATTGGTGTCAATTGGAGGCATAGCACCCCATCATTGGTGTCAATTGGAGGAATAGCACCCCATTATTGGTGTCAATGGGAGGAATAGCACCCCATCATTGGTATCAATGGGAGGAATGTTGCCCCATCATTGGTGTCAATGGGAGGAATAGCACCCTATCATTGGTGTCAATGGGAGGAATAGCACCCCATCATTGGTGTCAATGGAAGGAATAACACCCCATCATTGGTGTCAATGGGAGGAATAACACCCCATTGTTGGTGTCAATGGGAGTTATAGCACCCCATCATTGGTATCAATGGAAGGAATAGCACCCCATCATTGGTGTCAATGAGAGGAATAGCACCCCATCGTTGGTGTCAGTGGGAAGAATAGCACCCCATCATTGGTGTCAATGGGAGGAATAGCACCCCATCATTGGTGTCAATTGGAGGAATAGCACCCCATTATTGGTGTCAATGGGAGGAATAGCACCTCATCATTGGTGTCAATGGGGGGAATGGCACCCCATCATTAGTGGCAGTTGTCGATGGAATAGTTAGGGGCAGATAGAGGCAAGCAAAGGGCCACGTCCTGCTGTCCTCATCCTCTGTAGCCCCTTCTGGTACCACTGAAGCCAGTACCAGTAAAGTATGTTTGGTGATAGTTGGAGGAGACTTGAACAAATCTTGTCCGATGCAAGAAGAACAAACTCCATGCAGATCTTGTCCTTGGGGGAATTTGAGCCTAGGCTCCTTGTGCTGCATTGTGTATATTCGTAAAAGGCAGCAACATGAAACAAGGTCATCTAGAGCCCAGGGCAAATATACCAAACTGTGCCCCCCCCCCCCCCACCGAGATGTATGAGCCTTGTGTCAGCAAAAATCTTTAATCTGCATGCTAACCCTCTAAGCATAAGTCCCCCCCCTTTCAGTACAAATTGCCCCCCTGCTGAAATCTTTGCCCACCATCCCCCAAATCCCCCAGCACAAATGCCTCCCTCCCAAACAAAGTCACCCCTCCTGGAACAAATACTCTACCCCTCAAATTTACCCTCCCACATCACCCCCCGATTCCAACTGCCCCATCCCAGCACACCCCCCCCCCAACCTCTTCTAGCACAAACCCTCCAATTCCCTCCTTCCAGCACAAATCCCCCTAAATCACCACCCCTACCATATCCCCCCAAATTACCCCAATTAGAACAATTGTTTCCCCCTGCCGCCCTCCCCCCCAAACCAGATTCCTCCTAACACAAATCCTCTCCCCCCCAATCTCCTTGCAGTGCCCCTCCCCCACCTCACATGATACCACAGTTCTCAGGGCAGCCGCCCCTCCTGCCCGCCCCTTGTCCAAGCCCTGAGAGGCAGGATTGGGAAATGCCCCGTATTGTATGGAGAGGAGACACCACCTATAGTATCTGGGGCTGTTTCTTTCACCATGAGAGTGGAAGAGATTTTCTTTTTGTTGAGTTTTTAGAAGCCCACACTGAATTTGAACATCAGTAATTAACTACATACAATAATAATTAAGTGGTGAGTGCCTTATATTACAGATTCATTCAATTTCTTCTAATTAATGAGCCTCCGCTGCAATGTAATTCTCAGAGGGCCTCTGATTTGGGAATCAGATTATACCAGAAGTTCCGCTGTAATGAGAGCAATCATTTTCCATGCAATGGATGGATTTACTAAGGAATCATTACAGAGATCATAGGGAAGCTGAGTTATTTCCAGAAGGAAAATCAAATTTCTACACAAATCTACCAAAGGGAAATATATATTTTTTATGTACAGTATATCTACCGTATATGTGAGTTACATTCTTTTAATGGAACACCTGATAATATTTAACTAGCTCATTGTTCCTTCCTATCCTGATGACAAATGGTTGTGAGGGAAAATCTCCAGTGAAGTTGTACACAGAAATGAAAACCTGCCTTAAAAAATGAGTAGGCTTTAGGCTTTAGGCTACAGCCACATGGCAGTTTGGCAGTGGCCAGAGGCAAACACCAGCAAGAATTAGTAGAGAGTTGTCAGCTCAGATTTTGGGTTGTCACCAGAACAGGAATAGAAGGGAAATCTGCCAATGGGGACACTAGTTCTGGTGACACCCAGGAATTCTCTCACTTTGTAGAAATTTCCCCTCACTTCCTGTTTTGGCTATGGAACAGGATGTGAAGGAAAATCTCCCCAATGGGACACAGATGTCACAAAAACAAAAAACTGAGGGGAATTATAGGCTCCCCTTAGTGTATTAAAAATAAAAACCTAAAAGTTTTTACCTTTAGCTCTACTTTAATACCTATCTGTCTTGCATCATCGATCTTCGCTTGCTAAAAAATCTTTTGCATTCAACACTTCAGGGAATAGTGGATACCTGACCACCGCTGTGCACTCTGATTCTATCTGCTTCCACCCTACTACAGAACATGGAAAATTTCAGTCACCATTTCTGTGAATAGTGCATATTCAGTTATAAACATTTTCAGGGTGTCAAAGCAACCAATGAGCATAATCTTTTATTGTTCTAACAACTGTATTGCCCTGTACACACAATCGGATTTTCCGACAACAAATGTTGGATGTGAGCTTGTTGTTGGAAAGTCCGATCATGTGTATGCTCCATAGAACATTTGTTGTTGGAATTTCCGCCAACAAATGTTTGAGAGCAGGTTCTCAAATTTTCCGACAAAAAATGTTCTATGGAGCACACACAGGGAATTGTCGAAAATTTCCAAGCGTGTGTATATAAGTCCGACGCACAAGGTGCCACGCATGCTCAGAATCAAGCAGAAGAGCCGCACTGGCTATTGAACTTAAAGCGGGGTTCCACCCTAAAGTGGAACCTCCGCTAATTGGAACCCTCCCCCCCCTCCGGTGTCACAATTGGCACCTTACAGGGGGGAGGGGGGTGGAGATACCTGTCAAAGACAGGTATTTACACCCACTTCCGGGCATAGACTCCGATGGGACTACATTCAGGCTAGTAGCCAATAGCTTTGATGTAGGAATTTGATCTGAGCATGCGTGGCACTTGGTCCGATCAAAATTCTCTACACATGATCGGAGTATGTCCGATCGGCCCAGTTGGTCGGGAAATATTTCCAACATGTTGGAAAATTGGGTCCGACGGATATTCCGACGGAATCAGTCTGATGCATACCTCACACAGTCGGATTATCCGACAACACGGTCCGATAGGACACATTCCGACGGATTCTTCAACCGTGTGTACAAGGGCTTAGGATTTGGTTGGCAATTAGACTCGGTTAGGATGTTAAAGCCTCACTCCAGCAAAACCCTTTTTTTGTAGTTTTGGAAATGTTAAAACTTCTGTTAGTTGTTGCAGTTTGTTCCCCATTTGAGAGATTTCTCCTAACTTCCTGCCTACTCAACAGGCTTCTGATAGGATTTTTCCTCTGTTCTAGTTCTATCAAGAGGTACATAAGTTGCTATACAAGGGATTTTTTGAATAGCGCTTTCCAAGCTGAAATCCTTGCAGCTGTAACAGTCACGATGAGCTTGTGGTGGTGAAAACCAACACACCAGATCAACAGGAGTCTCCTTCCAAGCCCTTCATCATGACTATAGTTCAAAAAGTGTGACGTATTTCAAGCAACACAATCCATGTTTGTAGCTTCAGGAATTATGTCCCATACTTAGCCTTTGGAGAAGGAGGGGGACCTTCTTTTGCCACAATCCAGAAAACCTCTAGGGGAACATCTGGCAATGGCTCATCCCTCGCTCACATGTAAATAGTACCTAACTTTATAACCTATGCCCTTGTACGGTGTCTGAGGTGCTACTTTGCAAGATTCTCTTTCAGATGTTGAATTATCAGCATTTCTATTTTGTTGGCTCTACTTCAAGACACCCAAATACCAGCCAGGGCCCGTGAAGTCACCTCAGACCCCTAAAAATCACATGTCTGTGATGACACCTCAGACCCCTAAAAATCACATGTCTGTGATGAGGACCTGTCACCCCCTTTAGAGGTGGAGTAGCAGGTGTATCTGACTTTTGACTTTTGACCCAGTATGGTCAATTATCACACATCTGAACTGGTCATATCTGTCAGATCTACCAATTGCCATAGATGGCCGTGTCGGTTGCAGATCAGCATTTCTCACATCCTGCTGCTGAGAGCTTTATGAGTAACTTTTATTCGGGACAAATGAAAACCTCACTGTAGTTCTATTTAGTCTGGATTTTAATATTCACACACTCAGTAAGAAAAGTGGCTTCTTTGTTCATGCTAAGAGTCTTCTCAGAGGGTCATTTGTAATCTAATTTACCATAAAAGTCAAATATAAGTGGAGAAGAGACACTTGACTTCAATTTAGTGTGGCAAAGGCAAACATTTTATCATATTTTTCTAAAAGTTTATCACTTGAACATAATAGCGAACCTATGTCCGTGCAGATGTAGCATTAACCACTGAAGCACCGAGCCTCTTTCTGAGAATTGTTTACAAGTTAAAAACATTTTTTTTTGCTAGAAAATTACATAGAACCCCCAAATATTATAATTTTTTTTCTAACACCCTAGAGAATAAAATGGTGGTCATTGCAATACTTTCTGTCACACCTTATTTGTGCAGCGGTCTTACAAGCGCACTTTTAAAAAAAAAACTTTTTGAATTAAAAAATAAGACAACAGTAAAGTTAGCCCAATTTGTTTATATTTTGTGAAAGATAATGTTACGCCAAGTAAATTGATACCCAACACGTCACGCTTGTGGAATGGAGACAAACTTTTACCCCTAAAAATCCCCATAGGCGACGTTTAAAAAATTATACAGGTTGCATGTTTTGAGCTACAGAGGAGGTATAAGGCTAGAATTATTGCTCTTGCTCTACTGATCACGGCGATACCTCACATGTGGGGTTTGAACGCAGTTTTTTATATGTGGGCGATACTCACGTGTGCGTTCGCTTCTGCACGGAGCTTGTTAGGACGGGGCGCATTTCAAGCATTTTTTTTTATTATTTATTTTACCTTTTATTTTTTATTTTTACACTGTTCTTTAAAAAAAAATGGTGTCACTTTTATTCCTATTACAAGGAATGTAACATCCCTTGTAATAGAAAAAAAAGCATGACAGGACCTCTTCAATATGAGATCTGGGGTCAAAAAGACCTCCGATCTCATATTTACACTAAAATGCAATAAAAATGAATACATAAATAAAAATGTTGACATTTAAAAAAAAAAAATGGCCCTTTAAGAGTTATGGGTGGAAGTGACGATTTGACGTCGCCTCCGCCCTGCAATGATATGGAGATGGATGGGGGCCATCTTCCCCTCACTCGTCTCCATGTCACACAAGAGAGAAAGATCAGATCGCGGCGGAGGGCACCAGGGTGTGGAGGAGGGGATGGGCCCTGTCCCACCACCGATAAAACTGATCTTGCAGTGAATCCACCGCAGAGACCACTTTTATTTTGAAGCGGACCGCCCGCTGAAGAAGAGGATACTGGGGTTATGGTAGCTAGCTGCTGCCATAAGAACGATATTCCTCTTCAATGTACCGACGTATAACGATGGTGGGCGGTCCAGAAGTGGTTAAAATAAAATGTTTTATATTGATGCTGCAATTCGCATTCCTTTAGCAATCTGGTCATATATACATATCTTTGAAAATTAACTTGGCACAGAAGAAAACTAGAGACTTATGATTATCTTTATGTAGCAAAGTCCCTGGACTATTTAGGCCTAATAGTGACCTCCAAAGTTAAGAGGGAGAGCTGCCATCCTTCTGTGTAGAGTGGGTTACAAGGCATGGTGGGTGTAATGCAAGATGAACAGACACTTTTTGAATGCAAAGATATTTATTGTCTCTTAAACAGAACTGAGGGAGAGAGGGTTAGGGCCAGGACGCCCTTAGGTAGATGCAATGATAATTAGCAGACTCAGAGACTTCTATAGGTAGACAGATATACAGATATACAAGTGAAGACATCCAGCCAGACACTGATTCTATATAGGTAGGACCACTGCCTCGTATGGCAACAATCTGGCAGCTATTACTAATGGTAATTGTATTCAACTATTTGCAACACTGTGAGTCTTCTGGGGATGGTGGAGGGGGTGGAGCTGCTGACCAAGATGGCCGCACATTGAGTGGCTTTGCCACAGGAGTATGCAGTTGGACCGCTGAACATCTGAAACAGATGAGCTACAGGCATCTGCCCATGCTCTGATTGTCTCTGGATCACATATCATTATTATAACTGGTTCACTCAGGTAGACAGGTTTGGTTTGTGCTTCTTCCAAAGGGACAGTCGGTTCTTCGTTTCTTCACGACAGCCGTGAGATTGACAATTGATGTTACTTTTCTACTGTAAATAAAATGCTGATTAATTCCCAAGCAGATCGTCAATGGACAACTTACTTACAAATACGAATGAATGCCCCTGCCTTAGTGCCCCTACTATATATAGTCCTTTGTGGGACAGTCACATAGACACTTGACAAATGTAGCCTCTTGTCTGTATGTGAATACTTAACACATAACTTGTCACAACATCTTTCCAGTGAAAGCACGGACGGCAACAAAAACCAGACAGAAGTTTGCACCTATCCCCAGTCTACTTTAAAAAAATGTTTTATTACTGTCTGTTCCCCAGTTGCAGAGGTTTAGCTCAATTCCTGTCAAGGTAACCACATAGAATGTAAGGGAAGTTACAGATATAGCAACAAAATATGTCTAAACTTCTAAACCTTCTCAATTCTGTTTAAAATTTAAAAAGAGTCAGGGTTGGAGTTGGGATTTAAATGTCCTCTTCACCATATCTGGCGCATGGGGTCATCAAGCGAGATTTAGGGCTTCCCGATGTAGCATTGACCCCCGATGGAGCTGCTGGTTTTATTTGGACTTAACGTTACCTCACCTGCTCACTTCTCCGTCTCAGGGGTCCCGTTGGAAAATAGCCCAAAGAATGTTAAATCCGACACTTAGTCCTTTTTCACAGATTTATTTGGGATAAGCACAAAGTCCTTCAATAGAGGGTCAAAGGGTTAAGGGGAGTTCAGGCACCTGATAATTGCGGGTTAGCGGTATTGATCAGATCCAGAGGACAAACAGCTCCACAGACTGGATCCAGCAACCACCGGATACGCCATGCTCACTTGACCTAGCAGCCGGTGGGGTGCTCAAACAAAATCTCTGCCACAAACGTGTACATTGAACTAAAATATTCTTGAAAGATTCTGAACAAATTTAAAGAACTGCCATACAGTATTTCCTTATACTGTATGGGTATTGATCCGGGTTGCTTCATCCAACTGAGTTTCCAGGCTCCTCCAGAGATACCAGCCTTGTGCTCGGTCCTCTCCTAGAAAAGTCCTCCCCTGGGTCCTCCAGTTTTCTTGGCCTCTCCTCGCAGGTGAGACAGCACAGGACCACCCCTGGATCAGTAGGCCCCAAGACTCCTGGGCCTACTCTCTCAGTTGCAAAGCCTCGGGGCAGCCGGCCCCGAGGCGCAGGATCATGCGACACACACCCCAGGCCAGGAGGGCCATGAGGTCAGGATGGTGAACCCCGGAAAGAGATTCCACAAAATGGCGACAGTATCTTAAATACCCTCTCCCAGAATGCACAGCAGAGAAACCACTCCCACTGAGCTATTTCCGAGCAAGAGGTGGTATTCAATACATCCAGCTTGTTGCATTTCTACACCTACCGGCGTTGACAGCGACACCCACGGTCAAGTGAAAATTAGTACAACCCAGCTGAACTGATACAGAAACTAGAACTTTTTGGAATAATTGGTCTGAGCCCAACTACATCTTCAGACAAATTATATTTGAAAAACAATAGCGTCTGCTCATTAGGAGCAGGGCGCTACACCTATAAATGTCCTTGTTTACATATAGTAGTATTGGAAATACATACTGTACCTCCAAACTTTCTGAGATGGGAAAGACGGACAACCTTTAGCATAAGGTATGTATGCGAAGGACACAATTCCGACACTCCCTCGGTTATGCAGATCATAAAAAATGAATATGCAGAAAATAATTGGGTAAACTCAAGTTCTTTTTAATTCTCCTTCATACTGGCTGGTCAAAACTACAAATGTAAGAATTCAGAGGATGGATGAAAGGTTTAGCATTGTATAACTATAACGGTATAATAGTTCTGGTACTTACATTAAACATTATTCAATGGGATCTTTACCTCTAGACCATAAAATAACAATTGAGGAGGAGAGAGGGACAATCCCTCGAATTGAGGAACAGTTGGAAGCTATAGGAAATGCAAAAGGCTGATCTCCATGTTTCCTATTTTCAGTTTGAGGGACAGGGTCTAATTACTATGATTATTAATAGTCAAATACAATTTTCATGGCAAGGAAATGAGAGCCGGAGGAATTAGTTGAACTCCCAAAGCAAATTTTCTAATTTACACATTTAAGCTTCTGTCGTGAGTAACTTCAGACTAATTGACATGAAATAATCCTCTCCTAATATTGCCTATTTCTGATTGGGATACAAATAAAGACTTAATAATACCAAAATGAGTTTTAGGAAATGCATAAATTCTAACACAAGCATTAAGCTAATCATAATCAATTTAATCAAATATTTGATCACTAATATCAAAGAGGTACATGACCGGCATACAAGGATCTACAAAACAAACAAGAAGGTGCTGGTTCATATTCATGAACAATTTGCATGATATTTTTCTTCCTAAAGGTTTATTGTGAGAGCTTTTTGGTAGCTGGTTGTATTTGAGATAGAAAATCAACTATTATACAATTCACACAGATTTCTTTAAAGCTCTAGGTAGATGTAAATAACACTGATATTTATTTATGTATTTATTATGAAAGCATTAATGTCTTTTAAATGTAGTAAGTGTAAATTCCAAATTTTGACCTGATTTCAGCCTCTTCTTATCCTGTACAGCATCACTTAAAATGGGAGAAGGTGGGGAAGCACCAGGGGCCAATCAGGAGTCCTTCACATGTTGTATTGAAAAGGAACATACTGATAGGTGGAAAGATGAATATGATGACCTCATTAGTCTGCTGCTGCTCCCTCACTGCCCAATCCAAGGCTGGGGGCGGAGAGGTGACCAGGTTGAGTTGTTTAACTACAGTAGGAAATTTCAGGTCAGCAAGGTGGTTGTGCTGTCTTTTAGGGCTGTGCAAATCTCAGGATTGGTTGGCCAAGAATACAAATCATTTGGCAAGTAAAACAGCTCCCTTATTAGTATTTAATCTGTATATTTAACTGTTCGCCCAGAATTCAGCTTTAAAGAGTAAGGCCTCTTTCACACTGACGTCCCGTTCAGGCCCGCCTGTCAGTTTTTCAGGCGGACCTGAACGGGTGCTCCATAGAGCTCTATGGAGCGTCGGATGTCAGCAGTGACATGTCCGCTGACATCCGACCCGCTCCGATCCGTGTAAAAGTGTAACGGAGGAAAAAGCTATTTTTTCATCCGTCTGCGGATCGGATCGGGTGACGACGGGCACTGCGGTCCGTCGTCATCCGATCTCCCATAGGGGAGAGCGGCGCTGTGACAGGTCCGTCCCTGCGCAGTTTGCAGAGACGGAGCTGTCATCTCCCTGCTCAGCGGGGATCGGCGGAGTGATCCCCGCTGAGCAAACGGACATCCACGGGGCGGATCAGAACTGATCCGCCCCGTGTGAAAGGACCCTTATACATTAGTAGAATTACAAACAGATTTACAAACAAAAATGAATACAAAAATTCTTACTACAGTCCTTCTGAAAATGCTCAGTACATTTCAAATGTTGTTCAAAAGTCCACAAATTCATTCTTAACTAATGCATTTTTTTCACACTAGCCGAAAACTTTTTTTTTTTACAGTACTCTGTGCATATATATATATATATATATATATATATATATATATATATATATATATATATATATATATATATATATATATATATATTAAATTCTACCTATATTTTAATTTTCAAATAAGGATTTAGGTGAGTTTTTGTCACAAATTGATTCTAACAAATTAACCATTTTGGAGAAATGCATTTTAGTTGATTAAGAAGGCAAAATTAAGGTAATTTTGGTGGTTTTTAGATTTTAAGGCTTTAAATGGCTTCTGAAGTTATAGAAGCGGCCTGAACCTATTCTTCATCCAAAATAAAATGGCCCATAATAAGCCTCAATACCTTATTTTTTTACACAGAAGGCAAAAAAACTGTCAGAAAAATAAAAATAATAATTAAAGAAACAATACAAAAATAACAATAATAACAATAAAATACACCAAAAAACGAATGAAAGAATGCTAAATTAAATACTAAACTGCCATAAATTCTCCACTCAGAAAACACACATACTCTAAATATATAAAAAAGATGATCACCATTTTTTCAATCAAATTAGTGCTTCATTATTGAATTTGAGAGCTTCTGCTTTGGCAAGAGTTTGCTGACAGCGAAATTAATAATTTTGCCTGAAGATCAATTTTTCCTAAATCAATCTGCTCATCCCCATATGAAAATAGGCAGTTTTGTACCCAGACACAGGTATGATCAGATCAGATTATCATTTGACTTTTCTTTTTATCCATATACACAGGTATAGAGACTTTCATCAAAAATATAAAAAGTGCTCACTTAAACTTAAGCGGTGGCTATTGCACTGATATGAGTTTTCCTCTCATTTCTACCCTTAACATGAACGTTCATGCAATTAGCGGATCTCCAGCTGTTGCAAAACTACAAGTCCCATCATGCTTCTGCCTCTGGGTGTCATGCTTGTGGCTGTCAGAGTCTTGCTATGCCTCATGGGAGTTGTAGTTCTGCAACAGCTAGAGGTCCGCTAATTGCATATCCCTGACATAAACCATTCCCTGCACTAGGCTGGAAGAACAAAAGAAATACAATTATGGTCCAGTCCCCCTGATAACTCTGAGCTGATATTTGCACAGATATACAAAGTTAAGGAGTCACCCAAAATAATCATAACAGTCCATATTGAATGAATTTTCATACTTGCATATAGGGTCCATTGTTCAAAAGACATCAACACAAGAATCACACCACGTGATTGGTTGTCATCTCACAGAATAACATTCAAATAATCCTGGAAAGTTGGAAATTAATTCCGTCACCTCCTCATTTTCCTTACGGATCTCTTGGCCACCACTCAACACAAGCAAGACTGCAACGCTCTAATTTATTTCACCTCTGGAAAGCTAGAGACCCATAATAATAGACTTTGTTTCTGAAAATGTGAAATTGGCAAAGAAAAACTAGACTAATCTGGCGAGGGTAGTGGCAGGTCCCAAGTCAGCTTTTAGTCCTGGGCAATGATTGAGGGGATGTTGGCATTGCCAGTTCTCTGAGCTTATGCTTGCCGTACTATTTTTAAGGTCTCCAAGTCATGCCGGATGTGACTTGCATTTTACAAAGTGATTTGTGCTTTAATTAGCATGGTAATGGGGTGGAAATTATATGCTGGATTCTAGAGGACACGGCTGGGCATATTTACAGGGGGGCCACATGTGACAGAGTGAGTGTCATGTTGTATACAATCAGGAGGAAAGGAAAAGTATCTAAGCCGCAGATGAGAACCAGATTCAAGCTGGTATTTTCCAGTTCCGGATGAAAAGGTTTGTGATTTGTTGCTGCAGGTAACATGGACATTCTTTCTGTCATCTCTAGATTGTATGATATGACCCACTAATTCTTATTCAGTAAAGCTGGCCATACACTAGTAGAATTTCATTCATACAGAGTTTAGAAAAATAGTTTTTCAGAGCATTCTATTTTACCACCATTAAGTCAATACATTTAGCTTGAAAGCCCTTAAAATGTCATCAAGATCTGCTTCTTTAATGGACTCCCTCTACATATTATACAGGTTTCTTTAAAAGTATGAAAAAAAACCCAACTTTATCAGTTCCTAAAAATGTTCCATACCCCCTTCTACCTATCCTACCTAACCTGCATAAAAAAAAAGATCTATATCCATACCTACACTATATTACCAAAAGTATTGGGACACCTGCCTTTACACGCACAATAACTTTAACCACTTCAATACCGGGCACTTATACACCTTCCTGTCCAGACCAATTTTGAGCTTTCAGCGCTGTCGCACTTTGAATGACAATTGCGCGGTCATGCTACACTGTACCCAAATGAAATTTTTATAATTTTGTTCCCACAAATAGAGCTTTCTTTTGGTGGTATTTGATCGCCTCTGGGATTTTTATTTTCTGCTGAACAAATAAAAAAAGACCGAAAATCTTGAATAAAAATTTTTTTTTTTGTTTCAGTTACAAAACTTTGTAAATAAGTAAGTTTTCTCCTTCACTGATGGGCACTGACGGGGCTGTAGTGACAGGCACTGATGGGCACCGATGAGGTGGCACCAATGAAGTGGCACTGATAGGCGGCACTGATAGGTGGCACTAATATGCGACACAGATAGACACTGATAGGTGGCACAAATAGGCACTGATAGGTGGCATGGATAGGTGGCATGGATTGGCATGGATGGGGGGCATGGATAGGTGGCACCAATGGGCATGGATAGGTGGCACAGATGGGCATGGATAGGTGGCACAGATGGGCATGGATGGGCGGCATGGATGGGCATGGATAGGCGGCATGGATGGGCACTGATAGGCGGCTAGGATGGGCACTGATAGGCGGCATTGTAATTTAAAGTATTGTGGGGATGGATGCCAGTCAGTGCCAAACAATAATGCATGCCAATCAGTGATGCCCATTGTGGGCACTGATTGGCATTCATTATAGGCACTGGCTGGCATCCCTGGTGGTCTAGGGGGTATACCTGGTTCTGGGCATTCCCTGGTGGTCCAGTGTAGGCATCCTCGGGGGGGGGGGGCTGTGCTGATAATTGAGCAGCCGATCGGCTCTCCTCTACTCGTGTCTGACAGACGCAAGTGAGGAAAAGTCGATCACCGGCTCTTCCTATTTACACTGTGATCAGCCGTGATTGGACACGGCTGATCACGTGGTAAAGAGTCTCTGTCAGAGACTCTTTACCGAGATCGTAGTTGGCGGGTGTCAGACTGACACCCCGCAACAACGATCGGCGCGATGCGCGCCCCCGGGGCACCGCAGCGGCTTAATATCCTAATCACGTCATATGACGTCCGGTCAGGATATTAAAACCACTATGCCACCGTGCTTTTGTTATAGGGCGGGCGGCAAGTGGTTAATGGCATCCGCAGGGTTCAATATTGAGTTGGCCCACCCTTTGCAGCTATAACAGCTTCACCTCTTCTGGGAAGGCTGTCCACAAGGTTTAGGAGTGTGTATATGGGAATGTTGGACCATTCAGTAGATCTGGAGATACACTATATTGTCAAAAGTATTGGGATGGCGGCCTTTACCCGCACATGAACTTTAATGGCATCCAATCTTAATCCGTAGGGTTCAATATTGAGTTGGCCCACCCTTTACCGCTATAACAGCTTCAACTCTTCTGGGAAGGTTGTCCACAAGGTTTAGGAGTGTGTCTATTCGAATGTTTGACCATTCTTCCAGAAGCGCATTTGTGAGGTCAGGCACTGATGTCCATGAGAAGGCCTGGCTTGTAGTCTCCACTCTAATTCATCGCAAAGGTGTTCTATCGGGTTGAGGTCAGGACTCTGTGCAGACCAGTCAAGTTCTTCCACCCCAAACTCACTCATCCATGTCTTTATGGTCCTTGCTTTGTGCACGACTGGACTGGAATAAAAATAGGTAAGTATGCAGATCTTTTTATATAGGTTAGGCAGGATAGGAAGGAGGAGGTTGGAAATTTTTTTTTTAAGAACAGACATAGCTAGGCTTTTCTTTCACTTTAAGCCTAGAACATGTGCATTACAATATGTAGGATTTTCCTGAACAAAAATGTTCTGATCTACTCCTTTTTCCATCACTACACTCGATTTGGTTTCACGAACCATTAAACGATCACCAAATATTCATAAGATGAAATTGTTTAAACTAAATTCTACTAGTGTATGGCCAACTTAAAGTAAAGTAAAGTCTTGCTTATTTGTTATCAGAAGGGCACCACAAGACATGTGCGTTCTCCAAGGCCTAGGATCATAGCCAGCCGTTTGCATGTTTAAGAAAGCATGCCTGCTCATTTCTAGCATCGGTACCAGTAGGCCTGTTTAAGGGGCAGAGCTGAAGAAGAATTTGCTGAATGATCTTTAGCTATTACCCTGTGTCCCAAACCTGATCCTGTTCCATGGCTACCAATCGTTGACCTGGCTTGCCTTTGGACCTGCTACTTTTCTGTTTACTCATTGCTGTCCCGGCTTAACTTTGGACCTGCTTTTACTCTACCTATTTGTTGCTGACCCAGCCTTTGGACCTGCCTGTACTTGTCTACCTGTTGCTGACCCAGCTAGCAAGGCTCTACCTTACCTTTTTTGTAGCTGTCTTAGCTAGTTCCTGACTATGCCTTGCCTTCTCTAACTTTACAGTGTAACCTCAGCCTTTCTCCTGACCACCACTTTGCCTGTATTGCTAATACAAACCGCAGGATGAATATAAGGGCCGCTTGCTCCATCCATAAAGTGCTTTTTATTGCAGGAAGTGATAGTACAGCTTTTATGAATAGGTGAGGCGGATGGAAGGGAAGAGTAAAATTGTCACTTTTGACAAGTGCCTGAAACAGGTCCAGTGGCTAATATTAACCCAATAGCACTGAAAGATTGCAGCTGGCAGAGTATTGAGGGGGACAGAAGAATGACGATTTCACTGACGAGAGCAGCCACCAGCACAAGTGACAGTTTTAATGCAATATAAGTGCTGTCCCTTGTGCTGATTTAAAAAAAAAAATAACTACACCTAAGCTTTAATGGTAGCATACACACTTCGATTTATTTATCTAATCCATCTGAGAGTCAATCAAAATGATTGAATCTCCAAAAAATCTAATAGCCATAACTTCCCTTCCAATTGATTTAGACTCAACTGTTATGTTCAAAAGGGTATGTGTAAAAAGAACAGAATTCTCAAGGAGCTATAATGATAACAAAATGTTATAAAAATACCCACATTTTATTATAGTATTATAGTATTAAAAACAACAATTTCGTTAAAACCACCACAGAATATCCATGCAGCCACAATACATGTGCAGTAACTTCAGCTCGACATGTTTCGGCAGTCACTCGCTTCCTCAGGAGACTTTTAGAGTACTGCATAAAATGCTACCAGGGTGCTCAGGAATATTTGATAGGTAACACACAAAAGAGAAAAATAGATCATGCACTAATAGGATCAGTAAGTCATAGGAAGAATATAGCCCAAGCAAGCATCAGCTACTTATATCAAGATGATAAAGGGGACAAATATGAAAAGTTCACCAGAACCTAAAGTGATTGTAAAGTCTTGTTTTTTTTTCAATTAAAATAACAAACATGTTATACTTACCTCCTCTGTGCAGTGGATTTTCACAGAGCAACCCAGATCCTCCTCTTCTCGGGTCCCTCTTCTGTGCTCCTGGCCCCTCCCTCCTGGTGAGTGCCCCCACAGCAAGCAGCTTGCTATGGAGGGCACCCAAGCAGAGCTGCAGCTCCCTGTGTCCATTCAGACACAGAGCTGTGGTTCTGCCCCACCCCCTCTCTTTTTTGATTGGCTGACTGATTTAGATTGACTGTAGCTAATGGAGCCGTTGCTGCATCTTAGCCAATCAGGAGAGAGAGAGTCCCAGATGGCTGAGGCACTTGTTGACATCGCTGGACAGACAGGGGGATGCAGGTAAGTATTAGGGGGGCTGGGGGGAGGCTGCTGCGCACAGAAGGTTTTTTATTTAATGCATAGAATGCATTAAGATAAAAAAAACTTCTGACATTGCAACCCCTTTAATTTCCAAGCCTTTCTGCCCATATTAAATGGGTTGTAAAGGTTTGTTTTAAAAAAAATAACAAACATGTCATACTTACCTCCTCTGTGCAAAACTCTTGGCCCCGATCTTCCTCTTCTGCCACCCCCCCCCCCCCCCCCCACCCACCCCGTGGCTCTCCTGGCTCCCCCTCTACTTAAGTGCCCCCATGGAGACCCGCATTCCCATGGGTGCACTCGTGCTGCCCTGGCTCCTGTGTCACTGGTTTTTATTGACAGCTGCGGGAGCCATTGCTCCCACTGCTATCAACCCAGCTATTGAGAACCAGAGCTGCTCTGCTCGTCCCCGTCGCTGGAACGATCGCTTTCAGGTAAGAATGCATTAAGGTGAAAAATCTTGAGGGTTTACAAACCCTTTAAGGATGAGGCACGACTTCCAGGTTCATGAAGCATATGTTTTTCCAAGAGGAAGAACAACCAACTTAAAGTGATGCTAAAGTCTCAGTTTTTTTGCTTAAAAATAACAAACATGTTATACTTATCTGCCCTGTGCAGTTGGTTTTGCACAGAGCACCCCCGATTCTCCTCTTTTAGGGTCCCTTGCCGGCGCTCCTGGCCCCTCCCTCCTGCTGAGTGCCCCTACAGCAAGCAGCTTTCTATAGGGGCACCTGAACTGAGCTGCAGCTCCTTGTGTCCATTTAGACACAGAGCCTTGGTTCGGCCCTGCCCCCACTCTCCTTATTGGCTCGCAGACTTTGATTGACAGCAGCAGGAGCTAATGGTGTCACAGTACCATTTTAGCCAATGAGAAGGGAGACTACTGGGGCAACATCGCTGGATAGAGATGTGCTCAGGTAAGTATTAGCGGGACTGCTGCACACAGAAGATTTTTTTTATCTTAATGCATACAATGTATTAAAGCGATTGTATACCGCTGGACGTTTTTTTTTTTTTCCCCCTGCAAGGTAAAGTGAAACTTACCGCAAAACTAAGCTGTTCCAGCACCACAATGTCAGCGCTGCAGGGGCTCCCATCTTCACCCATCTTGGTTCTGGGTTCATGGGCTCTGGCTCTGTGACTGCCAGAGCCGCAATTACATCACTCCCACGCATGCGCGTGGGAGCCATCGTGCACGGTACAGGGCTCAAAGGGAACGGCACAGGTGACCGTTCCTTCAGAGTGCATGCGCCAGCGATGTCACTGGCTGCATGTGATGTAAATATCTCTGGTGCATGTTTAGAAGATATTTACACTACCTATAGGTAAGCCTTATTATAGGCTTACCTATAGGTAAGTGCCAGTAAAGGAAGTTTACTTCCTCTTTAAGGTAAAAAACCTTTATGACTTTACAACCACTTTAACCGCTTGCCGACCAGTGCAAGACAATATACATCGGCACAATGGCATGCTGTGCAAATGGGCATACAGGTACGTCCCCTTTAGGACACTGCATTGTGGGCATGCATGGACTCAATGCCCGCTGGTGTACCGCGATCATGTCATGGAGCATCAGCAGGGGAGGACTGACTACTCATGGGGCCCCGAGCAATAGGAGATTATGGGGCCCCCAGGCAATCCAAGATTATGGGGCCACACAGTATACACACACACAGTATACAATCACACAGTACACATACATGTACACACAGTATACACAGAGATGTTTCTATTGGCTGAGAAGGTACTGGAGAGGTGGGGCAGCTATAATCTTGGGATTTTTAGACCAAAAGGATGTCGGTAAGGGACATTTCAGAGACAGATGTAAAAAAAACACAGATTTTTACATACTGTCCCTGGTTTTACTGAGGCTGGCAACCCTGATGGGGCCCCCTAGTGGCTCAGGGCCCTCGGGCAGTGCCCGAGTGGCCAATGGTCAGTCCGCCCCTAAGCATCAGAACGGGGAGATGCAATGTAAACAAAGCATTTCCCTGTTTTGCCTAGTGACAGGACAGAGATCTACAGCTCCCTGTCATGGGAGCAGTGATCGTTGTAGCCCCCCCCCACAGTTAGAATCACTCCTTAGGACACACTTAACCCCTTGATCGCCCCCTAGTGTTTAACCCCTTCACTGCCAGTGTCATTCACACAGTAATCAGTGCATTTTTATAGTACTGATAAATGACAGTGGTCCCAAAATAGTGTCAAAAGTGTCCGATGTGTCTGCCATAATGTCGCAGTCATGATAAAAATCGAACATCACCACCATTACTAATAAAAAAAAAATTTATAATAAAAATGCCATAAATCTTTCCCCTATTTTGTAGATGCTATAACCTTTGCGCAAACCAATCAATATACGATTATTGCATTTTTTTTTTACCAAAAATATTTAGAAGAATGCGTATCGGCCTCAACTGAGGAAAAAAAAAGTTTTTTATATATTTTTTGGGGAAATTTTATTATAGCAAAAAGTAAAAAAATACTGCTTTTTTTCAAAATTGTTGGTCTTTTTTTGTTTATAGCGCAAAAAATAAAAACTGCAGAGGTGATCAAATACCATCAAAATAAAGCTCTATTTGTGGGAAAAGAAGGACGTAAATTTTGTTTGGGTGCAATTGTCAGTTAAAGTGAAGCAGTGGCGAAACGCAAAAAGTGCTCTGGTCAGGAAGGGGGTAAATTCTTCCAGGGCTAAAGTGGTTAAGTAGGAAAAAATACATCAATAAGTAAAGGATGTGGGTTGCTTACACAGCGTCGCTTGCCCAGGGCAGAAAATGTTCAATCATTTTGCATCGATCTGCAGCACTGAGATACTTTGTTAAACAGAATTGTATTTTGATTGATCAGATTATTAGGCTACATGGTAGAGATAGAGATATGATCGATAGCTTACGATCGGAAGTTATGATCTTAACTTAACTTTTGATTACAATTTACTTCCCTTGTGTGGCATATCGATTGAATAGGTTGTTTACTATAGATTGATTATTCTAATCACAGGAGGTCGATCGGAAAATAAATTGATCATTTATTAAAGCGTGCATGGCCATCGTTAGAGTGATTAAGATGAAAGGATACATTTAATGCTAGGTCCACTTTAAAATCAACTCCGGTATAAAACCCCAAAAATTCTCATTGTTCTAGAGGGAATGATTTTCTAAAAACCATCTCTGATTTATTTGAGTTATTAAATGATCATCTAGAAATAAAAATCACAGCATTCCAAATCCTAATGATTTATAGGTTTTATTAAATGGAAAACATTACAGACACAGCAAAACATTTTTAAATGCAACGTTCAGTGCATGTTCAATATATACAAATAAAAAAATAAAAAAACACAGTAAAGGGCATAGTGATGTTTCAGTTTTGTGTGGTTATGAGGAAATTGAATTAGTATAAAAAAAATGGTGTGTCATTGCCCTAGTGCCCACCGCCCAGCCCAGCAACTGGCATCCTCTGAAGACTACTTTGCAAGGATGGCCTCTACGTTTCTCCTGGTACAGGTCTTGTTTTATGACTCTGGATGGAAGAATGTTGCATTTATTATGGGATTGTTAGCGGCACAAACTACTTCCAGGAAATCTTATCATTGGAATAAAAAGCCAGACGATGACTAAACACTAGTGCCCCCCCCCCCCCCCATCAAAACTTAAATATCATATTAACATGAACATGGTCTTTTATCCTTCCATGAACCAGGGCAGTTCAAAATGGAGCATATGATGAAGAAAGGAATAAGAAGCAATTATCTTCAGTGTAAATTATATGGCAGAGTAATCAGTTGATCTGGAGATACACTATCAAAAGTATTGGGACACCGGGCCTTTACCCGCACATGAACTTTAATGGCATCCAATCTTAATCCGTAGGGTTCAATATTGAATTGGCCCACCCTTTACCGCTATAACAGCTTCAACTCTTCTGGGAAGGCTGTCCACAAGGTTTAGGAGTGTGTCTATGGGAATGTTTGACCATTCTTCCAGAAGTGGATTTGTGAGGTCAGGCACTGATGTTGAATGAGGAGGCCTGGCTCGCAGTCTCCACTCTAATTCATCCCAAAGGTATTCTATCGGGTTGAGGTCAGGACTCTGTGAAGACCAGTCAAGTGCATTCACCCCAAACTCGCTCATCTATGTCTTTATGGACCTTGCTTTGTTCACTGGTGCGCAGTAGGGAAGCCACCTCATCCCTTTAAACCCAAACACATATGAATTACACAGGTTCTGAGGCTAATTTAATGCATATAAGGCACCAAGTGAGTTTAATGACCACCTTAATCTGCCACAGAACCTGTGTAATTATTATGTGTTCGGTTTTAAAGGGATGAGGTGGCAACCCTAGTGCACAGTCATGCTGGAACAGGAAGGGGCCATCCCCAAGCTGTTCCCACAAAGTTGGGAGCATGAAATTGTCCAAAATTTCTTGGTATGCTGACGTCTTAAGAGTTCTCTTCACTGGAACTAAGGGGCCAAGCCCAAGCCCTGAAAAACCACCCTGCACCATAATCCACCCTCCACCAGCTGATTTGGACCAGTGCACAAAGCAAGGTACATAAAGATATGGGTGACGGAGTTCGGGTGGGGGAACTTGATTGGCCTGCACAGTGTCTTGACCTCAACCCGATAGAATACCTTTGGGATGAATGAGAGCAGAGACTGAGAGCCAGGCCTCCTCATCCAATATTAGTGCCTGGCCTCACAAATGCGCTTCTGGAAGAATGGTCAAACATTCCCATAGACACACTGCTAAACCTTGAGGACAGCCTTCCCAGAAGAGGTGAACCAGTTATAGCTGTAAAGGGTGGGCCAACTCATTATTGAATCCTATGGACTAAGACTGGGATGCCATTAAAGTTCATGTGTGTGTAAAGGCAGGCGTCCCAAAACTATTGGTAACATAGCGTATAGGCAGCTGAAGCTATATACAAATCATGACTTTTTCCTTCAAGTTGAGCTTGACCCACCTCTTTAATTTCCCTATTAGCCTATAAGGTTACTTTTCACTCTATAGAACCAATAGTGAGTTTCAGGAGACAGGAGGGGATGGACCAAGTTCAGCTGTTACAAAATCTGCACATAACTTCTGCTGTCTGTTTTTCTGGATAAACGAATGCCGCGTACACACAACCGGACTTTCCGGCAGACTAGGTCCGACGGAATCAGTCCGTCGGACAATCCGATCGTGTGTGGGCTAATCCAAACCTTTTTCATTTTAAAAATCCGATGGACCTAGAAATAGAACATGTTTCAAATCTGTCGTCGGAATCAATTCCTATCGGAAAAACTGTTCGTCTGTGTGCTGGTCCGACGGACCAAATACGACGCAAGGGAAGCTATTGGCTACTGGCTATTGAACTTCCTTTTTAAGTCCCTTCTTACGTCAACACATTCAGAACTAAGGGACTTAGTCCGTTCATGTGTGGCCAAGTCCGTTCGTTCGGATGTCCGTTGGAACTCCGCTGAAAAGTCCATCGGGAAGACCGTCGGACCTAGTCTGCCAGAAAGTCCGGTCGCATAATAGTTTTGACAACTGCAGATTTCACTGAAGATAACCACCATATATGTTTTTTAAAATAACCTGGGTTCTTAATAGCTTTGCTTTAAGGTTAGACTATTCATTTCTAAATGTTTGTTGGAGAAACTGATCCCCCAAAAAAGTTTGGTTATCCAACTAAATTAAGAATTAGGGACTGTGAATTGTACTTAGTATGTTAAAAATAAGGTTATATTATTCACAGACAAATGTCTATTTAATAAAATGACTAAAATGGCTAAATATATGGCATATACAATATAGTTTGAATGAAAAGTGGGACCCTAATACTGCAAATCCAGTAACTTGGATTTTAATTTATTGTTGCAATATTATTGAACATTCTAATTGGTTGTTAAATGTTCCGTACTTTGTACGCTGTCATTGCTCTTTTAACTGCTTTATTAAAGTGGTTGTAAACCGCAGCTAAAAAAAAAACAACAAATGAAAAAACACCTGTAAGGCAATTGTATAATGTTCTAGTATGCATTGCATGGAATACTTGACTAAGAACAAAACCCTCCCATGGTGCGCTGTCACCGATGAGAGAGCTGACATCTTCCCCAGTCTTTCTTCTGGGTTTGCGCACTCCAGCTGTGTGATTGGCTGGAGCCGCGATGACATCACTCTCGCGCGTGCGTGCAGGAACCCTTGGTTCCATCACAAAGCTCTGAAGTTCCGTAAAGGAAAAATATATATAAACAATAATTTTAAAACGACACTCCCCATATGCCGCTATTTACTTTCAGTTTGTTTACCCTTTCCTTTTCTTTAAAACTGAAGTACACAGAAAATACAAAACTGTAGTGCAAAACTGCAAGAATTGAATGCTCATTTTTGTTTAGAGTACCGTTTTACCTCATTTCTCGCTGCTGCAGACTTCTTCCTCTCTGTGCAACTAGTCCTCTGAAGCTGCTTCTCCACAATGTTTCATCAAGTACAGTGCAGGACCTGCAGTCCTCCATTGTAGGTGAGAACACCAAGGGCCACCAACAACCCAGAGCATTGGAGAGAAGAGGAGCGAGTGAGGGATAAGGTAAGTTAGACTGCTTTGTAATGGTAACCGAGACAAAAATTAGCATAGTTTTAAGGTTTCCTCATCCAGTTTTAATAGGCATTAGAATATACATATATATTTCCAAAATTGTCAAGCACATACCATGTGTTGATTCTTCTATGTTTATAGGCCAAGATCATAGGCTACAGTCATTCATCCTAAGCATACATGTGAATGGAGTATAAACTACCGCTAATAGATAAAGATAAATATAAAAGTCTATGACCACCTTATGCCTGAGAAAGTGTAAACAACAGAACAAATGTGTCCGGGGTGTAAATTATGGGTCAGGATGGTTAATTTTCATATTGGATGGGGTAGGGAATAATTAAAACCTCTGTGAGCTTTCTTGCCATCTGAGTCCATTAATGAGATATCCCCTCACTTCCTGTCCTGTATACACAACAAGAAGTAAAAGGAGATCCCTCCAAAGTAAGGAAAATCCCCTCTTAGCCCTTGTACACACAGTCGGATATTCCGATGGAAAATGTCCGATCAGACCGTGTTGTCGGATAATCCGACCGTGTGTGGGCTTCATCAGACTTTTTCTGTCGGAATGTTCGACCAACAAAGTTTGAGAGCTGGATATAAAAATTTTCCAACAACATGATCCGATCGGACAAAGTTTATAGAGAATTCCAATCGGACAAAGTGCCACGCATGCTCAGATCAAATTCCTAGACCAAAGCTATTGGCTACTAGCCTGAACGTAGTCCCGTCGTAACTAAATTATGTCATCACGTTACGAACGATCGGATTTTCCGACAACTTTGTCCGACCGTGTGTATGCAACACCAGTTTCGGACAAAATCCTTCAGACAAAATCCAACGGATTTTGTTGTCGGAATGTCCAACCGTGTGTACAAGGGCTTAGACAGTTGCCACTGGAAATAGTGTACCCATTGGAAGATTTTTCTGTTCTGATGAAGAATTCAAATTTTATTTTTTTATTTTGTTTTCAGTCCTATGGGAACACAGAGAAGAATAAAACCTGGTAGAGGTTCTAATCATCCAAAAAGAGTTTTGGCTTTAGATACATTTCAAATATTGATTTAGGAATGACTGACTCTAAGCATTTTAATTTTTGTGTTAATGATTGTTACAATTAACACCTATTAAGAATAAAGCACTGGGTGGATTATTGCGTTTAGTTGTAAAATGGTGGCAGCTATTACAGTGTAATTATTCATTGGATTAAAACATTTGTTAGACACAAAATTACCTTAGATTTATACAGCAAGAAAATAACAATGAAATTGAAATTGTCCTTAGGGACAATGGGAATGAATTTTAACAATTGGTGCGTAGGAAAGTGGAGATGTTGTTTGTAGCAACTAATCAGGGATCAACTGTATTCAAGCTTATAGTCCAACTCCAACCAAAGTGATATTTCAGTTTCGTATGGTTGTTTATAAGGTGATAGATGTCTGTTTACTCTATTCATATTCGTTCAGCTTCGGCTGGAACAGGGACATTGGTAGACCATGGCTATGCAATGTATGTCATCATAGTCGCTTGAAGCCTTCACTGGGAGTGCTTGTGACAGGGTGAGAATGCAGGAGAAAAATTCGGAGACAGTTGTCAGCCCATAACAAGAAGTTCCTGAACTTGGACCTTTATGGCAGTATCACCAGGTATTATTTAAACAAAAACTGCAGATGGGAATGACTTTTGAAGTTATGTCAACATGTTATAGATTATTTGAGATTTTACTGATTGGGTTTACATCTACTTTAATACTTTAATAAGAGATTCTAGTACAAATACGGTGTATCATCACCAGAATCCACAACTCCTATCTGTTATAGCTATCACAAAGCCAAAGGATAGTGTTGCATTTCTTTGTGGATTCGTTGAGGGCTTCATTATGGTCTCTTGACAAAACTATTTCTAGTAATTGTTGCCTTGAGGTCGAAAAGGAATCCAGCACTAGAAGCCTTCCCATACATGAAATGTCAGCTTGGGGCAGAGTTGGCTTTTTATGAGAACAAGCATCTGATTGGTTGCTATAGACAACACCTACATTTTCCTGTTTAGCAGGGTTTAATACACCAGTCCTTGTGAAGTTGACAGCTGGCCAGTTAGACATCATCTGGGTCCTTCAGTCCAAGAAAGAATCAGTTCCTTATTGTTATATCCTGTAGACTAATCAGGTCCATCACAACGTTCCTCAAAAATGTCTCTTTCTCGATACTCCAGAATTCTTCCCAGAGCCTTAGTCATCAGTAATGCATCACTTGATGACTTCTGATATTAACTTGTCTCTTCTTTCTTCTTTATAGGTATTTTTGTGGTTCTAGATAAAACAAGGATCACAAAACACAACTCTGGATTATGTCTCACAGTGTTTCTGTGTAGTCATATTTTATACTGTTACAGATATAGAATTCCTTGTCCAGAGCACTCAAAACCTCTGGATGAAAGTTTACATCAGTGGTTAAAGAGGAGGGATGAAGGTCCCAGAAAAAGCAGTGAAAAAATGGGAGCAGTGAATAAGAGCATGGATCTGTAGGTGTTAGAGAAGGGCACTCTAGTAGGAAAGTGTGCCACACAGTGCAATATGCTTTACATACTTTGACTCTATGACAAGGGTCCACCCTTATAGTGCATGTTCCCCTTTAAAGGGTATGTATATCCAAAACAACTTGTTTCATTTTGAATATAGTATAGGAGCATTAAATCCATCATATGGTTATTTTTTGATGTCTGTGTACCGTTGGGGATATTTTTTCTTTACTCCCAGTTCTAGAAACACAACAGAAATTTTGTGAAAATCCCCCAAAGTGAAGCAAATTTCCTCTAATGCCATGTACACACGGACAGACTTTTTGACAGCAAAGGTCCGACGGAACAAATCCATCAGACAATTCGACTGTGTGTGGGCTTCATCGGACCTTTACTGTCGAAAAATAAGACGGACTTTAGATTTACAACATGTTTCAAATCTTTCAGACGGACTCGAGTCTGGTCAGAAAATCCGTTCATCTTATGGACGAAAACCGACACTAGGGCAGCTATTGGCTACTAGCTATGAACTTCTTATTCTAGTCCGGTTGTACGTCATCACGTTCGAATCCATCGGACTTTGGTGTGATTGTGTGTGTGGCCAAGTCCGTTCGTTTGGAAAGTACGTCGGAACTCCGCTGAAAAGTCAGTCGGGAAGACCGTCGGACCTAGTCTGCCGGAAAGTCTGGTTGTGTGTACACGGCATTAGACAGTTGTCAATGGAACATTTGTCCCAATGGGAAGATTTTCACATATTTCTTGTTCCCCTCACTTTTTGTCTTGGTGACAATGGTCAGTATAAATAGAGGGGTGAATCTCCCCAACAGATACACAGAGGGCAATTAAAATATGACAGGAGGCATAACCATTCTCCACTCTATCCAAAACTTAAAACGTTTGTCTTTACATACACTTTATATGTTGCCCATAGTGAACACTGTCTCATTTCCCATTTATCTGGGTCATGGTATAGCTAGTAGTGGTTAGTCAAATCTAGCTGGGCTTGTTTTGTAATGTTGAAGATGTTTCATAGCTTCTTGAAGCAACATTTACATGGGAAGAGGGACAGAAAAACATTTGAATCTTTTTATACTGTGTCTTACATATAGGGAATGACTTGAGCATTGAGGTTTACAGAAAAACCTATCTATACAGACCAGTATCTGTTTTTGAGAGCCACCACCCACTAAAAACAAAAACTAGGTGTCTCCAGAACTCTACAAAACTGAGCTGAGGTGGTAGCAACAAACAAGTGCCTAAAAACAAAGAGCATGGACATCTCAGCGGTGCATTTGAAAGTTTGTGGATACCCAAACTGGGGCTTTGTTAAAACATCCACAAGGACAAGGAAGCTTATAGAGCCACACGGAGTGATATAGCCATGTCGTATGTAGCTAGAGTGATGGAAACACTCAGAAGGACTTTTAGCAAATATCACACCCATGTGTCCATCAGGTACATACGTTGCGACAGAAACTTATAAATCCTAAAGATCCAACACCCAATCTCTACCAAAGTAACTTGGTATATGAAATGCAGTGTAGTGGGGAATGAAAAGACAAAACAACCTCTTAACAAATGAATGGCCCAAAATTGCTGTGAAATTGCCAGGGTAGAGGTGCTAAAATGGCATATATGAAAGACAGATGGTTTCAAAAACCACCACCCCGTTCAGAGATGGTTGTTGCGCTTTGACATAGATGGCCTCTTTCACGCCTCTTGTCCTCTGTCCAAAATGTGCACCTTACTGTTTTTGAAAGAATGCCCCTTTTTCCTAAAGTGTAGGAAGACTGGTGAGTCTTGGCCAGTAGAATGTTTCCTTCTATGTCAAAGCGGAACAACCATCTCTGAACGGGGTGGTGGTTTTTGAAACCATCTATCTTTCATATATGCCATTTACCCTGGCAATTTCACAGCAATTTTCACTTTTAGCCACGTAAATTGAGGAATTAAAACCTAGTTAGGTTTCCTGACACCAAGGAAGGGATTATGTAACAAGAACAGGGTAGATCCAAGACTTTCACACCTTCCATCCTGTTCTTGGCCATTCAATATGTACACATTCCATGGTGATTGGATTGAGGAGTGCTACGTGTGTGAATATAAATCCTGACACTCATTAAAACTTAAAAAGGAACTCAACTCACCCCTATTTTTACCTCTTACCTGTATAGATGGGTTGTTTCCCAAAAGCATACTCATAAGCCTAGCAATTCAGCAATGTTCTGTCGGAATCTGCCTCTTCGCCACTGCACACCTGGTCCATGCTACCATCTTTTTCTGATAACATGCGCCATATGTCATCAGGTGGGTGATTATAAAAAAAATTGAATATACAGCTGCCCCCCTGATGATGTGAAGCATGCCCCATAGTATACCCACAGTCTCATGGGACCTGTGATGTGGGTATCCTAGGAGGCTGTGACGTGGGTATCCTAGGAATCCCCCAAAAAAGATGCTTCTGCCCCCCCACCTCCAAAAAAATTACAATTCTGTTAGAAATGGTGGGAGAAAAATGTAAAGTTGCTAGGGAGGGTAACGTTCTGGCTTAGCCACTAAACATCTTCAAAATTACAGGAAAAATCCAGCTAAATGTGACCAACTACTACTAGCTGAACACTATGCTATCTTCTAAAATGTGGGCAATGCAACAAAAAAAGGGTGCCAGATCAGCAGAAGTACAAATATATAACTTCCACAGTGCAGGGTGGGTGTGGAGAACAGGGTGAGCAGACAGCAGCCTGGATGGAATGGTAAAGCCACAAACCACGGAGCTGGGGCCCGCAGTCGAGGATGGAAGCTGGTGGCGTCTCTGGCACACACACACACGCACCTATGTCAGGACCGGGGAACAGACGGGGGAGGTCCCAACGCGTTTCTGAGGCCCCATCTCCTTCATCAGGCAAAAAAAAATTATCCAGGCTGCTGTCTGTTCTCCTTGTCCTCCACACCCACCCTGCACACTGGACACTTGAAGTTTTATATGTAAGTGATTTTGGTATAAATCCAGCTAACTTTTTACTCCTGCAGATCTGGCACCCTTCTTATCTTGTTGCATGTCCATGAGGTATCCCTAACCTATAGAGGAGCTGCTGGAGAGTGCTGTCTATATACACCAAGTGAATCCACACCACTACTGCGCAGGTCACCCCAGATAACACCGATTCATAGACTTATTCATTACTTCCAGCTAATTGCTATCTGCGCGTGAGTTGAGTGCTGAATCTCATTGGTTGAGCTCAGCCTGTGTGTTAAAATGCAGGGAAAATGGCAAAAATTTCAGTTTGAGCAATAAACAAATTCCCATGGCTCATTTCTCCCATGCTAGTACTGGTTTATATGTTTCCCTTTCCTCCCTTTTGCACTTAGTTGCACCAGCATATTAAACCAATTCTTTTACATTTATAACATTTTATTACCTTTTTATTATTTAAAAATTGCTTGTTTGACTTTAAAATGTCTCTCATGGAATATAATAACTATTATAATAGTTATTATATTCCATAAGAGAAATGTAAAAGTCAAACAAGCAATTATTAAATAATAAAAAAAAGTTAATAAAATGTTATAAATGTAAAAGCATTGGTTTAATATGCTGGTGTATTATTTGTGTTCTGCTTACCTATAGACATTTTCCCTTGTCCAATGTGAAAGAAATATGTAGGCAGCCAACCTCTCCTTCTGAAAATGATGGCTGCCTGGCTGTGAAGCTGATCCCATGGTACCGACTCGGGGGTGGTTCACACCACAAAAACACACTCCAGATCCGTCCCGGATGCGTTTCTGCATGCACGTTTTTAACACATTCTGGTGCGTTTTTGATATTCTTTCTTATTTTTTGCTCTTTTTTTCAATATACTAGGGCCCAGTGCATTTTTGATGCGTTCTAGTGCATCCCAGTGCATTTTTGATGCATTTTACTGCATTCCAGTACAGTCCAGTGCAGGAAAAATGCAGTATGTTCTAATTTGTTTCTGGAACTGGAAAGTCCTGGAGAACTGACCGCACTGGTGTGAACTATGTCATTGGAAACCATATAACCTACTTTCCATGCATTTTTTTATGCAGAAAAAAAAACACACTGGACTTCATCTGGTGTGAACTGGCCATCAGAGGGAGCATGCAAGTCAAGAGTTCTGACTTTTACTAGCTGCATGCTTGTTCTGGGTCAGTGATTGATAAAATAATGAAGGCAGGAACAACCAGGGAACTGTCATTTTTCGAAGGAGGTCATCAATGGTAGAATCCATAGTGCCCCCAGTATTGGAAGTGGAGGAGTTAACATTGTAGAGGAAGTCTTCTGGAAGGGCTGGCCCAGACCTCATACAACACCTGACCTAAGTACACATCTGATTGGACCTGGTCAACTCAAACACCACAAATGTAAGTGCAATTTAAATGTCCACTGACAATTTATTTGCAACTTTGTTTTTTTATGCACTTTTAATCTGTGGGGTAGTATTGTTATAACATGTTTGGGTGGAGGTTAAAGTAACACTCCACTTATAATATATTTTTTATATCTAGTGATTAATTTACTGATATTGAGCTCAGACTGCCTGCAGTGGTCGGTATGGTTCACTGTAATGTTAAAATATGTCAACTTCTGATAGTGGAAGATTCTCATACACAGTAGTAAATGTAACTAGCCACCCCCTCATACAATGTGCAAGGGTTGAACAGAAAGTTATAACCTAGCAATTGTAACCTCTGCCTCTTATTATTATATAGCTAATGGATAATTAAACCCAAGAACAAAATGTAATTAGATGTGGTGGCTTCCTTAGTTTTCATTTTTTGGCTAAGAACTTTTTTCAGCAAATGCCAGAAAAAAATGTTGATCCTGTCAGAAATGTGATGTCCTTGTGAGTTGGACAGCATGCAAAACAATCTTTCTTATATAAACTACTAATCTCATCATCCCTTAATGGAGTTAAACAAAGGCAGACCTGATTGAAGTCCGCCCAACCAGTTCTGGTGCACTGGAGGGCAGGTGCATTTGTTTACACTGTGTGTGTATATGTATTGGGGGGGTTCAGTGGTGTATGCATAGGGGTACATTCAATGTAAAGGCTATAGCTGGGTTTCTGTGCTCATTGCTCAAGGATGTTTTGAGATATCAGTGGACTCCAATCCTATCTTGTCAAAACAAACTTGTCTTGGAAGTAAAAGTAGGATGCCACTGCCGATGTCTCATCCTAAAAAGCCTAGCTTCCTGTTGTGGTTTTATTGTATAAAATTTTATGTATCTAGTTTGGGGTGTCATGGCCCTTTAAGCAAAGGCTCCATACTAAAGGCCCATACACACGATCAGACTTTTTTTTACAACAAACATTTGGAGCAACATCCGACCGTGTGTACGCTCCATCGGACGAACTTTTTCGGTTTTCATCTGACTTTTGTTGACTGTGCGAACGGACAAACTTTCTGGCAACAAAAGTCTGATGGAGCAAAGTCTGATCGTGTGTACAGAAAACCATAGGACTTTTGTACAAAGTACAAACAGGCATGCTCAGAACAAATGCAAAAGATCAGACAACAATACAGAAGTTCACCAAAGGTGGCGGTATAGAGCAGAGAAACCACGTGATTTGGTGAAAGTTGGCTGAAAAAGTCCTGCCGTGTGTATGCAATACAAGTTCTCAGCTGACGCCCTTTGTACAAAAATCCACGGGAAAGTTTATACAAAGTCTGATCATGTGTATGAGGCTTTAGAGAGATTTAGGGCTCAAGCACACCGCATCTCAAAGAAGCAGCTCCTACAGGCTTTTGATCTTTCTTTTTTCTTTTTCTTTTCTTTTCTTTTCTTTTCTTTTCTTTTCTTTTCTTTTCCTTTCTTTTCCTTTCTTTTCCTTTCTTTTCCTTTCTTTTCCTTTCTTTTCCTTTCTTTTCCTTTCTTTTCCTTTCTTTTCCTTTCTTTTCCTTTCTTTTCCTTTCTTTTCCTTTCTTTTCCTTTCTTTTCCTTTCTTTTCCTTTCCTTTCCTTTCCTTTCCTTTCCCCCTTCTTCTGCCTGGAATCTCCCTATGTTCTCATGTGTTTCTCTGCCTTTTAAGCTTGAAGAAGCTTGTGCTTTTT
The DNA here is from genome assembly GCF_037356315.1 of Lithobates pipiens. Lineage (NCBI taxonomy): Eukaryota > Metazoa > Chordata > Amphibia > Anura > Ranidae > Lithobates > Lithobates pipiens. Next base: position 175,659,991 of record NW_027507788.1, read on the forward strand.
TGTTTTTATTGAGCTTTTTTGAGCATTTTTTTTCACAAACCCTCCCCTTAGCTTATTTTATCTTCTCTTTTTGTCTTCCCTTTATTTTTATTTTTTTTGTACAATTTTGAGCATATAGGAGTGGAGTTTCCAGGGGAAAAAAAGAGAGCTCAAAAAAGTGCAAAAGCCTGTAGGAGCTGCTTCTTTAAGATGCAGTGTGCATGAGCCCTAAGTGCCCAAAAAGCATGAAACAGCTCAAAGAAGCTCAAAATGCACATAAAAGGTTTTGAAAAAAAAAGAAGTTTTTTTGGGGGAAAAAAAACGCATATGCTCACAAAAGCTCAATAAAAACATGCAAAAGAGCACAAAGCTTCTTCAAGCTTTTAGGCAGCGCAATAAAAGCTCAAATGCCTGTAAAAACAGTTTCCTTTTTTTTTTTTCTTGAGCTGCAGTGTGCATGAGCCCTTAAGCTGGATTCACACTTATGCATTTTTTGTGCTTTTTGCAGATTTGCACTACAGAACGTGTTCCATGGGAAACCATGGACTGTAGTGCAAATCTGCAAAATGGACAAAAAAAATGCATAGGTGTGAATCCAGCCTTAGAACCCATCCTTGTCTGTGTCATCAATTTATTATGCTTTTAATTAAACACTGGGTAGATTTATTACATTTGGAGGGCCACTTTATACTAAATACTAATTTAGGCTTGGTTCACATTGCCGCATGGAGCGGCTCGCAACAGGGGTCCGGGGCATCCCTGTTCACCATTTCAGGCTGAATTCAGACCAGAAGACGCACAGAACTCCGATGCAATTCGCTCCGGAGATGCGCGAACCGCCTCCATAGAGAGCCGGTCAATGCCAACTGGAGGCGGAGAAAACCACATCCGATTCGCAATAGTAGGAACCCAGCCTTTTTGTTTGTGTTTCAACATATAACCATAAAACACTTTTTGCATCATGTTACACAATGTATTTCCACCCGCATTAGTAACAAAGAGTTTTTCTGCATTGATTGAAGTAATAAAAATTTGATTTGTTATTCTCTTGGTATTTATTTATAAAATAATAGAAAAGTAAAAAAGGATACACGATATTAGGGGAACAGACATAAATGAGGACACCTGGGGATGTAGCTGGTTAGGAGGGTTGGGATGGGCTGGGATTTAGACGTACTCTCTGGTAGTAGCTGAAGGCTGGGATTGTCGGTAGTATTGCTGTCCTCTGGTATCTAAGTTGGGACATGAACAGCACAGGAAGGATCCTCCAAGCATGGTGAGGCTGGAAGCTGCCCAGCCTACAAATAACGCTGATCCAAACTCATACCTAGAACACAGGAAAAGAAAATCAGTACTCAGACAGGAATATTTACTAAGACATCTTTTTTTGCCCCCCCCCCCCTTTTTTTTTTAAATTGTATAAACGTACAGTTAAAATACATGCAGAGAAACAGTGGTGATACAATGTAGCAATGAAAATATTGCACAATACCAAATACTCAAATGAAATATATACTCTTTGTGCGTGATATGTGTGTATATAATATATTATATATATATATATATATATATATATATATATATATAATAGCTTTTTTTCAGGGGGAACTTGGTGAAACTCAGTTCCACCACGTCTGGCTCAGACCCTTTGGTGCCTGCTCATCACAATCACTTGTAAACACAGAAGTCCGGTTTCTGTGTTTACAAGTGACGGCTCTGAACTCTGTATGTAATGCAATCCTGATATTTAATGCCCCTTTAAGACCCTTCTACTGTTTGTGAAATATGACCACACTCACTATTTAATGTGATTTGGAGGGTGTGTATAGGGGAGGGGTTTTGGGGGTTCGTGGTTGAGTTCCAGCACCTATTGTTTGAGAAAAAAAATCCTGTGTGTGTATATATGTGTGTGTGTATGTATGTGTGTGTATATATATATATATATATATATATATATATATATATATATATAATAATCTCACACACACAAAACAGATTTGTATTTCTTTCCATCCAGTCCTGAGCTTTGCACAGCTGTCTAAACAGGGCAGACGTGATTTTTCTCTACTGCACTTAAAGTGGAACTAAAGGCTGAAAGTTTCCTTTTCCATTTTGAATAGAGTAAGGGGAGGGGTAAAAAAAAAAAAAAAAAAAGGGGAAGATTTACCTTCACTTCCTGTGCCAAAACAGGAAGTGAGAAGAACTCCCTACAAATGAAGGGAATCAATTGCCTCCTTCCCCAACTCACCAGAACAAGTGTCCCCATTGGAAGATTTCCACTCTATTACTGTTCTGGGGACAGCCCAACACTTTTTTTCTTTTCATTTCAATTATCATTGATAATGGTAAAAGGGACAAATAGAGAGGGGCAAATCTCCCTAATGGGTGCACAGACAGTAATAAAAACCTGACAGGGGTGTTAACTCCTCTCCACTCTGTCCAAAATGAAAAATAAAATTTTATATATTGCCTTTAGTTAAACTTAAAGTAACACTTAGAGCTTGTTTATGCTTTGTGGGCTTGTACACATGTGCAGTGCCCTCTGAAGAGTGATCCACATTGGATTAATCTTCAGAGGGCATTTTGCAGGCAGTGCAGAGACGTTATGTATCCTGCCCACCCTGTAAATGGCGCACTACTGTGCCACAATCGTGTGTATTGACTTGCATTGATTGCACTCAGCAGCGGTAATGCCCACCGATTTTCAGCATGTATACAGCATTGAATGGCTGCATGCCACTGGGGGGGTAAAATGGCTTCTGGTTTGAATGCCTACTAGCCACATGTGTGAATGTAGCATTATAGTGGTAGACGCTGGAGCAACCAACACTTTCTTATATCTTTTGGTGAAGTTCCTTTTTATATTCATTCAAACAGAACTCTTCCAGGTAGACAAGTAAAGAGTGTGAGTTTATGGCAGGGAGATCTTATTGCTGGAGTATCCAAGACCTGTGAATAGGGCTGACTCTGCCAACTAGGCTCCTTCTCTATCTAAAATATTGCTTTTGGATGGACTGACCCTTTCGAAGCAATGAATACATTTTCACTTACCGGGCATTGATTGGTGTATTTGGGTTGAAAAAGTCATGAGAAACTTGCGTGGCATACCACGAAACTGCAATTAATGTGCAGAGACCTAAAGGAGAGAATAAAAGAAGGGTGCACACATGAAACCATAGCAAATCTAGATACCTATCGTAAATGATAAAACAACTGATGGTCTCCAGCCCAAGATATGGATACCGTAGGCCTCAATCAAAGATCAGATCCTCCCACCAAACTTCAAAGCGCTCTCAATAACTTCCCTTTGGGATCAATAAAGTATTCTGAATCCCAGACTGCTGAGCGTCAGGGATCTGGCACATTAGGCTGATGGTCCGGACAGGAGCACTGCTTGGTTCCTGTTCAGACCGCGGTCCACCATTTAATGCCGGCTGCCCTGCACCATCATGACCTTGATTATGGCAGTGACATGGTATTTGACAAATGGGTACTTCACACTAAAGCCTGTTGGCCAGAAGCCAGTTAACTACTAGTATTGTGGTTTTGGGAAGATGCCAAAATACAATAAGAAAATCCATCAAATAGAAGAATAGATGAACTTTATACAGATGGCTTACCTGGTAATAATTTTACACAGGACTCCATGGCCACTCCCAGGACACTGTGTACTGTATAGTGGCTGTATATATTTTTTACTGTCACATAAATCGGTCACAGTAGTATCCAGTGGCGGTCTGTCCATTAGGGGTGCACCGGCACCGTCACCCCATCCATGCGTCTAGCCCCCTAATCTACATTCAGTGCGCCAGATGCATGGATTCCATTTTTTTGGGGGGTATTTTTTTAGCACGATTAGAGCCAGAGGCTCTAAAAGGCTTAAAAAAAAAGGGTGGGCTTGGGTTGCAGAGCACTGCGCTCCAAGTCCACTTAGTTGTGTGATAATAGCGAATAAATAATAAATATCCTCCCTGTTTCCCGATTCTGGCCAAAATGACAAACGACCCTTTTGGACCACGTTGAGGAGGGAGATGACCTGGAGGCCCACCAGAGGAGACGCAGGGGACAAAGCCACTGCCCAGAGGGAAGCGCTGCCTGGGAGTAAGTGAGGGGCTCATCAACCAACCGATGGTTGTGTGTGGATCCGACCCACCCACAGGCGTGAGGGTAACCCGATCAGGGGGACAGCTGTGGGTACATTGTTTGCTATGCCCCCCCCCGCAAAATATACAACAGAAAAAGAACAGAAGGGTTGATTTAGTAAAGATAAATTAATGTCACTTTGCAAGGGAATTTATCCCAGGAGCTTGAAGTGGTTATAAACCCTTACATATACCCAGTGAAGCGAATGGCCTCAGGTGATATCCAGAGATGAAACAAATCCGCCCTCCATAAGTTCTACCCGTTTATCTGCAGCCCTCTCTTTTCTACATCCGTTCAAAGTCCAGAACTTATAAAGTTTGTCTAAGCTATCACAAAGCAGGGGACAGAGAGCTAAAGTTACACTCTGCAGAGTTCAGTGAGGACAGCTCTGAGAAATGGTCTACACAAAAGAACATAGCTGAGGCTGTCAATCACAGGCTGTGTGCTGGAGCTCCCTCACCTGTCATCTTTTTATCTCTTGGTGTCAGGGAAATTTGCCAAGTACACACTATAGAGGGATATTCTTTGTTCATATTTCATGTCAGAGGTTTACAACCACTTTAAAGAGGTCGTAAACCTCTGAAAAAAAACAAACGCTGCAAGACAAAGGCATAATGAGCTAGTATGCATCGCATACTATTACTGAGTGCCCAATTTAGTGCTAGCAGTGCATCATCATGTTGAATTATAGCATACAATGACGACACATCTGCCGTAACTAGATGTGTTTCCTTCTTCGTTGATAACTTTACTTGTCTGATTTTTTTGTATAAAGGCTGTAGTGTCTTTCAAATACGCTTTGGTGGTCTTGACACTAGTTTGTAAGAAAACATCCAGATATTCTCCAACCTTGCTATAACCGATTCAATGCCGTTTACTATAGGTCTAGCTGGCGGTCTCAAGGCATCTTTGTGTATTTTGGGGACTGTGTAAATGGTAGGTATCCTATTGAAACTGGGGTATAAATATTGGGTTAATTTTTATACCCCAGTTTTTTGGCCAATAAATGATATTGGCCAAAAAATGCAGGATTATTGCTTGCAACCAACTAATAAACAAACGGATACCACTTATGAATGGGGATTTATATCTCAACGTTACAAACAATATAAAGATATAGAGGCTATTATCTCTAAACATTGGCATATACTCCAAATGGACAGGGTAATAGGAAAGACCTTACCACAAAAACCACCATTCATATACAAAAAAAATGCCACCTTTGGTGACCAAGTGGTCAAAAAGGTCTTGGACCTCCCTAAAAGGCTAAAAATGTTTTGGGAACAAACAGGTTTCCATGCATGTAGAAGATGCAAAACATGCAGACAAGTGTCCACACACCTAAGAGGCCTGACCACATTTACATCTACAGCCAATGGAAAAGAATTTCAAATTTAAAGAGTGTATTACTTGTAGATCCACACATGTGGTATACGCATTAGAATGTCCATGTGGCCTAATGTACATAGGCCGCACTAAACGTATGCTTACCACACGTGTGGCGGAACATATTTACAATATAAGCATAGGATATAAAGAACACAGTGTCTCATTGCATTTCAGGAACAAACATCAGAAAGAGCCAAAGGGATTAAAATTCTGGGGAAAATTCTTTTTTTAGCGGACACTCTTAGTCCTAAGGGCCTTAATATCGAATTAGATGTAAATAGTCATATCAGTAATTATTAATTAGAGGGGGGTGAGCCAGAAAGTACAGATGGGACAATATTCAGATAGAGATTCTTTTAATATAGTCAGTATAATAGAAAGTATAGAGAAAGGTAGCCAGAAAGTAATATCAGTACCAATAACTCAGTGGGTATAATGACCAGTAGGAAAAGTTCGGGTCCAGTGCAATTTTGTAATTAACACACATTTATTATTATTATGAAGTAAGAAGCATTCCACCCAGTCATAAGATATATTGATAATAAAAAGAAAAAAACATAGCATGGAGTCATTAGAACTTGAGGTCCAATGCAAATAAGATAAATATAAACAAGATGAGTACCTAAAATATGTATGGGGTATTAACCAAAAAAAACAGGGAAAAAAAACGGTAAAGAAATCTGTTGGAATGATGTATAACAAACTATTAATGATTAGTTCAATAGGTGTAATTCATTTTTTATAACTGTTTGAGTGGTTTAGCGAAACTACCATATCCAATAGGAATACAGAAGATTAGCATGGAAAAGTATGCTCGACATGTTCAATGTTTAATATGAATAACAACCACACAAGTTTCTCCACAACGTCCGCGTGGTGCCAATGTATGGTGTACTGCGGGAGGGATGGTAATACACTCGAGCGGATCGCTGTCTGTTTTTCAACATCTGGGCACACCATCCGCAATACGGAAGTAAAAAAACCCGAAGGACATAGGTTGCGGACAGCGTCCCGTACGGGTGGGAGGAGAAGAGGGAGGAGAGACGGGCGGCGCCGTAAAGGATATGACGCTGCTCTGCCTCCATTGATCCCAGTATAAATTACTACAGCGTACACTGCGTGGCCACGCCCTCTGAGGACGTAATCACGAAACGCGTCAGACCACGCGAGTAGTGAGGTTGGACAGGAGCAGACGAACACCCGGGATTCTTCTGACAGGCAGGGACGAGAGAGGATATCAGCCTGACGGTGAGAACGTTCGATCTGAAGTACTGACAACCCATGTATATGCTTTTAATATATGGATTTTAAGTAAGCGCAATTTGTAAGGGGGGAGAGGGTTTTTACAATAAAGGGGATCCACACTGCGGTGCAAACGGTGAAGGTGTAGGATAAACCCTGCTAAACATCTACAACACGGGATGATTTCCTCTACCCTGCATGCACCCTTCATATAGATCGATTGGAAATATCTAGAGCTGATTCTTGTTGGACTTGATTTATTTATTTTACTTTTCCTCTGTTTTGGATACTGGTTGTTGATAATCACTGAATTGTCGCTCTTTTTTTTGTTTATAGAGCAAAAAATAAAAACTGCAGAGGTGATCAACTACCACCAAAAGAAAGCTCTATTTGTGGGGAAAAAAGGAAGTTGAATTTTGTTTGGGTGCAACGTTGCACGGCCGTGCAATTGTCAGTTAAAGTGACACAGTGCAGAATTGCAAAAATTGTTCTGGTCAGGAAGGGGGTAAAATCTTCTGGGGCTGAAGCGGTTAAAGAGCGCACATTGCTGGATAAATTCACGGATGCTGATACCCTGCAGAACAGACGTTTAGGGTATCCAAGCAGTTCAGGTTATCCAAGCCATTTATCATGGAGCTTTATATGCAACTTATAGGGTACCTTGAGCTCTCAACCCAGAGAAGCCATGCCATACCAGCCATGACTAAATTGCTGCCTACCTTGCACTTGTTTTGGAAAAGCATCATATCAGTTTCTTCGTGAATTACACGGATTATTTTTTTCAGAACTCTGTGCGGTACTTTACCGCATACTCTTATGCAGTAAAATATTGCGTAGTGAATTGTGCCCAATATGGCAACTTGGATGTTTTCTGTACACCGTTGAGTTATAGAACACCTCTAGAATTATCGATTTGGGCTTGTATGATTGGCTCACTGATTTTCCCAGAAGTCTGCAACTAAGAAATTTCAGTTTTGGGGAGTGAGATGCTTCACTGGGGTTAATTACTTCTAAAAGGATGGAGACCATTTACCTTTCCTCATTAGAACACTGAGGGTGCACCAATTGATTATAATGAACCAGACCCTTTTATTCACAAAATTCTTCAGAACAACAAAAGGTAGGGATCTGCTACAAAGTTTAGTAAAATCCCTGGAATGCACATCGATCACCCAGAGGGGAATGTTTTTCTTCTCCCCCAAAAAAATGGAGGTACTCTTTCATTACATTACCTGCCAAAATGAAAAGGGCTCCTCCAGATACAGCAATTCTGTCCTTGGCGATGGGATTATTGTCACCCACTTTGGTACATTTCATGCCCACAACACTGATGATTATTCCGATGAAGCCCAGAAGCATAGCAATCACCATCAGAGCCCGGATTGTCTGGATATGAACTGCAGAGGGGAGAGGGAAAATTAAAGTCAGTGATTGGTAAGACAGAAGACATGAGAGCTTTCCTATAAGAACCACAGAGAGTGTAGACAAATACAGGAAGGAAGCTACCACTGCACCATGTGAAAAGAGCACCTGCCCACAATGTTTTTTTAAATTAAAATAATTTTTTTTTTGCTACTATACTTTTTTCTATTTGTTTTCCCCTGTGACTAAATTTTAAATAAGAAGCAACCATTCCAACATAAAAGTTAAGGCTAAAGCAAGGAAAAGCAAATATTGTCTAAATACATTTGTCATTAACCAAGTCTTCCTTGAATCTTGGTTTGCTTTATGTATTTTTTCCAGATCTGTACAGTATTCCAATATTCCAATATGAGACTTTCCCTCTGTGCAGGAGCTTCCTGTAATAAAGACCGCTCACTGCTGCTCTCTCTCCTTGTGCAGGATGACTGGTCTTGTCTCCGCCCCTTCCTGTAGTTTCCTGTAGTGGATTGTGTCTGCTGGCCGCCTCCCACAGCTCTGCTCTCTGTACAGGCTATGCTCGATATAACAATGATGTCACTGTTATTTCTGTAATAGGGTGACTACACTCTGTCCCTATATCCCAAATGTTCTTGTGCATTGTCAAGCTGTCACATGAGCTTCCAATGCCATCCACAAGTGGCCATTTCAGTACATATTATTATTATTATTATTATTATTATTATAATAATACAGAATTTATATAGCGCCAACAGTTTGCACAGTGTTTTAAAATATGAAGGGAGACAATACAGCAACAATACAATTCAATACAAGCGGGTTAGGAGCAATGGCGGCTTGTGGTTTTGAGGTGCCCTCTCCCGTTCACTGTCTGCTGATCGGTCCACTTACCCCATCTAGGCGGCAGGGATCAGGCAGTGGTGGACACCAAGGAACGATGGGGATCGGGCAGTGGCGGACATCAAGGAGCGATGGGGATCGGGCAGTGGCGGACATCAAGGAGTGGCAGGGATCGGGCATCGGCGGACATCCATCTGCATCGGGTAGCGGATCCCGTGTTCTCTTCTCCTCCCCACTTCCACCGTGCGTTTCACCCCTCCTCCTAGGCATCCAATAGGATCGCCTGTCCTTTCAGCCAATCGGGTGATTGGTATCAGACCCACTTCCTGATTGGCCGGGAGAGGGATCAGAGTTGCAACAGCGAATATTCATTCACTGTCGTAACACCTGGGAGGGTTCGTAGCGCAATGCTCTGTGCCACAAGCCCACCCCATTTTGAAGCCTGTTAGAGCCTATGGCTCTAATCAGGTGCTTCAAAAAAACATCCCGCCACTGTAATTCAGGTGCCCAGCATCCTGAAAGAGGCCAGACGCATGAATAGAGGATGGGAGAGGCTCTGGAGAAGTCCTGAAGAGCAACATTACACAGGCATGGTCCAATAATGTCACCATCAGGAAACTTTCCTTGAGAAATGTCATGCAACCATCACTAGAGCACATGTAAAAGAAAGACGCCGCTCTCTAAGCCCTGCTGGCGCCTTCTTCCACAGAATGGGTTGTTCTGACTCCCACACACTATGTCCACAGAAGACTGCACTCCAGTGAAGAAAGGATTTATTCAGCAAGTGGTGTACACATAACATACCACGTCAGGGGCCAGTGACGAAGGTCTTGACTGCACAAGACCTGCGTTTTTATATGCAGTCACATGACCGTAAAGCTTTGGCTCTAATGCTAGCCACATGCTAGTTTTCTTCAAAATTTTTAATTTTAAGAATGTTCATTCATTATTTTCCGATCATCGTTTGGGTCAAATTAATGTTTTCTTCTGACCACAGTGACAAAGTTCGAAGGAGCAGGATGGAAGACTTTTCTCCAATGAACAAATTTCTGAAAGTGTATGCCGTATTCATTTATTTTTAACACCGAATGTTGAAAGCAAATGAAATTTTTAAGTACTTTTGAATTTTTGTATGAATGTTCAGTCAAAAACCTGCTAGTGTGTGGCCAACTTAACTCGTTCTGGTATAGCTGGTGGTCAGGAACTCTCTCCTGGCCAAAAACGGCTTATAAGGAATAAGCAATAAGGGTAAATTTAGCCTAGGTTCACATTGCTACAGGTTAGAAATGGTGCAAGTGTAGCTGAACTTGCACGAGTTCAACCCGGCAATTCAGTCTGACTTCTTGGACGATTTGACACAGATGTCTATACAAATCGCCCCCCGAAGTCACCAAAAGTAGTACAGGAAATACTTTTTGGACGGTGCCATACAATAGCTGCCGATTTGGCATGCAATTTGACATGTCAAATAAGACCAATGTGAACCTTGGCTTACACCTGCAAGGAATCCAGCAGGGGTCCCCGCGATTAGATGTGGGAGGCAACCCCACTAAAAGCAATGGGAGGCTGCCGGTCCCCACAGCTAATCATGGACACTTGCATTTAATCTCTCATGCAGCAATCACAGTGATCGGCCCTGGACACAGCTGGTTGTGGGAGCCACCGCTGGGGTTCTCGCATGTAATCATATTGTGACATCATCTACCCGATTCTCCACCTCAACCAGTCACAGGAAGCCTTGTATTCAGTAATAAAATACAAAGCTTCCTGCAAATAGCTGAACAGCATTTATCTTGACTTGATTTTGTTCCAGGAATGGGACCAGAAGTCCCGGGCCACTGCCAGAACATACCGATGTACACTATTTTACCAATAGTATTGGGACACCTGCCTTTTATATACACACGCAATAAATGGTGTGTCACTTCTGCCATTGTTTTGGAGTGCAGGTGGAACGCAGCTTGGTGTACTGGCACCGTTTTTATGTGCTCTTTTATTGGAATGATTTTTTACGAATAAATGGCTACAAGTTACTCTATGAGTTTTTTCCTTTACTTAATAAATACCGTCTGGCTAGTGGCTGCATTGCTGGTGAGAGGCGTCTACATTGGTGGATACATCTTGACATATCTTTCTGCTTATCTGACAGCTGTCATGGGTGTCCGATCAATCTGGTGAGTTGGATGTTTGCCTAAAACTGGTGGAAGACGGCACTTTCTATTCCGGTCACTGAATTCATTCATCACTGTGCACTTGATTGAAGAATCGTCGGTGGTGGCTTATGGACTTTATTATTGAAAATTTATATTTATATTTGAACACTATTTGATTACACCATTTTTTTTTTTTTATATTCATTTGGGCGAGGTATGAAATAAATTAATTCTCATTTTACTAAATGCTGTTCAGCCGTTCGCAGGAAGCTTTGTATTTTATTACTGAATAAAAAGCTTCCTGTGATTGGTTGAGGTGGAGAATCAGCTGATATCACAATATGCTTATAGCATGGATTACTGAAGGAAATAGTCAATTTGGACCACCTTGGTCCAAACAAACTAAAGTTAAATGAAACCTGGAATCGGGCTTTAATTATCTCATTTGCTATTTCGAAAAGCCATTTGAAAGAAAAAGCATTGTTGGGGGGGGGGTTAAAACAATTCTGGTTTTAAGCATTTTTGACATAAAAATTCTGAATGGTCTTCATATCTGGGGGCATGGAAAGAGTACATCCATTTCCTAAATAAACTCTGTTAGAGGCAGTTTCTCTTTCTAATTTCATAAAGCAAGGACGTAAGCTTTTTTTTCACTGTATATCTGACATTTAGTTTGCGTTCCTGTCCACTTGAGAGTATGGGGTACTCCTGCCCTCTTTTTGTGTAGATAGGGCATGTTCTATTCATCAAAAAAATTGTATCATGTGTAGCGCCGGCTCCTGAAGAGCATGCGCTATGTGCAGGCATGTACTGGCCATAGGGACTATAGGGAGTTTCCCGGTGGGCCGATGGCTCAGTGGGCCGGTTTCAGTGACAGCCAGTGGCATCGCTGGGGGGGGGACTTTTGGGGCTATAGCCCCGATTCTGGGGCCCATAGCCCAGATTCAGTCCAGGAGTCCCCAACCACAGGGTCCCGGCCCACTACCTGCCCTCTTTCTGGTGACCCTGATGTAAGGGGGGGCTCTCTGTGGACCCGGATGTAAGGGGGGGCTCTGTGGGGACCCGGATGTAAGGGGGGGGCTCTGTGGGGACCTGGATGTAAGGGGTTGGCTCTCTAGGGACCCTGATGTAAGGCGGATGATCTCTGAGGACTCTGATGTAAGAGGGGCTCTCTGGGGACCCTGATGTAAGGGGAAGGCTATATGGGGACCCTGATGTAAGGGGAAGGCTATATGGGGACCCTGATGTAAGGGGAGGCTCTCTGGGGACCCTGATGTAAGGGGAAGGCTATATGGGGACCCTGATGTAAGGGGAGGCTCTCTGGGGAACCTGATGTAAGGGGAAGGCTATATGGGGACCCTGATGTAAGGGGGAGGCTCTCTGGGGACCCTGATGTAAGGGGGGCTCTCTGGGGGCTTTTTTGCGCAATTGCATACAGTTTATATACTGTTTTTTGCGTGTTTGCAAAATTAAAGTGGGCCAGTCTGGATGAAGTCCAGTGCCAAATTTTTGTCCCAGTCCAGCCCTGGCTATGTGTTTTGTCATTTAACTTTACCCTTGAACCGCAGTTTGGCTTTGGGTTTATTTACTCAAAATTTTGACCTCAGCACCAGTCTGACTGGACTGCATGGTGTTCTGCCTGACCATAGGTGGTGCTGTCATCCCTGGCAGGGTGTAGAACGCAGTCTAGTTGGTCGCATTGAGTTTTATTCTCTCTCAGAACCAGCCCAGTGGGAGTGTCACTCTTGCTGTGTATTCTGGGAGAGGGTACTTAAGGTGTGGATGTCACGTGTTTAGGGGTTCCGGTCCAGAAGTGCTTTCTGACTGTTGGACCTGGTCCTCCTGACCAGCCCCTGGGGCTCTCATGGCCTTGGGTGCGGATCCACCCGACTACAAGTCTCGGGGCTAGCTAGCCCGAGGCAATGAAACTGAAAGAAGGATTCAGAGGTGGTCTGGTGCCGTCTCGGTTAGTGGAGAGGCCCAGCAACTGTGAAGGTATCCAGGAGAGGACTCTTCGGGAGAAGGCCATGCAAAGGTTGGTTTCTCAACAAGAGCCTGGATAAGTTGAAAGACCCCAAGTGAATATGATCTCGTGTGGTATCGCCGGACCGGCTGCAAGACACTGGTACCATACGAGAGTTCTCCGAGTTGTCTACAAACTTTCAGTTTTACTCAAGTGTTCTACAACAAGTCTGTGGCAGAGACTTTTACTCACGTGTTCTACAACAAGTCTGTGGCAGATTTGTGCGCCCTGTTGGCTGCTAGGCCTGGTGAGAGAAGGACTATCCAATAAGGGTGAGGATCCAGCTGTGAATGGCTATTCTCTGGATTTTATAATGTGAGAGACTTTTCCTGAATTGACTTGGCACTAAGAGTAACAGACTTTCTTATCTAAACCCTCTAACCCTACGTTGAGAGACAGTGTTCGTTAACTATTTTTGCACTTAAAAATCCTTTTAAGTGGATCTGGCGTCAGTCTCTGCAGTTCTTGGGCCATCTACCTCGGGAAACGCCTAGACACATACGAGGTCAAGAAGGTAACTGTAAGCCCAAATAATTCAGCCGTTCCTTCGGGGGTCAGTGCTACACATAAAAGGCTGGAATCCTCATAATGGTCAAAGTAAGTGTGCAGACCTGGTAACTTATAAAGTCCCAGAAAGAAACAATACATTGTCAGTGTATTTAACTCTGGAGTAGGCACATCAAAAACTAAAACATTTTAGGGTGGACTGATCCTTTAAGAGAATGGTTCATCATACATGATCCAACTGTCCTTGGGGCATGGCCCCAATAGAGTATTGTTGAATGCTCTATCATGCAAATGTAGCACCCCCCTATATAGGTGCTAGGTTAGGTCAATTTAGTTCTGGGCTCATTGTAATCAGTGAGCTGTGTGTGATTATTTTGGTCTGTTCTGTGTTTCACTGGCTGCATGGTTGACTGCTTCCCCCTGTCTGTCTGGAAATGTTCTGGATGATAGTGGCAAGGAGAGTCAAATAAATCAACCCCTTCATATTGATGCAGCCCTGGCCAATCTCTGGACAGAGGTGCCAAGGTGATGGCTGGGAGTGTGTATAAATACTATGAGACCTGGAACAGAAGTCTCTCCTCCCTGAGGAGGAGATCCCGGCCTGGGGGGATGTTTTCCTCCTGAGCTAACATGCTATGTATCTGCTGTTTATGGAGGTCCCAGCTGGGTTAACTCGGGGGTTTGTCCTGTTGAAAGTTGTTGGAGCTTACTGAGGCATTTATAGTCTGAGGATCTAGATTGGTATCACTGGAATAGAGATATTGGAAGGAGGCAACCAACTATTCAAGGACATTAGTAAATACAGGAGATCCCTGAGACTGTGTGCTACTGCCATCACTCTTGTGCTAGATTCAGTTTTATCCACATGGGCTATTGTGTATGGTGTTCTGATGAGCTCAGTCCATTAACTGCTTGTGCAAGGACCCTGCTCAGATCCTTAAGAGAAAGTTTAACATTTTCAAGTGTTACTGAAAAAGTTCAGACCGCTATTTGCTGCAAGCAAGGATTTTTGTTTGCCTTACTGCTGCTGCTTTTGCAATTTAGTTAGTTGTACCTAAAGGGAATTCACTAAAGTGTTTCTGAAAAACGTGGTCCAATATTTATTTGCAAGCAAGAACCCTTACTCCCCTTACTAGGTGAAGGCTTTGTGTCCTCAAGTTCATTACTAAAAGTTAGTGGAGTATCCCACAGTTACCCTGAACCTGTTCAAATTCTATAACAGATTTTCTCAATCTTTTCAACACAAAGGAACCCTTCAAATTTTTTATTCTCGGGGAACCCCTATAAAAATTACTATTACTATGGAAAAGAATGCTCCCTACACTTTGTGGTTACTGGGAAGAATTACCCCCTTACAGATAGCTAAAAAAAAAAAATGGTGTCAATCAGGGCCGTCTTTAATATTGATTGGACCCTGGGCAAACATTTTCTTGGACCCCCCCCCCCCCCCCAATGCAATTTCACTCTCCACCTGCTCTGAGGAATACAATAAATAGCAGCTAGACTTAAAATTAGTTCACTGTATCAGATCAGGCAGCAATTGCGATTGGTTGCCAGCAGTTACAGCATATCGTTACTGCTTACTGACTGGTTGCTAGAGGTTACAGCACACATTACAGCTCTTTGATTAGTTGCTAGAGGTTACAGCACATGATTTCTGCTTGTTAATTGGTTGCTAGAGATTACTGTACAGTAATATTGCTCACTGGTTGCTAGAGATTACTGTACAGTAATATTGCTCACTGGTTGCTAGAGGTTACAGCACATCATCTCCTCACTGCAGGGGAACATGATATACATATGAATGCTGCCTTTATTTACATATCAAAGCCGCAGCTATTTACTTATGAATGCCGCCACTATTTACATATGGATGCCGGTTATTTACATGTAAACACAGGGCCTGCAGGTGAGACATCTGTACACAACAACAGGGCAGAGCTGAGCAGCATTAGTACCAGCACTTAACGCTGAGATATCAGGACACAGCAGACTAAAACTTCAACGGACAATGGAATTATAACTGGTATAGTTGGCAAGTATGAGGCAGCTGCTTTGGGCCCCACAACGACAGGGCCCAGGGCAGCTGCCCCTTTTGCCCTGCCTTAAAGACGGCCCTGGTGTCAATGGGAACCTAAATGAGAGTCAGAAATTGCTCATGGAACCCCTAGCAATCTCTGGAGGGACCCTAGGGTTCCATGAAACCTGCTCTACAATAAAGCATCAGAAAAAGCATACCCCTGGATTGTTCATTGAGCCAAAAGAGCAACTGTGACTATGTGCCTGGCTGCAGGCAAATACTGGGAAAGTTGCCCTGGGAATCTATTCAGCGGCTCCTGCTGGAGTAGTACTACATAAGCCCAGCTGAGCTCCTTTAAACAACTAAATGATATGCAGGTCTCTGTAAATTCTGGAAAAAAATAACTAAATGCTAAGCTTTCTGGTCAGTTCCAAGATTGCCATTTGGGGACTAATTAAAATAAAAGCTCCCAAGAGGGCCTCCTGAGACTGTGGGCCATTCCTTTGATGTTAAGGCTTGGCTACACTCCTATTCATGCTACAACAGTAATAACCAGCATCATTATATGTTACTTAAAGAATAAAAGAGCCCTAGGAACTCTAGTATGGTTCCTTCTATCTGATGTCACATGCTCCTATTACCCCGGTCCTGTGAATTCTACGCGATATCGCCTCCTTACAAAACATTCCAGGAATTTGCCCATTTTTTTTTTCAGATATAATTAAATTGTGGCTAATTATGCGTCCCTTGTCAACATCACAGCAGAGTATTATACTGGAACTATTTGTGCCATTTTGGAAGAAATACATTCTTCTGTCTCACATGTGAAATAATCTCTTTGTTTTTTCTAATTCCTCCCTTTCAGAATTGCCTGAACTTTCATAGCGGAATTACAATTTTTAAGTAAATGCCAAAACGGATCTGAGATCTGGTGAACCTGATAGTGAAAGGGGACGCTGGCACAGGGGCTAGGGGTTGACCCAAAATGCATTGTGCAGTATGGGAAAGTCATTAGCTAATATTACAGGATTTGTCTACAGAAGTTGGATTGTTGGCAGTTTAATTAGATTTTATGTGGGGCCTTTCTTTTTTAAGACGGGAATGGGGAAAAAGAAGGGAAATTAACAGTATGCTTTCTAAATAGTAGCATTTTTAATGTCCATGCTCACTAAAGATTCTAATCAGGTCTAAACCTCATTAATAATGCGGCTTTTAATAATATATTTTATTTATCTATTACAGGTATTTGTGTAGCACCGGCAATTTATGGAGTGCTTGTACATTCACATCAGTCCCTGCCCTTGAAGTGCTTACAATATAAGGTCTCTAGCTCACATGCATACATACACATGTTAAGGCCAGTTTAGCTAGGACCAAACATTTTTTTTTGGTGCGGGAGGAAACCCACACAAGCTCAGGGAAACCATGCAATCTCCACGTAGTGTCCTGACAATGACTTAAATTGGGCACCCTAGTGCTGCAAGGAAGAAGTTGAACAGAAGGAGGATGGCTATACATTACAGCGGGACACTTTACAATAGTAAAGAGTTTATTCCAAACAAAATCGGCAAGACAATACGGGAGATGTTGACGCGTTTCACACAACAAAGTGCATAAATTAAGCACCTTGTTGTGTGAAACACGTCAACATCTCCTTATCTTGTGCTGCGTCTTGCCGATATTGTTTGGGATAAACTCCTTGCTATTGGAAAGTGTTCCACTGTGGTATGCAGCCATCCTCCTTCTTTAAAATGTCCGTGATAATGAGACGGGCAGGCACCTACAAGTGAGAACTGTAAACCCGTCGCTCACCTGGAGTGTTGCTTTTCCCCATTTGCAAGGAAAAAATGCTGACCATTAAGCCTGTGCTGCCCATCTATGGCACACCATGGCAAGGCAGGATTTCTCTTAAAGTGTTTACCGGTCAACACACCTTTTAGGCAGGCTCCTTGGATATTCTCAAGAACTCTTGGGCCACTGCTCCACAGACAGACAGCATTCCACTCATCTATTTCTACCTGTATGGTCCTCCTGCCCTTTGCTGCTATTTTATTTGTAGTCCTGCCCACCTCTACAAGTGAAGATATTCCCATTGCTCCAGCAAAGGTTCTCTTAAGGTGTGTAGGAATGATCATGGGTGCTATGCAGGGCTCTTGCAGACTCTGTGTGTAAGCTGTGTGCTCATACCTTGTATGAGTGCTCAGTTACACACTGACAGGAACTAGACATGTGCAATTTGTTTTGGTCTGAATACAAATTCGGACAAATTTTTGGTTAATCTGAGATTGATGTATCCATCTTCAAATGAAATGGTTGAAATCCATTAAAATTGATTTTGTTTATATTCTAATGAATTACAAATTTTCTGAACGATTAGAATTTGGATCGGTCAAAAAATTATCGACTCATTTGAATTCTGTGTGAAGAATAGCTGATTGTTGAGCAGCGGGCTGGGAAGCATACCACCATGTCCTTAACAACTGATGACTCGTCATCGGGGAAGCCAATGAGGAAATGTAAACAAAACAATGTGAGCAATACAAAAATATAAAAATAAATTTAAAAAAAACAGCGTGGGGGCCCTTTGGGTCTGGTATGAATTTTAAGGGGAACCCCATGCCAAAATGTATAAAAAAAACAGCGTGGGAACCCCACTTAAAGTGAAAGATTAAAAATTACTTTAAATGTTGTGCTGGGGGTCCCCTTAGTCTGCCTGAAAAGTGATGCATCTATACTGTGTATAGAACCTGCTGCAGCAAAAACTGAAAATTTCTATGCAATACTGTAATTTTCCTTTCCTGATGGAGTCTATGGCAGCCAAAATGTGAGTTAATCCCGCCCCCTCATACCACATAGGCCCCTTCTCCCATAAATCTTTGCTCCAAGCCAGAGGCCGTGTTCCATAATTTAGCCTACTCCAGCCACTGGGAGGGAACTCCTGCTGCCATGGAGTCCATCAGGAAAGGAAAATTACGGTAAGTATTTGATAGAAATTTTCCATATTCCTGACAGACTCCATGGCAGCCTATGTGTGGGAAATAACTAGCCATGCACACCCAGGTAAGTAAAGTGCTGGGGAAAAGAAAAAAGGTTTAATTGGCACCATCAACAAGATCTGTAAACCAAATTTAACAAAAGACAACAAGGCTGGCTCTACGCAGTAGTGCGCCATGAACGTGTTAATAGAACATCATGAGGCCGCCTTGCAAATAACTTCTGAAGCCACGTGACATGAAGCCACCCATGATGTAGACACGCTTCTAGTTGAGTGAGCAGCCACCACTTCTGGGGGGCCAAGCCCTTGGCTTTGTAGGCCCACTGAATGACCTGAACAATCCATGCTGCGATAGATCTGGAAGAGGCATGCATTCCCCTATTCTTCCCATGGAAAAGAGCGAACGGGTGGTCGGACTGACGCAACGGAGCTGCAGCTTCTAGATACTGACAGTTAGTGGATAAACACTGGAATCTTTGGTAGATCTGAACGTTGGAAGAGAAATCGCCTGATTGTTGTGAAAAACAGATGGCACTTTGAGGTTTAAACCCAACATAGGAATCAAAACTACCCACAGAGGGGGAAAAAAGGTTAGAAATTGCTCCTTGCATCCCAGAGAGCTGATTTCGATGACCCTCTTGGCTGATGTTATAGCCACCAGGAAGGCATCTTTCAATGTGAATCTTGGCTTTTTCTGAGGTCTGTGCCTCACTGCTCCTCTGAAGAACTGTTGCATAAGAGGGTGTCTAGCCCAGGAAATTCCCATAAAGGCAGAAATTGCAGAGACTTGGACCTGCAGCAAGCTGACTGACAAGGAGAGATCCAAGCCTGATTGTAGGTAGCCCAAGGATATCATGTATCTTTGTTTATTGCAAGACCCTGTAGTGGAAGAGGTGTAGTCTGCAAATGTTGTCCAAATCCTCAGGTAGACCCTGTTGGTGCCTGCTCTTCTGGCATTCAATAATGTGGAGATGGCCCTAGTTGGACAGCCTAGGGCAGTGATGGCAAACCTTGGCACCCCAGATGTTTTGGAACTACATTTCCCATGATGCTCTAGCACTCTGCAGTGTAGTGGAGCATCATAGGAAATGTAGTTCCAAAACATCTGGGGTGCCAAGGTTCGCCATCACTGGCCTAGGGCCTCCAGCCTTCCCCTCTCAGGAACCAGACCATCAGATGTAGATGGGCTGGGCATGGATGTAGAGTTACCCCTTGTGATAGGAGATCTGGTCTAGAGGGCACAGAAACTGGATCCCAGAAGCTGAGTTGCATCAGCAGGGGAAACCATGGCCTGTTTGGTGAGTACGGGACTATTGCCACTATCTCTGCTTCTTCCATCCTGAGCCTCGACAGAAAGCCTAGGGACAACGAGACCTCATATAGTACTTCTCTAGTCTGAAGTGTGCATGGGGAGGCGAACAAGTCTTCTTCCGGAATTATTCCCATGGGCAGGACCCACTTGAACACTTTGGGGTGGAGAGTCCACTCGTTGTCTAGAGAAACTTGACAGAAAATCTGCCTGATAGACAGCTGTCAGGTTGGCCAGGTTCTTCTGGGCCCAGGTCATGATGGGCTCTACTGACTTCAACAGGGAGAGACTGTGAGTACCCCCTTGTCTGTTGATGTATAAGACTGCCATTGTGTTGTCCAGTCTTAGGAGAACTGAGGCCCCTGCTATTAAGGGGTGAAGCATCTACGTTGTCCGTCTAGACTTCCATTGCTTTAGAAAGAGCTGTGAGAACTAGAGCTGGTTTGCAGATCATACCTTCTGTAATGTAGAACCACTTGAGATCAGTATAAATTTTCCTCTCCAGGCCATCCCTAAAAGATAGTGTCTGCCAGTGGGAGTGTGACATGCCTCACTAATCTCATTAGGGCTGCGTCAATGAGAGGAGCCGACTCCAAATGTTTCACATCCTCACTTTTAAATGGGTACATCTTTGATACCTGTGTTAACAGGGAATTCTTCCTTTCAACACCACCCCATTCATTGGTAATTATTATGCCAAGTTCACCCAAAAAGGGGAAATTAGGGCATTCTTTTTTGAGGTGTTTAAAGCGGGAGTCCGCTGTTTGGTTTTTTTTTTTTTTAAAAGCCAGCAGCTACAAATACTGCAGCTGCTGACTTTTAAAATAATGACACTTACCCGCCCAGCGCGCCCGCGATGTCGGCACCCGAAGCCGATCTCTCGATCGTCTCTCAGGTGCTGCCGCCGCCATCTTGGGTAAGGGAATCAGGAAATGGAGCCTTGCGCTTCATTTCCCGGTTCCCTACTGCGCATGCGCGAGTCACGCTGCGCAATAAGGATAGTCCCCGCTGTCTCTGGGATCCGTGTGTTTCCCAGCAGGCAGCGGGGGAACCTTCGGGAAGGGGCGTAGATTCTGCGGAAAGGGGCGTACCTTCTGCAGAATCTATGCCGGAAGTGGGTGCAGATACCTGTACTGTACAGGTACCTGCACCCCCCTCCCCCCTGAAAGGTGCCAATTGTGGCCCCGGAGGGGGGGAGGGTTCCAATGACCGGAAGCTCCACTTTAGGGTGGACCTCCGCTTTAAAATATTTTCTCTGTTTGGAGGGTGCCTCCACTGGCTCTTCCCATCTCAAAGCTTCTTTGACAGCTTTGACCAGCTGTGGTACTAAGGCAAATTTAAAACCTGCACCAGGGTCATCTATCTCTGCCTCACTGTCTGATGGTGCCTCGATCTGGAGGGAGATCTATGATGTCTGGAGCTTGAAGAGGAGTGACAATGTTGAGACCTAGGACAGTCTTTACCTTTTGCGCGCTGTGTTTTGGTGTTCAGACCTAGAAGGGCTGAGTGGAAAAAAAGTTAAGAGCTCCCAAATGAATGAACCCAAACATCACAGGAAGAAAATAATTCAATCCTACCTGCAGCACAAGGGTTGGCCACGGGTGGGTGGTGACAGATCCATAGCAAGGCAGCTTGAAACTGAAATGCACCATTAAAGCCTTATGAGAAACAGGAGTGACAATGGGCATGAGAGAGCACATAACAAACCTAGCCAGCAGCCAGCACCCAGGGAGCCTGCAGCAAGCTATTTACCTTGTAAATTGGAGACCAGTTCCTGGGGAAACCGCTGCATAAGCCCAAGGAATAGCTGCTTTGACAGCTATTTAAATCTGCTGCCGTTGATGACAGCACCGTGCCCCGCAGCACGCCTGCACTGGAAATCGTTGCCACCCGGCAGCCGTGTGCATGAGTGACCACATTCATTTTGGCGGAACCACGCCAGCTGAGGCTTGGTTCGTGGCTTGCAGATACGCAGACGGGTCCCGGAGACTTCCTGAAATGGCGAGCTGCAACACAGCTGCGCTCCAGCCACCATGGTTAATCACTGGAGCTTGATAGCAAACAAGGAGACACACAAAATGCAGCGATACGGCTGCTATAAGAAAATTAATATCTTTGTACGTTACCACCACCGCGGCATGATCCGCACCAGACCTGGGACTGGGGTGGTGTCACTTGACCCACCACATGACCTTTTACAAGGCCTCCTGCTAAAGCTGGGACATTTGGTCATATTGCCGCTTGCCTGCCAATAGCCAGGCTAGTAAGCTCTTTATGGCATTGCATCCTATGGCCCATGTCCACCTGCTAATAGCTAGGATTGCTGGACTTCAGAGAGGATCACCGCTAACCACCAACGTATCGCCATGCACACCAGCAGGCCTGGATTATGGAAAAATTCATGAAAAGGTAAGACCTCATCTTGATCCTAGGAGGAGGACAAAAAGGAACCACAGACTCTGGCCCGGAGCAAAGATTTATGGGATAAGGGTCCTATGAGGTATGAGGGACGGGGTTAACCCACACGTAGGCTGCCATGGAGCCTGTCAGGAAGATGACATAACTAAAGGAAAAAAAAACCCATACCAGGCCACGTGCCCTCAACATGGGGGGTGGGTGCTTTGGAAGGGGGGGGGGGGGTACACAAAATGAAAAGAAAACTATGCCTTACACTTTAATGTATAGGGGAGAATGTAACAAATCTAACAAATACCGCACACTCGTAACAATCTGATAGCATGTAATGGAAACCTTCTCTAGCGCATCTGTTTTTCTTAGTATAATCGCATATTTATGATCATACTGCATATCGTTTTCAAAAGTTATTTTTCACGAGAATGAGTTTCTGGTGTGGCTGTCACCGACCCTCATAAATTCAGATTTAGGTGGGGACCGATCTGCCTTTTGGCATTCATGCTCATTTCCTTTCTAACATTACACAATGCTCAACATTTCTCATGTACAAGAACCGCCTGGATGAATTATTATTGGATTAATGCTAAAATGGTTTGCCAATTTAAATGTTATTGTAATCGTACAGTTTGGATATGGAGTGGATCCCTGTGTGCTCAAGATAAGGTGAGGAGACAAAACCTTACAAATCTTTTCTTGCCTCTATTTAGTAATAGAGATTAGGTAGGGTGAAGAAGGGTGGGTGCTGTAAAATGAGCCACACTCAGGAAGCCAAAATATCCCTAAACACCAATGGTTGCATTAGGCCTAGTGAGAGGGAAGAAGGCACATTTAGGTCTAGTGAGAGGGGAGAGGAGGGCACTTTAGGTCTAGTTTTTTTTTTTTTTTTTTGAAAAGCCAGTGGCGTGTTAAACACACCCAAAAACTCCAACCGGTGGCAAAAAAAAGCACAAGCACATAAAGAGTGACGTAAAATGTGCAACGGGTGTTACACTAGTCCTCCACTAGGGAAGGACCTTACCCTGATCCCCCAGGGCGTTGGGCTCCAAACGGGGACAGAGGTACTTCACTTGGTCCATCTGGCCAAAACCAGATGGACCCCTTTCTCTGGAGGGTCTGCCGAAACAGACCCACCCAAGTACTAGGTGGGGCTCCCCCGAAGGGAGACCCCATGAGAGAAGGTGAACCAAGTCAAAAGGCCATGTCCACCCCCTCCCAAGACTTTCAGGGTAATACTTGAGGTCCCACACCCTACTCATCACACAGTGACAAACATGTAACACATTAACAAAAAAGTACAAAAAAGTGACAACACGGGTAAAATAAATAGGAAAGTGGGAGAAGGAAGTGGGAGAGTGAAAACTGTGCAATACAATGGCCAGGCCCTCCGGCCAGGAATAAAAATTTCCTGTGGTCCTAGCCAAAAGTCTCGACCCTAGAGGCAGGCGTAAAAACAAAAGTGCGTATGGTGAAGTGGCCATGGTGCCTTAAATCAATGTGACCCTCACTCAGTGATTGTACGGCACCCCTCAACTGCCACTTCAGGGGCACATTGACTAACCCAGACCACAGCAGCCCCCACTCCAGCCAGGAAGGCCTCAAGTTCCGGAAGCTTGGTGAGAGCCCTTTGCCATCAGGCCCCACCGTCGCTCCCATCACTCCTACCTAATTACATTTGGGAAATACTAACCTCCCCCTCCAGCAAGACAAGAGCCAGTGTTCTCTCCCGAAAAACTGACTCAAGCTAGAGCTACCCCAATCAAGGCCAGAAGGCCAGGGACCCGACCCTCTGGGTCAGACCGCATGCAGCACCCATCCCCATCAGGAGCACCCTTCCAGACGGCTCGGACGCCAGCATTGGCGCCCATACACCGGCACCGCCAAACCACCCTTCCAGGTCCAATGACACCATTGGATTTGCATGTGTCCTGTGTTACTCTCACACTCAGGAGTAGAACAGCGCCTCCTCTGGATACTTATAAGAACAGATCGTACACTTGATCTTAGCCAAAATGCCGAGAAGCGAGGGCACATTAGGTCTAGCGAGAGGGGAGAGGAGGGCACATTAGGTCTAGTGAGAGGGAAGATGAAGGCGAGGCTGCAGACCATCCAGTTCATCAGGGGAGTACAGTTGTGATTGGAAAAGATTACCAATTGCTTGAGTAGAAGTCCCCCCCCTTCTGCCCAATTATTGGCCCTGACCAGTGGTTTCTGGGATGGGTATCAGAGTGTTGTATCTGCCAGCTCCTTAGATCTCTTGTATACC
The DNA here is from genome assembly GCF_037356315.1 of Lithobates pipiens. Lineage (NCBI taxonomy): Eukaryota > Metazoa > Chordata > Amphibia > Anura > Ranidae > Lithobates > Lithobates pipiens. The sequence continues at coordinate 175,684,649 of NW_027507788.1, forward strand.
AGATTTTCTAGTGGTGGCTTGCCTGCAACATCCCCAATAATGAAGATTTTGTTCTTTCACAGTTGTACCGCTCAATTACTTTTTTTGTTCAACCCATGGAGACATAGTGACACCCAGGGCTTGAGCCCTGCAGGAACGCATGGGAACGTTGTTCCTGTACTTTTTCTACAGCAGGAATGACGTTCCCTTTGCGCTGGGTCTGAAGGGGGCCGACTCTGGGAGGCTCAGGTGCAGAGTCCTCCCCTCCCCCCTCCTCTTGTGTAAAATATGATGTCCTTGTCAGTGGCGGAGTGTGTAGTACTACAGTAAGGGTTAATAGATCGTTGGGCACTCGCCGAGCTGTTCACCGCTAGATTGTTGGGCTCGGACTGACTGACATGGTTCTACACCGCCAGGCAGCATTAAACACAGCAGGAGCGCTGCCTGTAGTCTCGCCCACCCTGTCAGGCAGCACTGAGCACACTAGGGTAGGAGGGTGGGAGGCTTGGATTTTTTTTTATTTTTTATCACGAGATGAGGAAATAAAATGTATAGATACATACAAAAATATCAGATAAACCAATTCCTCCTACCCACAATCCCTTTTTCTCAGAACAGAAGGTATATCTCAACCAGATATCATTCTTTACTGATCTGACCATAAAAAAACCTACCGTAAATCTGTTTGCTATGAGCTACTGTGCCATTTCCCCACTGAGAATATAAATAAGTCTGTATTTTTGGTTTGGGAATTAAAAATTGCATTTTAGGTCAGCTGATTTTTCTACCATGAAATCCTTGTCTTGTTATCCAGACAGCCCAGCCAGATTGGTGACCTCACTTACATCCATTGCAGTACAGCTGGGTCCCCTAACTGAATAATTCACATTGCTGTACCTACCTTTCCCAGTCCGAATCCTAGGCTGTTATAAACTGAGAGTTCAGTTATTTGTACTATCTGTTTGAGTAAATAAGTGGATTTATAATTATCTGAACTAAGCTTTGGCAATAAAACCTGGAAGCTGATTGGTTGCTGTGCAGAGCTGCACCAGATTCTATTTGCTCCAATTTTAGTAAATCACCCCCCATTGTTGGTATATATCAAGGCTTCTTAAAGAGGAAGTAATCCCTGATGGATTTACTTCCTCTTTGTCTCCCTGCAAAGGTAAAGCATAATGGACTACTATGCATAGCATAGTAGCCCATTATGTGTCAATAACCTGACACAGGAGCCAGCGATGTCACCGCTGTCCCCTGTAGTCCGGGCATCCATCTTCTGCCGGGTATCGCTGCTCCGGCCACTCACAGCGCCGGAGCAGCGATGACGTCACTCCCGCGCATGCGCATGGGAGCCGGCACTAATGGCATATCGCCGTTAGCAGCGGCATGCTGCTAACGGCGATAGTGCGCCTGCGTGCCGCTGTCTACGGCGCATTCGCCGTAGACAGCTGTCACTGTCTTTTAGTAAACAAGCTAGATATTTCTTGGACCTACAGGTAAGCCTTAATCTAGGCTTACCTGTAGGTCAAAGTGGTTTGTAAGGGCTGCGATGATCTGCAAAACACACTAACCCATAAAGACCAATCAGAAATCTGCTTTTGCTGGCTTGATTGCAGTACCCAATGTCTTGTAAGCTGGTCTGGACTATTGGCTCTTTGCATATGACCAACATTCATGGAAAAACGAAAAACAATTTAAGTATTACAACTGGATAGTGTATAGAGGGCACTCATGAGCAATAATGAACATTTATAAGCATATAACACACTTATCAACATTTTGAATACATTTTTCAGCATGCTGGAAATACCCACTATCATTAATCGGCAGTCAAATATTGGCTACAGTTGGCCAAAAACTCTGCATCGTGGCAATTCTGTGATCTCTTAAGGGCTCATGCACATGGGTGTAAAAAAAATTGTTCCGATCGTACTGTATACAGATTTTTATAAACTTCATTGCAGCAATATTGTTTATTATGGGCCAATGCACACAGCTGCACACTCGGTGATTTTATACAAAGAGTAAAATCAAAATTTTAAATTCTACATCCGCGGTCAGTATTATTGTGTAAATTTACATTTTTAAATGCACATAAATGTTGGGACTGAAACAAAAGAATAATTTTATGGTTACGAAGGTTTTTAAGAACATTTAAGCGTCTAAACGTGGGTAAATGGGAGCAAATTACTGACAAGTTCCCCAAACTCGCTCATCCATGTCTTTATGGACCTTGCTTTGTGCGCTGGTCCAAATCATCTGTTGGATGGGGGATTATGGTGTGGGGTTGTTTTTCAGTGGTTGGGCTTGGGCCCCTTACAGTGCACAAAACAAGGTCCATAAAGACATGGATGAGCGAGTTTAAGGTGCAGGAACTTGACTGGCCTGCACAGAATCCTGATCTCGACCAGATGAATTCAAGCGGAGACTGCGAGCCAGCCTAACATCGTTGCCTGACTCCACATATGCGTTTCTGGAAGAATGATCAAACATTCCCATAGACACACTCCTAAACCTTGTGGACAGCCTACCCAGAAGAGTTGAAGCTGTTATAGCTGTAAAGGGTGGGCCAACTCAATATTGAACCCTTCGGACCCAGACTGAGATGTAATTAAAGATCGTGTGTGTGTGTGTGTGTGTGTGTGTGTGTGTGTGTGTAAAGGCAGGCATCCCAATACTTTTGGTAATATAGTGTGTGTGTGTGTGTGTGTGTGTATATAATATATATATTATATTATTGTGTGTGTCCGTCCATGCATCAATGCACCCATGTAACTGAAATTGTTGGTAGAAAAAAAGGAATAGAAGAATTATTTTATGGATTTTTACCCATAAGGACATTTACATGTTTATATTTGTGTATACAGAATTACATTACAGATCATTGTATGCGTTTCTTTACCTTCTGCCAGTAAATATCAATACATTTCTAATGCCCGTGTGCATGAGCCCAAATCTGCCATTATTTTACCTGTAAAAATGTGAATGGTTAAGCGGTTCCTGAGGACCGGATTGGCATACCCAAGATTCCAGGATTGCCCCCATTTTCTACGTACCCTCCAGTGATAGCAGGGAGTCGAAGACTTTGCACTGCACCTGGCCCGTGCTCTGTGAGGCACATGACATCCACAGTCCCTCGTACAGTCCCACCGCTGTGATAATGGCATCCCCTGCGTACGACGACTGCTTCCATTGAGGTAACGCTGTGGTAGAAATGATCCCTATCCATCCCCCCAAAGCCAGAAAATAGCCAAGGAGCTGAATTCCTGAATTGGCCATAATGTCTGAGTTTAAACAACAGTTTTTAGTCTTTTTTGAGTTTTGAGTATCCGGTTGAACTGCAGCTTGCGGTCCTGTCTCTCGTTGGTTAATGCGGTCCTCTCCACCTGTGGTCTGTCCCAACGGGCTGGTGGTGACACCAGGATGAGCTGCAGCTTAGTAGAAATACATGAAGATGTTCTCCCAGGCAGAGGTGTGAAGGGGACAGTTAGGTGCTGAGAACTTCATGTTTACACTCCACTAAGCCTCTAGGACACCCAGGGGACAAAGTGGCAATAAAAGGGAAAAAAAAAGACACACACTAATGTCTGTATGTGCAAGCAGTTTGGAGAATGCCAGGGGGCAGGTCCTTGGGATTAACGAAATTCAGAGGAACACCCACACAGGAAAAGGCACATGGAATTCAGAATTAACTCGGTCTGTACTGCTGAGCCAAATTCTACCCCCCTGGATCACACAAGTGGCTCTGATGTTTGAGGAATATTCTATGGAGTGTTGAAGGGGCCATTTACACCATATGCTGGGCTAGGTAGCCTTGCCCAATGCAGTCCCAGCTCATAGATAAGACATGGGGCAAACTGCCATATCAGCTCAGATGTGTGCTGAAAAAAAGTAGGACATGTATGTTTTGTAACACACTACATTGTCACACACTACATCACAACCCACTGCAGTAAATAAAATTGGCTCATCTGTAACTTGACATTTCAATAAAGTTGAAAAAAAAAAAGTATTACGCATTGGGATTTATTTACTAAAAGGCAAATCCACTTTGCACTTGAAAGTGCAGTCACTGCAGATCTGAGGGGGACATGCAAGAAAAATAAAAAACAGCATTTTTGCTTGTACATGATTGGATGATAAAATCAGCAGAGCTTCCACTCATTTCAAATATTCCTCTCAGATATACAGTGACTACACTTCCAAGTGCACTTGTAATGCAGAGTGAATTTTCCTTTAGTAAAGAAACCCCATTGAGGTTGATTTACTAAAGGCAAATAAAATATGCCCTTTGCAAAGTGCAGTTGGGCACTGCAAGATCAGTTGCTCCAGAGCTTAGTAAATGAGCAGAAGCTTTGCTGACTTGGATCATCCAATCATGTTCAAGCAACAATGCTTTTTATTTTATTTTTTTAATTTCCAATTTGCAAAGTGCACAGTCTATTTGCATTTAGTAAATCAACCCCATTGGCACTACACCCTTCACAACACACATCTGGTATAAACGAGCCCTTAGTGCATGTTTAAAACCACACCAAAACGTATCTCCCCATTGAAATGTATTGAAAAAAGCACCCACAGTTGCTTTTTTTTTTAATCGCATGTCCTTTTTTCACAGATGCAGGCTGATGTCAGGCGACCAGAAATAATATTAGAAGGCTTCTCCTGACTGATTGGCCATTGTGTCCAATATATGAAAGGGTTAACTTCAAGCCTGAGAGATATCAAGAACTTTTATGACAATTACAAGTAAAACATTTACTTGGCTCATCCACCCATGATACCCTGCTTATATTGATCCGCTTTATCCCACCTTGATTAGTTCAGTTGGTCACTTCAGGAAGATGGATTCCTTTTTTCCTTCCCCTGTTCAGGGTGTATCGGAGAATTTTATGCCTTCAATACATTCAATTGTGGATGGACTAAATCGACTCCAAGTTTTGTTGTGTGTTGTGTCACCCCATATCTGGTTTTCAAGGTCTAGCAGCACCTACCCAGTTTGTCATGAGGAAGCAATTTAAGATTGTGAAATGCGTTGACAAGCTAGCATGTAGGAGATCATGGATTTAATTTGTTAATACATATAGACCATTCATGTAAATTACGGATCTACTATCACTTTGCAAGGATCCATGCCTCCACGTTTTTGCTCTATTGGGTATCTGTTGACCTAGTCAAGCTAAGGGTGTTGTTTGTTTGGTATTGTATGTGGTTTTAAAATTTTGTAAAAAAGATAAACATTTTTATATATTACTGCCTCGTTTTATGCCCACAAATTCCACACATTTTTGAGAGTTTCTTACTCTTTTTCAACCTTTTATATAGGCACAGGTCTTAATATTTGGTATTTTGCGTATTAATTTGTGTTTTGCGTTTTAAGGCAGCTAATTAATTTTGAATGGTTTGCCAATTCACCACAGCATGCTCTAATGGACATGCGCCACTGGTTCTTTTTTTCTTTTTTTTTATAAATTCTTTATTTTCACAGAAATTGTGTTAAAATTTACAGAAGAAAACCTCTCCCCAATATAACTTCACCTCTATTATAATGCCTGCCAGTCTTATGGCCAGTAAAAATTACTATTACAATTATTGACAGGCTATATTATCTTATGCAATATAATAAATCATCAGCTTTTCTTTGTAAATAGAAAGTAACATCACTTCTTGTGCGAGAGAGAGAAGAAAAAAAAAAAAATTAATTGAACCGCCATCGCAACCAACCCTACCTTTGTCCATTCTCCATTGTACAGTATAACCTCATTACAGAACCGGTTAGTGGATCACCTACTGCTGAGAAGTTGGGAAAATCTGTTCCCTATAAGTAAGATAAGGGGCCCAGACTTTCCGATATTGCTCTTTCAACATCATCGTAAGATTGTCCATTTGTTGGATTTCTGTAATTCTGACAAACCAGTGTGATCTAGTTAGAGGGGTAGTACTCTTCCACCACACCAGGATACACTCCTTCACTGCGGTGAGCAAGTGTTTTAACAGTGAGGTTTTTATATTTTTTAATAGCTGAGATCATGAAGTAGGAAGGCTGCCGGTTTTTCTCCAAGAGACACCCCTGTAATTGTTTTAACCATTTCAGAAACCATCATCCAGAACTTTGAGCCCTGAGCATTCCCAAAATATGTGTAACATAGTGCCCTCCGACTCCTGGCATCACCAACAGACATTCGATACCTGTGGAAATATCAGATGCAACACTGCCGGTGTTCTGTACCATCTGGTAAGGAGTTTATATTTTCCTCCTTGATACCTACTCGCCAAGGACGCCTTGTGAGCAAACGGTAAAATCCTATCCTTCTGAACATCCATGCATGTACTGCAGTAAGTGTTATTGACATCGATCAGAGAAAGACACTAAGTTGTGTCTGCCAAAGAAAATCTAGATCTGATGCAAAATCACGTTCGATCTCCCTGCTTGTCATCAGGCGATTGCCGACCGAAAAATGTAAGAGCCTACTATTACCCCACCGCAGCAGAGTACTAAAGCATGGATCTGTTAGGCCTGGATGGAAAGCCGGTGTACACAAATTTGGAATCATAGGGCTCAGATGTGACGACATGACTATATTTTTAAAGATCTTTTCAGTACATCGTAAGGTGGCACCCACCGTTGGATGCCTCCTCAAGGCCTGTGGGATGTCTGCATCCTAAAGCCATACAAGCCCCTCCAAGGGTGTATCAATTGTCGCTTGATCCATGTGAACCCATGGCTTCTTCTTTTGAAGCACACACCAGTCCACTACCCGTGCCAAATGCGAGGCCTCATGATATTCAACTGGGTCGGGAAATCCAATCCCTCCTCTTTCCTTAGGGAGTGTCAGGATTGCCCTGTGTACCCTCACTGGTTTCCCGGCCCAGATAAACCAGATAAGAAAAGAACAGCTGGCAATAGAAAAAAAAAGTGTGGGCCCCTCTCTCCAATCCATACCAAGCCCTTATCTTGTCAATGAGACTCGGGTGATCACAGATTGGAGTAATTGGTCGATCCTGACCCCTTACCATGTGATCAGCATATCGGTAATCTTTTTTTTTTTTTTTTTTTCTTCTCAGAAAAAAAAACTGACTCCTGGCTTCTGTTGAAGGGACATCGGTCCCAAAGAGGAAGAGGCGAAGCTGCCTCATGTGCCCAGCAGTACCGCTTGCCAGTGCCACGAATCGGTGCCCACCAATCAGTGCCCATCAGTACATAAGTCAAAGCAATCGGTGCCTCCTATCAATGCCCACCAGTGGTGCTAATCAGTGCCACCTAGCAGTACTGCCTATCAGTGTTGATGACCAGTGCCCATCACTGCCGCCCTTCAGTGCCCACCAATACCACTTCTCAGTGCCCACCAGTGCCACCTTATCAGTGCAGCCTATCAGTGTAGATCAATGAAGGAGAAAATTTACATGTTTGCAAAATGTATTAAGAAAATATAAAACGGGTTTTGTATTTTATTTTTTTTTTGAGTTTTACACTGTTTTATTTGTTTATTTACATTTTTAGTAATGTTTATACAACGTGGTAAATATTTACATAAATCAAATTTTATGGGGGGGGCTACCTATTTCCGAACACTAGCTCTGACTTCAATTTGATATATTCACTACATGAGAACCACATTAGTTTGTTATTTATGTTCATTTATATTTTCCACATATGTATATTGCAGTGTGGATATATAGTTATTATCATATTTATAGGAACTTATGCTCCATTAGTTTATCGACATTCCCTAATAGGTATGTCATTGTTGGGCTAAGTTTTATTAGTATTAGTGTTTTATCCATCTCTATCTTCTTTATTTTATTTAAGATCGCTGTGTGGAAGGTTTGATCACTTCCTGTATTATCATCTCAGACTGAGGCTTGACACACACACTGTGGTTATGACAGGAAGTGACCTGTGAAACATTTGGTTTAACTTCCTGCTATCCAAAGAGAGGCTTGAGACGCACACGGCGATGCCATCTTGCCAGAAACCAGAAGCGAATTCCGGAAATGTCCCAATCGAGCATCAGTGCTGTGTTCCATTACGGGTGGCCCTCATCTCTATATATAGACGGTAATAAGCGGGGATCAGCATCCCAGATAATGCTTGTTGAAGCGAAACGCGTCGGTTGCTCACGCTGTTCCCCTTATTACCGTTGGTTTGTTTTGAAGCGCTTATCTTGTTTGGAGTATGTAACTGTAACTCTTATACTATTTTTTTATAAATATTCCTTACGGAATTACGCTATGTGCCCCTCTCTCCTTCTTCCATATTCTCCTGGTTGGGCTCATTCACCTATGTATCATTAACCTGTTACATCTAATGTCCATGAGAGGAAGTGTTTGCAGATCTAATCCATCCAGAGAGTCTGTATCCCTTGGGTCATCGTTAAAGCTTGTTTGACTCACCAGGTGTATACCTGTGCGAGTCCATTCTTTCCGGTAAGCGGCTAGTGCTTCTGGTGGTGGATTCTTCTTGCTACACACTCTTTGTTTGGACATTCACTCAAGATTTTCCATGATTATTATTCACGTCCTATTGGATTTCACTATTTGGACTATTTGTTATTTACCATTGGTGTACATTTCATTGAATTTATAGACCCCTCCTTTGGTTATTGTGGACTTTACATTATTATCACTCAATATATGTCACTATATATGTTCATGTTTTTGTCACCTATTTGTTTTACATATCAATTTCACGTTTGGTATTGTTTGTTTAGTTAGCGCTGTGATTCTTACACAAACTTGTTTATTAATTTACACTTTTTGTGCTGGCTGCTAACATCTAGACAGCGCGGTATATTTACTTACTTTGACTCTCAGTGTGTCTGTACATGCAGCCATACTGTTTCATTACATATGCAGGTTCTTTTACCTGCTCAGTAGTGCTGTGCAGTGATTGGATTTCACTGTTCTTATCTCTTAGTGCAAGTCTATGGACCAGGTCCAACAAAACGCCATCAGACCAGGCCCTGATGTTGCTCCTTACAGTGGGCCAGGGTAGGCAGGACGGTGTTTGGAACGCTGGTGGACTGCTGAGGTTTTCTGCACCCAGCTCTTGTCTGTATGAGCCCTTGGGACCCCAATGTGTGTTAGATGGGTACTCTTATTCTTTTACAGTCTAAGCATAATCGGAGGGCTTATAAATAAGTCTCGGCAGTGGGTGCAATGATTGCTACACCACCAGCGTGACCCTTGGTTGTGTAACGTAGAGACGGCCTTTGTTTTCTCCGGCTCAGTGGGTTCATGACAGTGTTTGTGTGGGTCTGAGCTCAATCACGTCAGGGACCCTCAACAAAGCCCTCATTGAGGAAGATTTATTCTTGATTTATTATACAGTGTATGCATTTGCAAAATGAAATCACAACAAAAGAATTACATGCTTGTGCTTAAGAGAAACAAAGTGTGACCAAACCAGGGATGTAATGTGTGTGCCATTGTGTCACAGGGAAAGGCACAACTGGCATCCTTTCCAGTCTTTATGTAATGCTTTAAAAAACTTAAAAGCTTTCAAATTACTTCTGTCTTTCTCCATATTTTACAAATTGGGTGCAGTGAGGCAGGGCAGTAAATTGTGAACGATCAACTAAATGCAGTGCTGAATTATATATGGTAAATTATTTACCTACCAGAGGGTTTGAAAATCCTTCCAGTCGGTCTTATGTTGAGGTACCTCTAGACCAGTGATAGCAAACAATGGCACCCCAGATGTTTTGAAACTACATTTCCCATGATGCTCATGCACTCTGCAGTGTAGATGAGCATCATGGGAAATGTAGTTCCAAAACATCTGGGGTGTTAAGGTTCGCCATCACTGCTCTAGACCAATGTTTCTCAAATCCAGTCCTCAAGTACCCCCATCAGGTCATGTTTTCAGGCTTTCTATTATTTTGCATAGGTGATCTGATCAGTTTCACTGCCTTAGTAATTACCACAGCCGTTTCATCTGAGGGAAATTCTGAAAACATGACCTGTTGGGGGTACTTGAGGACTGGAATTGAGAAATCTTGAAATCTTGCTTTAGACGACCCTTGTAGACAGTTCAGACAGATCCTTTTATTTATATATATATATATATATATATATATATATATATATATATATAATCTATACAGTGGGTAAAATAAGTATTGAACATGTCACCATTTTTCTAGGTAAATAAATTTCCAAAGGTTGTATTGACATGAAATTTTCACCACATGTTGGTAACGACCCATGCAACCCATACATACATAGAAACCAAAACAAATAAGTTCAGAAATTAAATTGGTACACATAACATAAACTGGAATGACAGGGACAAGGTATTGAACACACGAACTGAAACATATTTAATATTTGTTACATAATCCTTTGTTGGTAATTTTCAAGATGCCGCCTGTATGGAGAAACTAGTCATCTGCATTGCTCAGGTGTGATTTTGGCCCATTCTTCCACACAGTCTTCAAATTTTCAAATCTTTTCATAGATTTTCGATTGGATTAAAGTCTGGGGATTGGCTGGGCCATTCTAGCAGCTTTATTTTCTTTCTTTGAAACCAACTGAGAGTTTCCTTGGCTTTGTGTGTTGGGATCATTGCCTTGCTGAAATGCCCACCCTCGTTTCATCTTCTTCATCCTGGTAGCAGATGTTTATCAAGAATGTCTTGGTTCATTTTTCCATTCATCCTTCCTTGAATGAATGAATGAATGAAATACTTATATAGCGCACAATGCGAACTGAATCGCCTCTAGGCGCTGTGGCGAGCTTTGATCATCTGCTAAAAGAGGAAGGTCTTGAGTTTTTTCCTAAAAGCCAGGTGATTTTCTTCCAGGCGGATGTTTATTGGTAGAGCATTCCATAGCCGAGGCCCTTGGACAGCGAATCTCCGATCCCCCTTGGATTTATACCGGGCTTTGGGCACGAGGAGGAGGTTTTTGTTGGCTGATCGAAGACTGCGGTTTGGTGTGTAATGATTTATTTTCTCCATTAGGTATTGCGGAGCTTCTCTATGCACGCATTTGTGGGTGAGGCAAAGGGTCTTGAACGTGATCCGATTTTTTACGGTTAGCCAATGTAAGCTCCTCAGTGAAGGAGAAATGGATTCCCAGGGTTTTTTTCCTGTTATCAGCCTTGCCGCCGTGTTTTGGATCAGTTGTAATCGCGCAAGTTGAAATTGTGGTAATCCTATGTAAAGCGAGTTTGCGTAGTCCAGTCGTGAATTAATGATTGTTCCAACTACCACTGCTTTGTCATTCTTTGGGATAAAAGGGATGAGTCTGCGAAGCATGCGCAGCAGATGGTGAGATCCACTGACTACTGCTCCTATTTGCGCATCCATTGACATTTGTGCGTCTAAAATAACCCCGAGACTCTTCGCTTTGGTCTTTGGGGAGATAGTCTGCCCAAAGACGGTTGGTGGAAACCAGGAGGTTTTGGTTGCGGGCTTATGATTTGGGTGTAAGATAAGAAGCTCTGTCTTTGATTGGTTCAGCTGGAGGGAGTTGGTGGTCATCCAGTCCTCTATTGATTTGAGGCAGTTTTCAAGTTGTTGTTGGTGATCTTTTTTTCCATTGATCCGGAAATAAAGTTGCGTGTCGTCAGCGTAAGAGTGGAAGCAGAGATCTGAGCATCTGATGATTTGAAGGAGTGGGCGAATGTAAATGTTGAAGAGAACGGGTGACAATGGAGAGCCTTGAGGGACTCCACAGGTGACTGCCCGAGTTTCGGAGAGGAATTTTCCTAGTTTCACTGTCTGTGACCGATTTCCTAGGAAGGACGCGAACCAATGGAGATCTATGTCTTGGACTCCGGCTACTTCTGTGAGGCGGACGAGTAGAGTATTGTGTAGAGTATATGTAATGAAGTTTGCCAGTATCATATGGTGAAAAACTGCCCCACACCATGATGTTCTCACCTCCAAACTTCACTGTTGGTATGAGGGGGTTGTTTTTGGAGTCATGTGCAGTGCCATTTAACCTCCAAACACTGTGTGTATTATGGCATCCAAAGCGTTCAGTTTTGGTCTCCTCTGACCAGACTATATTCTCCCCATATTTCACAGGCTTGTCTAAATGTTGTGCAACAAACTTTAAACAAGCTTCAACATGCTCTATCTTCCGCAATGGAGTCTTGCGTGGTGAGCGTGCATACAGGCCATGGCGGTTGAGTGCATTAATTATTGTTTTCTTGAAACAATTGTACCTGCTAATTCCAGGTCTTTCTGAAGCTCTCCACAATCAGTACTTGGTTCTTGGACAACTCTTCTGATAATTCTTTTCACTCAATCTTGCAAAGAGCACTTGGTCGTGGCCAGTTCATAGCGAAATTATGGATTATGGCCCCAACAGTGCTCACTGGAAGATTCTGAAGTTTAGAATTATCATTCTGTAACCAATACCATCAGTATGTTTTACTACAATAAGGTTGCAAAGGTCTCGAGAGAGCTCTTTGCTTTCACCCATCATGAGATGTTTCTCGTGTGACACCTTGGTAATGAGACACATTTTTTATAGGCCATCAGTTGAGATTGAGCCGGCTGATAATTTTGCACTGACAAGGGACAGGACTTCTTTCTAATTACTGATAGGTTTTAGCTGGTGTCTTGGCTTTCCATGCCTTTTTTTGCACCTCCATGTCTTCATGTGGTCAATATTTTTTCCCTGTGTCATTCAATTTTATTACATATAACTTCATTTCTAAACTTATCTGTTATGGTTTCTCTGTATGTATGGGTTGTTAGTGACGTGGTGAAAATAAATTTCATGTCAATAGCACCTTTACAAATATATTTACCTAGAAAAATGGTGATGTGGGTTCAATATTTATTTTACCTGCTGTATATACCCTTTTAATATTTTTAATATTTTCTTGAAGTAAAAAGAAAAAAAAAACTATCTTTGGCTGCAAAATTCACTTTCAATTCTCAGCTGTGCCTGCACTGCTGTTCCTCTTATTCATTGCAATATACTCTTTCCAAATTGAATGGCAATATCACTCAAGCCAGAAGACTGAGGAAAACTGTGGCTGAAGAATGTCTTGACCCCACCCTCTGAACACAGCTCTATAGATTTACAGTGTAATGATACAGAGAGTGGCACTGAGTCACCAGGATGGCTTGCCATGGATGAACATTGAGGATCAGGGCCGGCGCTACCACTAGGTGGACTAGGCAGCCGCCTAGGGCGCAGCCATGGCCTGTCACCTACTCATCCCCGCTGGATGTAACCTATGGATCCGCTGTCCCCGTGTGGTGGGTCTGCAGGAGTGTGTCTGGAGGTCCGGAGGAGGAGAGGGAATGTCTGTTGCCAGGGATGGTGCAGGGGCGCGGGGAGGGAACTATCACATGTATTACACTGACAGATCCCTCCTTCGGCTCCCTCGGCTCCCCCAGCTGCAGAGCTGTTCGGCGGCTCAGGGCTCTGATTGATACCGAGGAGTTGGCCCACCTCCTTCATTGTCACTGGTCGACTTGTGAGGGGGTGTGGCCAGCAAAGGGATGATCCCACATATCACTGGGGGACGGGGGACAGGGGGCGGAGCAGCCAGCCTCAGGGATGATTGCAGGTCCTTCTGGGCAGAGCATCATGGAGGTAAAAAAAGGCTCTAAAAATTCTGTTTGTTTGTTTATGCAGCCACTGGACTGGGAGAAATTGGGTTGAAAACTGCTCTGCCCGATATCTCAGTCAAGACACTGCTACAGGAAAGAGCAGATATCATCTTGGTCTTTTGTCAACTTTATTATTTCTATCTTTAGACTTTTAAACATAAGTAAAAAAGTGACAAAGATCAAGATGATATCTGATTTTTCCTGTAGCAGTGTCTTGACTGAGATATTAGGCAGAGCAGTTTTCAACCCAATTTCACCCAGTCCTCTGCCCTGCTGTCACCCAGCCCCCTGCAGACACCCAGCCCCCTGCTGTCACCCAGCCCTGCTGTCACCCACTCCTCTGCCCTGCTGTCACCCAGCCCTGCTGTCACCCAGTCCTCTGCCCTGCTATCACCCAGCCCTGCTGTCACCCAGTCCTCTGCCCTGCTGTCACCCAGTCCTCTGCCCTGCTGTCACCCAGCCCTCTGCCCTGCTGTCACCCAGCCCTCTGCCCTGCGTTCACCCAGTCCTCTGCTGTCACCCAGTTCCCTGTTGTCGCTCAGTCCTCTGCCCTGCATTCACCCTGTCCTCTAAACTGCTGTCACCTAGCCCTCTGCTGTCACCCAGTCCCCTGTTGTCTCCCATTCGTCTGCCTATCACCCAGTCCCCTGATCTGCTGTCAACCAGTCCTTGGCCCTGCTGTCACCCAGCCCTCTGCCCTGCTGTCACCCAGCCCTCTGCCCTGCTGTCACCCAGTCCTCTGCCCTGCTGTCACCCAGTCCTCTGCCCTGCTGTCACCCAGTCCTCTGCCCTGCTGTCACCCAGCCCCCTGTTGTCACCCAGCCCTCTGCCCTGCTGTCACCCAGCCCTCTGCCCTGCTGTCACCCAGCCCTCTGCCCTGCTGTCACCCAGCCCTCTGCCCTGCTGTCACCCAGTCCTCTGCTGTCACCCAGTTCCCTGTTGTCGCTCAGTCCTCTGCCCTGCGTTCACCCAGTCCTCTGCTGTCACCCAGTTCCCTGTTGTCGCTCAGTCCTCTGCCCTGCGTTCACCCTGTCCTCTGAACTGCTGTCACCTAGCCCTCTGCTTTCACCCAGTCCCCTGTTGTCACCCAGCCCTCTGCTGTCACCCAGCCCTCGGCCCTGCTGTCACCCAGCCCTGCTGTCACCCAGTCCTCTGCCCTGCTGTCACCCAGCCCTGCTGTCAGCCAGCCCTCTGCCCTGCTGTCACCCAGCCCTCTGCCCTGCTGTCACCCAGCCCTCTGCCCTGCTGTCACCCAGTCCTCTGCTGTCATTCAGTGCCCTTTTGTTGCCCAGTCCTCTGCCCTGCTGTCACCCAGCCCTCTGCTGTCGCCCATTTCTCAAAAAAAAACGAATTTTAAATGTTGTCAACTATGCTCGCTGTGTACAACAGTTCAATGGAGGGGGCAACAAACATCACAGGGGTGTATAGATAGGGCTGGTGCTAGACTATTTTGCGCCCATTCTATACCGTATAGAGGTATATAAATTATATTTTAGCGGTTCAGACGTTTTTTTTTTTTGGGGGGGGGGGCACAAGTAGCTGGTCTCGCCTAGGGCGCAAAATAGTCTAGCACCAGCCCTGTTTAGGATGTTAGTGTATTTTAAATCTGCTAGTCCATCCAATACTTCCCTCTCTCCAGACTGACAATTCTGCTGTCTAAATGTGCCCCCTGTACTCCTTCATCCAGAGTGGGGGCACTCTAATACAGAAGGTGCGTTACTGGCCAGATTACCAAGTGAAAACAGAGGCGAAAGGGCCTACAAAATAAAACTAATGCAGACACCACATCTAAGGATTGGTAAAGTGCAATATGGTAAACTTTGGGTTTGGGCTTTAAAACTATTTTAAATAACTTTACACTCATCTTTAGTCTTGTTTGTGCTTGATCCCCATGGTCTACCTAACTCTTCCCTTGAATCCTGCGCTTCCTTTAAAAAAAAAAAAAAAGTTATAGGTTTCTTTCTTCTTCTTGTCCTGTTCCTTGGTTGGAGGCCAAAATGAGGAGGGGTCTCCTCTTGAGGCTTTAGTCTTGTCGACCCTGAATATGGAAACATGCAGAAATCTGGTCAGAGGCAAGTGCAGTTAACTATCAGGATCAGAGGCATGGTCAGGAGGCAAGCCAAGGTCAGCAAGGGTGAACAGCAGAGAGAAAGTCAGTAGCCAGGTCAGGGTCATACATGTTGGAGAGAGAGGAATTGTGGTCAAGCAACATGCCAAGGTCAGGATCAGGAATTCAGCAGAGTGTGGTCAGAGACAAGCCAAGGATGGGATCGTGAGTTCAACAGAGCATGTTCAGACGCAAGCCATGTCAGAAACAGGTAATCAGAGAACAGGAACACAGGCCACAGGGGGAGCTGATCATCCAGTGATTGCCAGACATAGTCCTTTAAATAGGCCGCTTGGTGCCTTCCTTGAAACTGGATATTGGAGTATGTATGGGATTTTTAGGATGCATATACTAGGAAATAGATAAATAAAATGTTTTTCTTTTAATACCCTTTTTTTTATTTTAACATTCATTAAAAAATATCTAAAAAACAGTATCGCAGCAGGTGTGTATAGTACAATCCTTATGGATGCAGCAAGTTTGATGTAGTTCCCAACATGTTTCCCCCTCAATCTGGGCTTCCTCAGGGGATGCTGTCCACTTAGAGCATAAACCTTCCCAAAATCTAGGACAAATATATAAAAAAAGCTGCAATCAATGGAGATCAGTGGCAGCTGGTGAAGTTTAAGAATGGGGGCACTAGACCCCGTCCTTCCTTTTTGACCACTCCCACTAAGGGCGAAAATGGTTGTGGTTTCTGTGAAATAGTGGGTGTGGCTTAAAGGGTGTGGCTCTAAAGGTGTGTGGTTAATGTCTGAGATGAACGAGGGATGGAGGTGGAGGGAGAGAGGGTGAGACACAACAATAGAAATGTGTATTCTATTAAACTTTCTAATCAGCAGATATACTGCAAACACCTGGTGTTAGCGCTTCAATCATCCCGGCACCATGGTTGTTATGGTGTCAGGATGATTGAAGCACATTATTTCTATTATTACATTGTAATATCAAATGAAATCATTCAACTCACTATAATGCAAAATCAGTGAGAGCCCTGATCGTGTCACCTGCCATGTCTCCTGCCACCAGATGCCATCATGTGTCCCCATCAGGTTCCCCCAGCGGAGTCCGCCCTTACATCAGGTGATCCCAGCGGAGTCCGTCCTTACATTAGGTGCCCCCAGCGGAGCCCCTCCTTACATCTGTGTCCCCATCAGCGGAGCCCCATTAGGCGCCTGGGCACCCCCTAAAGATGGGCTGCCACTGATGGAGATTCAAGACTTCTACAAATGCCACAAGCCAAGGACTGCAGGTGACCATAGGAAGCATTTAAGGACCAAAAAATATGATTCCCTGTGGTTTTGGCTACCACAGGGACACGCACACATTCTACAGGACTTCAGTTCCTTATGTTAGTGGCTTGTCTTGGAAATCCTGTGTCCCTGATTGTTTCGTATCTCTGCTATTCATATTTTTTGGTCCTTTAAATGCCTCCTATGGTCACCTGCAGTCTTTTGACTTGTCGTGGCGTTTGTAGAATCCTTCAATCTCCATTGATTGCAGTTTCTATATATTTTCCCTAGATCTTGGGAAGGTTTGTGCTCTAAGTAGACAGCATCCCCTGAGGAAGCCCAGATTAAGGGCGAAACATGTTCGGAACTACATCAAACCTGCTCTGATACTGTTTTTAGATATTTTTTAACAAATGTTAAAATGTTTTTCTTTTAAACATTGATTTTTTTATTTTTGGATCTATTTCCTAGTATATGTAACCTAAAAATCTCATACACACTCCAATATCTTCTTAATCTAGGGATGGGGTGATAACTTCAGTGGTTTTGTCCATGGTTAAACTATTTTTAGTGTGTTTTCAGTTTTGAAGAAACACACTGCAGTCCATTTAACATGGTTTCCTATGGATGTAGTTCACATCCTGTGCATTTTATGGACAGGCCAGGGACTTTATTTTTTTCAGTTTTTTTGGTTCCATAGACTTCAATGGCTCAAAAGAGTGTATTGAAAAACACAAGATGCACCTGCAGAATGCAAACTGCCACCTGCATAGGTGTGAATCAGGCCTAATATAAACATTTGTACAAAAATATCTCAATATATAAAATGACTTGCAAAATGGAACAAAAGCACTTTAAAATGTTGTTTGCTTTAAACGTACAATTGTAAAATGTAAATGATTTTCTAAAAAAAAGTCACATACACTGTTAGAAATGAGTAAAAAATAAATAAATTTCTACCCAGTCTTCAAATTTTCTTGTCACTGTAGTCAAAAACAAATCTCGATTTGACCCACCACTAACTATATAAACTAACCTTCCTAAACTGAAAAATGTCTAACACAATTTATGGCCAGCATAACTTTAATTAAAAATTGTGATTTTGACACAGAACTGCATACCATTTTTTAAAAATTTTTGTTTGAGTGGGGGGCATCTGCTTTAGTATGTGTTTCTCGTCGTACAATATTTTTATATTTGTCATTACGTTTTCCATTAAGTTGGATTAATCCCACCATGGGGAACCCCATCCTCCAGCTCTCACATGTTGTCAGCGGGGGTCCAGGCACTTTTTGCTCCATCGGTTCTGCTATCGCGGATTACTGACCTCCGACTGGTGAACATGGGAGGGTTTACATTCCACTCCATTACTATGAGATAGGACCAGTCAAGCAAAAAGTCACCGGTTAATGCAATTAGGAAAGAAATTAGGAGTTGAACAAAAACACCATACAAAACACAAAATAGGAAATATGTCAAGGGGTCTACTATTTAGGCTTTTCCCTGATAAATAACGCCATCCCATTAATTAAAGCCACCTACTCCTCATGAGGCTGCCCAGCCACGTTCGGTAAAGTGTGGAACTTCTGGACGGAATGCCTTTCTACTAATGAAACCTAGGAAGTGTTCTTAACGAGTAGCACCCCATACTTGCATAATCTTAAACCCCAAGTTCTCTTTAGCGGAACCCTCCTTTATATACTTTTACTGAGTCAGAGGTTGTATTAGGGTCATATCCAGGTAATACTTTTTAATAGAAAGGTGGTTAAATGAGAGTGCTTACATCCCATGACAACCTCCTCTTCTCCTGTCTTTTAGTGGAACCGAGCGGGAGGACTTTGTTTTTTCTCTTTGTTTATGGTAATACTAAGATAGGTGTTCTATCTCAATGTTTTGTTCGAGCCGGGGAATGCCCAGAAGCTCTGTTTTGTTAAACCTAATCTTTTGATGAAGAATAAAAAGACTTTTCAAAAAACAAAAAAAATAATAGACTAAATGCTCATAGGCATTTTGTCCCACATGCGTCAAATTGTGGCATTTCAGGCATGTAGGAAGCACAGATGCAGCGTTCAGTCCGGCTACCAGCAGCCTGTTAAAATCTATGATGGGTCTGAAATATGCAGTGACTGGACGTGGTACCATATGGCACTCATTTGTGTTTAGGGACATGCCGAACCAAAATTTTGAAATGCAAACACCACTCGGGAGATCACAGGAGTAGGATGAAGAATAAAGGTAATGGTGGGACAGAGGAAGACAGGGAATCACTGAGCATGCTAGGAGGTGCTGGGGGGTCTGACTGCTAATGTAAGGGGGTGCCTCTGTGCGGACTCTGATGTAAGGGGGTGCCTCTGTGCGCACTCTGATGTAAGGGGGTGCCTCTGTGCGCACTCTGATGTAAGGGGGTGCCTCTGTGCAGACTCTGATGTAGGGGGGGGCCTCTGTGCGGACTCTGATGTAAGGGGGGCCTCTGTGCGGACTCTGATGTAAGGGGGGCCTCTGTGCGGACTTTGCTTTTCAAACATTTTTATTAAAGTGTGGGTAACAATACAGTCAAAGTAAATACAGTAATCTTAACCAAATCATATGTATATTCAATCAGCAACTGCCATAAACACGGAAATATCAGTATATCTTCTATTGGTATTATCACCTTAGGCTGCTAGTTGCTATTATAATGTAAACCAAGTGAATATGGCGTGTTTAGAGCTAGCTGTACAACTGTGATATTCTTAACAGGATAGGCAGCTAAGTGTAAGATATGTAGAGGTTGAACATGCCTCTCGGGTAATGAGTGGGGATTTCACGGAGCGCCGATCCTCAGTACGAGCAGTGTGCCTCTGTGCGGACTTTCATGTAAGTGTAAACCTCTGTGTGGACCCTGATGTAAGGGGAGGCCCTCTGGGGACCCTGATGTAGGGGGGAGACTCTCTGGGGACCCTGATGTATGTAGGGAGGCTCTCTGGGGACCCTGATGTAAGGAGGGGCTCTCTGAGGACATTGATGTAAGGGGAGGCTCTCTGGGGACCCTGGTGTAAGGGGAGGCTCTCTGGGGACCCTGGTGTAAGGGGAGGCTCTCTGGGGACCCTGGTGTAAGGGGAGGCTCTCTGGGGACCCTGGTGTAAGGGGAGGCTCTCCGGGGACCCTGGTGTAAGGGGAGGGTCTCTGGGGACCCTGATGTAAGGAGGGGCTCTCTGAGGACACTGATGTAAGGGGGGCCTCTCTGGGGACCCTGATGTAGGGGGAGGCTCTCCGGGGGTGTCTCTCTGGGGACCCTGATGTAAGGGGGGCTCTCTGGGGACCTTGATGTAAGGAGGGGGCTCTCTGGAGACCCTGGTGTAAAGGGAGGCTCTCTGGGGACCCTGATGTAGGGGGAGGCTCTCGGGGGGGCTCTCTGGGGACCCTGATGTAAGGGGAAGCTCTCTGGGGACCCTAATGTAGGGGGAGGCTCTCTGGGGACCCTGATGTAGGGGGAGACTCTCTGAGGATACTGATTTAAGGGGGGCTCTCTGGGGACCCTGACGTAAGTGTCAGGTATGACTGTGTGGCAATGGAAAATGGTTTACATAGCTCACGGCATCACAGGGCAGGTAGAGGGCCCCTTTGCAGAATTTTGCTTAGGGCCCCAGGGAGTTCAGGATCAGCACTGCAGAGCACTATTGCTGGGACCCAGCAGAGGTAAGAAATAGAAGGGGGCTGCTGACCTTCACACTGAAAGTGTATCTAGTAGGGATGCACCAATACCATTTTATTTTTTACAAGTACCAATCCTTTTTTTTTTCTTAGTACTTGCACGTACAAATTACCGATACCACAACTGTTTTGTTTACATTTCAGCTGTCAGCAATAGTACAAAGCATTGAAAAGTTATTTAACATTTCTTTGTGCACTTTTTTTTTCAATGGAAACATGTAAAAATATGTTAAAGGTGTACAAATATAACAAACAAGTTAGAATAGATACCAGCTATCATTGTCCCCAATGTCCATCCCAACCTGGCCTGTGCATCAGAGATTGCTTCAAAAATGATCACACAGCCATCAGATATATTTTCCCCTTATTATTAACAGACTGCCATTTCAAATACCATGTTGCTATCTTCCATGTTAATTAACTGAGGCTGGCCTGTTTACCGACTATGTCTTTGCCTGCCGACTTAAACCAAGTTTCTGACTTCCACATGCACCAACCTCAGGCTGTTTACCTACGATGCCTCTGCCTGCCATTTTAAACCATGTTTCTGACTTCCACGCGCACCGACCTCAGCCTGTTAATCGACCATGTTTTAGCCTGCCACTTGGACTGATCTTTTGCCCTTCTACTTTAGTACACAGGGGTCTCACATATGTGAGGGGCTTCAGAATAGCGTTCTGAGTAGAGAAAAACATTTTTTTGTTTTCTGTGCTCCCAGAACAGGGCCTGGTTGCCCGGACACTTCAAAGAGATTTGGCTGGGAGAAGCCTCTACCCCTGTCCCCCCTGGCCCAAAGCTTGATGGTCCTTCCTGCTGCCTGGACCAATACTTTGGCTGTGCTGTCCATGTTGCTGCCTGTAATGACCCAGGACATTATGGACTATGTTTCTTCCTGCTGCTTGGACCAATACTTTGGCTGTGTTGACCATATATCTGCCTGCTGCCTCTACTGATGATGGACAGTATTTTTGCCTGGACACCTCTGCCTGCTACCTGGACCAATTCTTTGGCTGTGCTGATAGTATCTCTCTCTGTAAGAACTATGGACAGTATTCCTGCCAGCTGCCTGGATGATTGCTTTTGTTATAGCTGACCACATCCCTGCCTGCTGCCTGGAACAATTCTCTCCCCTGTGGAGCACGGCACTTCTAAAACAACAGATAATCTTTTGTTATTTGGTATGTACCTGCTATGTGTTAGACATTTGAAGGGCCTTCAAAAATGTGATCGGTAGTTAGAAAATTATATGTGTAATTTATGCTCCTAGAACACCTGGGGGTGCTACTTGGATGTTGGGCCTCTGTATGGGGCTAGGCTTTGTAAAAGTCTCACATGTGGTATCATCATACTCAGGAGGAGTAGCAAAATGTATTTTGGGTTGTCATTTCTGCTATGTACATACTGTGTGTTAGAAATATCTTATAAATGGACAACTTTGTGTAAAAAAAAGAAAATGCATTTTCATTTTTTTTCCACATTTTCCAAAAACTTCTGGAAAAAAAAATGAATTGTTCAAAAGACTCATTATGCCTCATAGATTATACATTGGGGTGTTTGCTTTCCAAAATGGGGTCATTTTGTGGGAAATTCCATTGTCCTGGTGCTCCAGGGCCTTAATAAGTGTAATAGGTGGTTGAAAAATGAGATGTGCAATTTATGCTCATAGATCGCCTGAAGGTGCCACTTCAATGTTGGGCCTCTGTATGTGGGCAGGCTGTGTAAGTCTCGCACGTGGTATCGCCATACTCAGGAGGAGTAGCAGAATTTTTTTGACGGTGTAGTTGCAATTATGCATATGCTGTGTGTGAGAAATAACATGTTAATATGACAAGTTTGTGAAAAAAAATCTTAATTTCTTAAAAATTCTAAATTCTTAATTTTCCCAACTTCAAAAAACTCACCATGCCTCTTAGTAAATACATTGGACTGTCTACTTTCCAAAAAGGGGTCATATTGTACTTGTACTTTCCCGGCTGGTTAGAGTCTCGAGAAATGAGGCTGTCAGTACATCAGGTGTGATCAGATGGGATCAATTTTCAGTGATTGGCACCATAGCTTGTAGACTCTAATATTCACAAATTTGGGTTATTTTTACCAAAGATATGTAGCATGTAGCAATTTATGAAGAAAAATTTACTTATTTGCAAAATTTTCCAAATAAACTAAAAATATGTGGGGGTTTTTTTCAAAATTTCTGTTTTTTTTCCCTTTTATATCGCAAAAAAATAAAACAGTGGTGATTAAATACCACCAAAAGAAAGCTCTATTTGTGAGAAAAAAATGTAAAAAATGTTGTTTGGATACAGTGTAGCATGAGTAATTGTCATTCAACCTGTGAGAGCACTGAAAGCTAAATATTGGCCTGGAAGGTGCATAAGTGCCTGGTATAGAAGTGGTTAAACACCCCATAATTGCTGGCTTTTTTTTCTTCTTCCATCTTAGCTGTTAGTGGGGGAATCCACTGACAGCTGAAAGAACCAAGCTGAAAGTATTGGTTTCAGGTATGGGTGCATTTGCACTTGTAATGATCGTGCAAATGCTTAGTATCACCACCAATACTGATATTGGTACAACCCTAGTACCCTAGTATCTAGTAGCCATAATATGTACATCAAAAAGTGGAGTAGAGATGACTGAGAAGTGAGGAAGGAACTACAGGGCACCAAGGGATAGTGGGAAATAATTAATGAGGAGGGAATGAATGAAGAGAAGGTGGATGGCTGGGGAGGGGCGGGGAAAGTCTTGCTCCATCCTCATGAAGCCAAAGGACGAAGGGGGAAAAGAGGGTACCAGTCACAGGGAGACCAATTCTCTGAACTCTTGGAAATACTGGAACACCATTCAAGTGGCCCAAGTTAATGTGAATTGTTCCACCCTATCACACTCTGCAGCCAAAAGGCGTTCTAGATTCATGAAAAATTCAAATTCCATCGCCCATTCTTCCAATGTTGGGATCTGGGAGAAGTGCTAAAGGCAAGAATGTGGCAGGGCTCTATTAAAATGGTTGCAAAGGCTGAAGGTTTTTACCTTAATGCATTCTATACATTAAGGTATGAAACCTTCTCTCTACAGCTCCCCAGCCCCCACCACCCCTTTATACTTACCTGAGCCCAATCACCATCCAGCGATTTGCACGAGAGCAGAGTTTTTCTCGGCTCTCTCTCTGCTCATTAGCTCAGACACAGCAGTGGGAGCCATTGGCTGTCAATTGCAGGCAGCGTGTAGGGAACGGGGCCAGGGCCAAGCCACGCTCTGTGTGGCTATGTACACACAAAGGCGGCTCACAAGCGAACCTGCATGAGTGCCCCCCTATCAAGCGGTTTGCTATGGTGGGCACTCTGTGGGGGCGGGAGGAACCAGGAGCCCCCCAGGGGGGAACCCAAGAAGAAGAGAATCGGGGCTGCGCTGTCCAAAACTATTAAAAAGAGTAGGTAAATATGACATCTTTGTTATTTTAAAAAAAATATGCCTTCACAATCACTTTATTTTTTTTAAAGCTGCTGATATTCTGACTTTTGTGCTGCTCATACACATTGAGATTTCTCTTGATCTGCCCTGTAAGTTGAGGGAGAGAAATCACTAAATTTCCATATCCACGCTAAACAGGGTTGATTGACAAATATGCAAAGTCAGCTATTGTATTCTGACAGTCGGCACCCATGCTGTGTGAGCTCTGAGTAGAGCGACTTTAGGCGTTTTCCCTTTACTAAGGCTTGCAATTAAGTTGACCTTTTGCCTATATAGGCAAAGCACAGGTTTGCTTAAGGAATGCTTTTTTCATTCACCCTGCCCCATTTCTCCCCACAGGACAATGCACAGTACCAAATATTTAGGAGTTTGGGTATAGACTGGAGGATATAAGGAGAGGAATACAATGTGCCTTGGCTCCAGAAACTCATTATTATAGGTGTAGCGCCGTCTCCTGAAGAGCACGCGCTATGTGTTTTTGTCATTTAATATTCCTGGAACCGCAGTTTGGTTTTGGGTTCATTTACACCAAATTTTGGTCTCGGTACCAGTCTAGCTGGATTGCATTGTGTTCTGCTTGACCATAGGTGGCGCTGGCAGGTGCAAGAACGCAGTCCAGTTAGGTGCATTGAGTGCCAATTCTTTCTCGGAACCAGCCCAATGGGAGTGTCATCCTGCTGTGCATTCTGGGAGAGGGTACTTAAGGTACTGACGACACGTGCTTCGGGTTCTGGTCCAGAAGTGCTTTCTGTCTGTTTGGTCCTGGTCATCCTGACCAGCCCCCCAGGGCTCTCATGGCCTGGGGTGCGGATCCATCCAATTCCGAGTCTTGGGGCTGGCTAGCCCGAGGCAAAGTAACTGGAAGGAGGATTCAGAGGTGGTCCGGTGCCATCTCGGTTTGTGGAGAGGCCCAGCAACTGGAGAAGCATCCAGGGGAGGACTGTTCGGGAGAAGGCCATGCAAAAGGCTGGCTTCTCAGAAGAAGCCTGGAGGCTTAGTTAAAAGACCCCAAGCGAATCTGGTCTTGTATGGTATCGCCGGACCGGCTGCAAGATCCTGGTACCATACGAGGGTTCTCTAAGTTTGTCTACATCCTTCAGTTATTCAAGTGTTCTCAACAAGTTTGTGGCAGAGACTTTGCTTTGCTTGAGCACTCTATCGGCTGCTAGGCCTAGTGAGAGAAGGACTATCTGATAAGGGTGAGGATCCAGTTGTGAATGGCTATTCTCTGGATTTTCTAATGTGAGAGACTATACTATTTGATAAGTTCCAAGAGTACCTGGACTTTCTACCTAAACCCTCTAACCCTCTTTGAGAGACCTGTGTTTTGTCTACTTCTTCCTTGCAAATAAAAATCCCTCAAGTGGATCTGATGTCAGTCTCTGCAGTTTTTGGGCCATCTACCTCGGGAAACCCCTAGACATACACGAGGTCAAGAAGGTAACGGTAAGCCCAATTAAATCAGCCGCTCCGTCGGGGTCAGTGCTACATAGGTTTTTTTTGATATGGTGAACTTTCTGTGGCTTAGTCATGTAAAACGAAGGTATAATCCAGAATCCTTATGGTGCTCATTTTTTTTTTTTTTTTTTTTTTTTTTTTTTTTAGCAGCAATTATAGTTGTGTAAAGTCACCACAGGTCTTCTTTAGAGTGGATCTGGATACAGACAAGTCAGATTTAAGAGCTGTGTCAGCCGTTATAGTTAGCCATTACTCTAGGTCCAATTTGTCAGCACTCTGTGGTTGTGAGGAGGCCACCATATTAGTGGAGGCGGAAGCTATCATCATTGTTTAAAGTTGTTGTAAACCCACAAAGAAAAAAAAAAAAACTGCAAGACAAAGGCATGATGCACTAGTATGCATAGCATACTAGCTGATTATGAAATACTTACCTTAGATTGAAGCCCCTGCAGCGGTCCCGGCACACCGCTGTGGCCAATGGCATCGCTACCGGAGTTATTTCTGGGTATTGCGGGCTCCGGCACTGTGAGCTGGAGCCAGGATGACATCATTCATCGGTAGCGGCACAGCAGCTGAAGAAACGGCATGAGCAAGCTGTTTCTTCAGTGCGCATGTGCCAATGATGTCAGCACATGCAGATACAGCGAATATCTCCTAAATGGTGCAATATTAGGAAATATGCATGGTACCTACAGGTAAGCCTTATTATAGGCTCACCTGTAGGTAAACGTGGTGTGTAAGGGTTTACAACCACTTTAATGTCACCACTCTAGAATCTGTAGTCAAGGTTTTAACCAGATGGTACTTTGTACCTTCCAGACACGCCCACGTGGGCATTCTAAGTTCTGTTTTAGAGGCTACCAGATTGTTGGAGATGTTCTTCATACTTTGTGGTCCTGCCCAATGCCGGGTCATTTTTGGACCAGAGCCTTCACTCTTTTGCACAAATTGTTTATGTCTGACTTGCCAACAGCATGTAAAAATAAACTTGCCTGTGTCTCTGAAGTTTTGTGTTGATGCTTTTTTTGTCAATGAGCAATTAACTAAGATTCTCAAAAATACAAATGGCAAGGTCTGGGATCCATGGATTTAATTTCACCATCCGACCTTAACAACCAGGAGCCAAATGGCCCCATAAGACACTGACCACGCTAACTGGAAATCCCCTGAGCCGCGCTTCCCTTATACCCCCTCCCCTCCACCTAATTCCATAACTTTCTTTCTGTGTCCACTTTCCATTCTCTTCACTCATAATTGGTGTCCACTCTCTCCATCGCCACCCCACCCCCCCCACCTCAGCTCCACTGAATCAGGGACTATTGAATTCCAAGACACAGTATATCTGTTTTTCTTAAACCAAACCTTCATTCAATTAACTTGACACTGTTTTCTTATATACCACACTGTTTTTTGTCATTTTGCATTTGAAAAATTGGTTACAATTTTTTATACCCAAAACAATTGCTGAACATTTCTGATAGAGCTTAAAAACCATTAAAGATATATGGAATTTTTTTGGCACAGCTTTTATGGAGGGAAAAGCCTGAAGGAGCTTTTCATTTCTTATGGGTGTGACAATGCTGCTTCTCCAAATATACTTTAATGTATGAGTGTCGTCACCCCTATGACGGGAAGTGACAGGAGCAGCCAGGAAAAATAAAGGGAAAAAAAAGCCAGACAAAAGAAAACAAATGCAGCCACCACATCTAAAGACTTGAAAATTGTTATATATTACATTTTGGTTCCTCGGTTTAAATACCCAAATCTGTGATGAAGGGTCATCGCCAATCCTTCTTCTGTGTAGGTGTTGGTAGCAGTCGATTTAACCTCCCAGAACTGTATAATTTTACTTTCTAGTCAGGTATTAATGCAGCCTAGAGCATTAACCTACTTCAGCTGCCCTGTGACATGGCACTTAATGAAATGGTCAAGGAGTTTGCAATTTAAATGTAAAGCAAGAGGTGTTATAAATGGGCTCGTTAGTACGGAAACTAGGTGTGACGAATGGTATTAGAGGGAATAAAAATTTTCCCCCAGCTAAAAAGGGAAAGTCTTCCAAAAAAAAAAAAAAAGAGAAAAATCCCAGTGTCTCCTGCGTACTATTGAATTTAATCACCTACCAGCTTTGTGAATCTTCCTCTGGCTCTAAACCCTACTGTTCTGGGGGGTTCCCTGCTGTTGTGGTTCCAAATTAACTTGAGTTTCTCTGATATTAAAAGCAGTTGTGTATTCATTAAATTAAGAAAAAAAGGGAATATGTCGACAGGCTGTGGCCTTGTGTATCGATGTCATCAGTTTGGGAAGCTTGTGAGATCATTCAGAATTCATCAACTGCTTTAATGTGGGTTTTACTTTCCCATAGACGTGTATGATATTGCAAAACTCTTCTGATGTGAACAGAAGCCCATGGACACAGGCCCTTAAAGTGTTACTACACCCAGGACCCTGCATTCACTATATCTGGTCTCCCACAGTACATAGAACATGGAAATGCAATGATTTTTGTAAATCTAAACTGCTAAATACCTTTTCTCATCTGCCATATATATAGCAGTCTTTTGTGACTTCTATCAGTATCCAGTCAAGCACTGGTTAAAGCTTGTAGGAGGCTTTTCATTCTACTCTGACTGCTGCATGACCCCTGACTTTCTGCCTGGACAGTGCTGATTGGCCCTGTACTGATCACATGCACCCTGAAAAAAAACTCTCTAGCAATGCACACCAAACTGAGCATGTGCAGAGTGCCCCCAAGGGTTTGTACTACTAGCAGATGGCTTGGGACAGTAAAAGAAAGGGAGGATCAGAGAAGACAGGATCAAACAAAATGCAGTGGATTCACCCCCTTAGCTTCCACAGTGAGTATAACCAGCATGCTTTACTGCATATACAGACTGATTTTATTGTTGTGGGTTTAGTAACACTTTGGGGGGGTGGATGTGTATGGACATACACAGCCTGGCTCAGAAGCGAGTCTGCACGTCTGCCCACCATTGCAAGTGGATTGCTATGGGGGCAGACACAGAAGAGGAGCTGTTAAGATCACTGGTGGGGGGACACCAGAAAAGGAGGTAAGGGGCAGCTCTGTGCAATACCATTTCACAAAATATGTAAGTATAAACCTGTTTATTATTTTACAATAATAATTAGACTTTACAATCAACTTAATCAGGGTCATCTTAACAGCATCATGGGCCCCTGGGCAAAGTAATACTCTGGGGCCCCTTTCAGCTTCCCCCAATTTACACACCAACCCTTAAGAATTCAAGTATTAATAGTTGATAGAATTAAGCATATTTTTATTAGTGCTTTCAATAAAATAGCTTTTAAACAACAAGAAAACATGTCGTATATCAAAGACTAATCAGCACAAAGAACACTGTATGAGGGGGCGGCAGAAGGACACAGTACAGGTTCTGGGACACTCAGGGCCATCTTTAATATTGATTGGACCCTGGGCAAAATTTTTCTTGCCCCCCCCCATGCAATTTCACTCTTCACCTGCCCCGAGACATACAATAAAAAGCAGCTAGACTTAAAATCAGTTTACTGTATCAGATCAGTCAGCAATTGCGATTGGTTGCCAGCAGTTATAGCATATCATTACTGCTTGCTGACTGGTTGCTAGAGGTTAAAACACACAATACAGCTCACTGATTAGTTGCTAGAGGTTACAGCACATCATCTCCTCACTGCAGGGGACCATAATATACATATGAATGCCGCCGGATGCAGCTATTATATACATATCAATGCCGCCGGCTGCAGCTATTATTTACATATCAATGCCGCCGGCTGCAGCTATTTACTTAGTAATGCTGCGGCTATTTACATATGAATGCCGGTTATTTACATGTAAACACAGGTCTGCAGATGAGTCATCTGTATACAACAATAGGCCAGAGCTGGGCAGCGTTAGTACCAGAACCTCACGCTGAGATAACGGGACACAGCACAAGACTGAAACTTCAAGGGAATTTAAACTGGGATAGTTGTCAAGTATGAGGGAGCTGCTTTGGGCCCCACAACGACAGGGCCCAGGGCAGCTGCCCCTTTTGCCCTGCCTTAAAGACTGCCCTGGGGACACTTCCAGGGACACAGCCTTCCCGGGACAGATTAGTAAAAAGCGCGACTGTCCCGGCAAATCTGGAACAGTTGGCAAGTATGATGTAATGCAAGATTATCATGGGAAAAATCAAGCAAAGGGCCACATCTGGCCCCTCAGGGCGCAGTTCGGAGACCACTGCACTATAGTATAGAAAGTAATTTGCACTCCAATACATTTTATTATGAAAACTTCATAAGGCCAATGCCAATGGGATGAGGCATTGCAGGATTCTGTTTCCATGAGACTGATGCCCTGAGAGCTCCCAGTACTTAGTCATTGATCCTGTAATTTCAAGTTTTCACAGTAAAATGGCTAAAAACACTCTGGATTGCTGGTCACTTTCTACACTTTTTTCAGGAGTTTAGTACCTGGCTGTACTGGTCAACAAGGGGTGTCTAGATAACAAGCTTGACGGAAGAGAATTTCCAATCCTTTTGGCAGGTCGAACAGTTTCCAAATATGTATTTTAACTGTGCATTTAACCACTGGGCACTTAAACACCCTTAATAACCAGACCAATTTTCAGCTTTAGGTGCTCTCACATTTTGAATGACAATTACTCAGTCATGCAACACTGGACCTATATGAAATTTTTGTCCTTTTTTTCACACAAATGGAGCTTTCTTTTGGTGGTATTTAATCACCGGTAAAAAAATGAATTTTTCTTTGTTTCTGTTATAAAAGTTAGCAGATTAGTAATTTTTTCTTCATAAATTTTGGCCAAAATGTATACTACTACATATCTTTGGTAAAAATAAGTACAAATTGGTGGATATTATTTGGTCTTTGTGAAAGTTATAGAGTCCACAAGCTATGGTGCCAATATCTGAAAATTGATCACACCTGAAGTACTGATGGCCTATTTCAATTCTTGAGACCCTAACATTCCAGAAAAGTACAAATACCCCCCAAATGACCCCTTTTTGGAAAGAAGACATTCCAAGGTATTTAGTAAGAGGCATGATGAGTTTTTTGAAGTTGTCATTTTTTTTCCACAATTCTTTGCAAAATCAAGATTTTTTTTACTTTTTTTTTTTTTTTTCACAAAATTGTCATATTATCAGTTTATTTCTCACACACAGCATATGCATACCACAAATTACACCCCAAAACACATTCTGCTATTACTCAGGAGTACGGAGATACCACATGTGTGAGACTTTTACACAGTGTGGCCACATACAGAGGCCCAACATGCAGGGAGTGCCATCAGGCGTTCTGGAGCACCCAGGACAATTCTGACATTTCTCTCCTACATGTAAAAATCATCATTTATTTGCTAGAAAATTACATAGAATCCCAAAACATTATATATGTTTTTTTAGCAAACACCATGCAGAATACAATGGTGGTCATTGCAACTTTATATCTCGCACAGTATTTGCGCAGCAATTTTTCGAATGCTTTTTTTGGAAAAAAACTGTTTTGTGCTTAAAAAAAAAAACACAGTAAATTTAGCCCAATTTTGGCATAATGTGAAAGATGAAGTTACGCTGAGTAAATAGATGCCTAACATGTCACTCTTCAAAATTGCACACGCTCGTGGAATGGCGCCAAACGTCGCTACTTAAAAATCCCCATAGGTGACGATTTAATTTTTTTTTACTGGTTATATGTTTTGAGTTACAGAGGAGGTCTAGGGCTAGAATTATTGCTCTCTCTCTAATGTTCGCAGCGATACCTCACATGTGTGGTTTGAACACCGTTTTCATATGTGGGTGGGACTTACGTATGCGTTCGCTTCTGCATGCGAGCACATGGGGACAGGGGCGCTTTAAAAAAAAAAATTTTTTATTGTTCATTTTACTTTATTTATTTTAGTTTGACATTTTTTTCCCCCAAAAATAAATTTTTTGATCACTTTTATTCCTATTACAAGGAATGTAAACATCCCTTGTAATAGGAATATGGCATGACAGGTCCTCTTTACAGTGAGATATGGGGTCAATAAGACCCCGCATCTCACCTCTAAGCTGGGAAGCCTGGAAAAAAAAAAAAAAAAAAAAAGATTCTGGATTTGATCGTATTGGCGAGTCGGTAGAAGCACCGGAGGGCGGCGGGGGGGCGGGGGGTGTGTCTATGGCTGGGTATTGCAGGGTATCACCG
Source organism: Lithobates pipiens (assembly GCF_037356315.1). Lineage (NCBI taxonomy): Eukaryota > Metazoa > Chordata > Amphibia > Anura > Ranidae > Lithobates > Lithobates pipiens. Next base: position 175,716,376 of record NW_027507788.1, read on the forward strand.
ACTATGGCTGGGTATCTCAGAGTATGGCGTTGCAGAGCATTGCAGGATATTGGCGGGTGTTGCAGAGCATTGCAGAGTGTTGCAGGGTATTGGCGGGTGTTGCAGAGCATTGCAGAGTGTTGCGGGGTATTGGCGGGTGTTGTAGAGCATTGCAGAGTGTTGCAGGGTATTGGCGGGTGTTGCAGAGCGTTGCAGGGTATTGCAGAGCGTTGCAGGGTATGGCAGGGTATTGCAGGGTATGGCAGGGTATGGCAGGGTATGGCAGGGTAATGCAGAGTATTGGCAGGGAATTGCCCACATCGCTGCTGACACCGATCTCTTCCCCCTCCGCTGTTCCGATCGGTACAGAGAGGGGGAGGGAGGAACCGGCGTCATAACATGACGCCGGTTTGTTTACAAGTGATCACTCCGTCATTTGACGGAGTGATCACGTAGTAAACGGCCGCTATGAGCGGCCGTTTACCGTGATCCGTGATGTGGACCCGGCGGTCATGGATGCTCTCGAGTGCGCGCCCCAGGGGGCGCGCAAGAGCGGAATTCTGGGAGGACATCATATGACGGCCTCCCAGAGTTAAGAAACCGCCCTGTAGCCGTCATTCGGCTATAGGGCGGTTGTTAAGTGGTTAAAGTGATTGTAACAGCAGAAGGTTTTTAATCTTAATGCATTAAGATACTTGTTTTGAGTTACAGAGAAGGTCTAGGGCTAGAATTATTGCTCTCTCTCTAATGTTCGCAGCGATACCTCACATGTGTGGTTTGAACACCGTTTTCATATGTGGGTGGGACTTACGTATGCGTTCGCTTCTGCATGCGAGCACATGGGGACAGGGGCGCTTTAAAAATTTTTTTTTTTTTTATTGTTCATTTTACTTTATTTATTTTAGTTTGACATTTTTTTCCCCCAAAAATAAATTTTTTGATCACTTTTATTCCTATTACAAGGAATGTAAACATCCCTTGTAATAGGAATATGGCATGACAGGTCCTCTTTACAGTGAGATATGGGGTCAATAAGACCCCGCATCTCACCTCTAAGCTGGGAAGCCTGGAAAAAAAAAAAAAAAAAAAAAAGATTCTGGATTTGATCGTATTGGCGAGTCGGTAGAAGCACCAGAGGGCGGCGGGGGGGCGGGGGGTGTGTCTATGGCTGGGTATTGCAGGGTATCACCGACTATGGCTGGGTATCTCAGAGTATGGCGTTGCAGAGCATTGCAGGATATTGGCGGGTGTTGCAGAGCATTGCAGAGTGTTGCAGGGTATTGGCGGGTGTTGCAGAGCATTGCAGAGTGTTTCAGGGTATTGGCGGGTGTTGCAGAGCATTGCAGAGTGTTGCGGGGTATTGGCGGGTGTTGCAGAGCATTGCAGAGTGTTGCAGGGTATTGGGGGGTGTTGCAGAGCATTGCAGAGTGTTGCAGGGTATTGGCGGGTGTTGCAGAGCATTGCAGAGTGTTGCAGGGTATTGGCGGGTGTTGCAGAGCATTGCAGAGTGTTGCAGGGTATTGGCGGGTGTTGCAGAGCGTTGCAGGGTATTGCAGGGTATTGCAGGGTGTTGCAGGGTATTGCAGGGTATGGCAGGGTATGGCAGGGTATGGCAGGGTATGGCAGGGTATGGCAGGGTAATGCAGAGTATTGGCAGGGAATTGCCCACATCGCTGCTGACACCGATCTCTTCCCCCTCCGCTGTTCCGATCGGTACAGAGAGGGGGAGGGAGGAACCGGCGTCATAACATGACGCCGGTTTGTTTACAAGTGATCACTCCGTCATTTGACGGAGTGATCACGTGGTAAACGGCCGCTATGAGCGGCCGTTTACCGTGATCCGTGATGTGGACCCGGCGGTCATGGATGCTCTCGAGTGCGCGCCCCAGGGGGCACGCAAGAGCGGAATTCTGGGAGGACATCATATGACGGCCTCCCAGAGTTAAGAAACCGCCCTGTAGCCGTCATTCGGCTATAGGGCGGTTGTTAAGTGGTTAAAGTGATTGTAACAGCAGAAGGTTTTTAATATTAATGCATTAAGATACTTTAAAAAGCCTTCCGTGCACAGTAGCCCCCCTCAGCCTCCCTAATACTTACCTGAGCCCCATCTTAATCCAGCAATGTTGCACAAGAGACTGCTGTCCAGGACTCGCCCTCATCATTGGCTGAGACAGCAGCGAAGCACCATTCACTCCCTCTGCTGTCAAAGTCAGTGAGTCAATAAGGAGAGAGAGGGGACGGGGGTGGGATGCGGCTCCGTGTCTGAATGGGGACACAGAGCAGCGGCTGGGTGGTTGCTGTGGGGACACTCAACAGAAGGGAGGGGCCAGGAGTGCCGAAGGAGGACATGAGAAGTGGAGGATCAGGGCTGCTCTGTGCCAATCCACTACGCAAAGCAGGTAAGTATAACATGTTTGTTATTTTGAAAAAAATAATGAGACTTTAGTATCACTTTAACGACTTGCCTGGATTGAGCATGAAATAGAACTGCTTTAATGGTTTACTACTATAAAACTTTCTGCATCTCTGTAGAATGACTTTTTGATATGTTGTTGGATTTGTGTATTGGTGCAAGCAGCACGCTTTCCACTAGGAGGATGATGTGAACCTTAACGTGGTTGTAAACCCTCCCTAGTGACTTTTAACTATAGACTAGAATAAGGCTTATCTCTAGGTAGTGGAAATATCTTCTAAACGTGAGGTGTTTAGGAGATATTTCACTTGTAGTGCGCCGATGATATAATCAGCAAATGCGCTGTGAAGAAACGGACCTCCGTGCCATTTCTTCCCCCCAGCATGTGCTGTTACTGATGACTCCCACGTGCATACGCCATCAGTAATGCATGCATGCGCGGGAGTGATGTCGCAGGACTCCAGCCAGTCACAGAGCCGGAGCCTGCAGCCCCTGGAAGGAAGAGGGGGGAAGATGGACGCAGATTTTGTTGAATCTCAGTGCTGCTGATCTTTTGCTGATCTTTTGAGGCCCCCTTTTAGCCACTTTCTGTCTACATGCACTCTCCAGCAATGACTGCATGGTATTTTCTACTGTGGCAATAGTAGTTCATGCCTGTGTAATATGTGTTAAAGTGGCCACTTGCAGTTTTTGTTGGAAGTTTGTCTGTCAGGTGACAATGCAAGAGCACAACTGAGTGATTGGGACAGAGCATTGTCGCCAGGCATATACTGGCCATCGGGACTACCGGGAGTTTCCCGGTGGGCTGATGGCTCAGTGGGCCACTCTGATGTAAGGGGGCTGCTGATGGGCCACTCTGATGTAAGGGGCTGCTGATGGGACACTCTGCTGTAAGGGGCTGCTGATGGGACACTCTGCTGTAAGGGGCTGCTGATGGGACACTCTGCTGTAAGGGGGTGCTGATGGGACACTCTGCTGTAAGGGGGTGCTGATGGGACACTCTGCTGTAAGGGGGTGCTGATGGGACACTCTGCTGTAAGGGGGTGCTGATGGGACACTCTGCTGTAAGGGGGCTGCTCATGGGACACTCTGCTGTAAGGGGGCTGCTCATGGGACACTCTGATGTAAGGGGGCTGCTCATGGGACACTCTGATGTAAGGGGGTGCTGATTGGACACTCAAAATGTAAGTGGGCCAGTCTGGATGAAGTCCAGGGCCAAATTTCTGTCCCAGTCCAGCCCTGATTGTCGCTCTATAACAGGAAGTCCCTGAACAAGGACCTTCATACAGGTAGCAGGCTCACCGGGCATAATAATAAAAAAAAAAAAAACTTTTTAAATGATATTATTGAAGCTTTTATGTGAAGTTTTCATAATTGGGTGTCCATATCTAGCACCCTAAGAAACATTTAGTTCTTAGGTTTTATTTCTTTGGTTTTTACGTTTTTTCTATAGGTAGGTATAACATTTGTAGAGCAAACTAAAAGATTGTTTTATTGGGATTCTGGGCACTTATAAGGCGGTATAAGTGGATGCATTTAAAAACTTAGCATAGAGAGCATAAATATTCCCAGGAGCGCAAGAGCCAAGCTTTCTTGGGTTAAAATTGGAAGAAGGATCTCAATCTTTCACTCCTTCATTTTTCAATAGCACTTGAAAAATTAAAATTAATCTTTTACGCGGCGTGACAATGATAATCTTTCATGCTACATAACCATGTCGGCTGAATTGCCATGACAACCTTCTACTCCAGTTCTGAGAATTCCCAGGAATAATTGGCACATCACTTACTACAAATGAGATGACATGCACGCAGCTAATCCCCAAAGCAAACAGGAGTAGACTTTTACCTAAGCATAGTCTGCTTTTCTCTTGTGTAGTCCATATAAATAGCCTAAAATCAATTCTTGTGTGCTTGAGTGACTCTAACCTGGTTTGCTACAGAATAATTCATTTGCACCTGATAACACACTAAGAAACTCAATGCAAAGACACCGGTCAGGTACACTGCAGCTCAGTGTTTGCTACGGTGGAAGTGAATGCTTCAAGAGCCTTCCTAAGGGTTTGGGGTTTACTGTAGGTGCTTCAAATATCCTCTCCTAGGCATGGCTCTAATGTACCATGAAGGTGGCTTGGGTACCACTTTTGCAATGTTTTTAGAATACATTTTGAGTATCATTTGATATTCTGTACCTATGGTGCTTGGGTTGTGATGATGACCAATTCAGTTTTTTTAGTCATGGTATAAGATGGGTTCTAAACCAGGGTTATCCATAGACATCGGGAATATGAGACTGGATCTCTAATGCAGTGGTCTCCAAATTATGACCCATGGGCAAGAACTTGCCCGCAACAAGATTTTATCCAGCACATGGCCAAGGGGAGTAGAAAAACCCTAATGTGCACAGACTGATGATTCAGGTAAGCAGGGGTTGCCTATAGTCTCTGCTTCAACCTGATGTAAGGGGATCTAATGAGGACTCTGATGTAAAGTTGGGTTCACAGTAGTGCGAGTCAGGAACGTGTGCATAATTGTGTGTGTGTGTGTGTGTGTGTGTGTGTTCCTGACCCACACTGAGAAGCACTTCACTTTAGCAGATGTGCAGGGGTTCCTTTAATTCTTAATGACACCCCACCCAAATTGCAATTTAAATAAAGGGTCAAGGACTTCTTCCCTGTGTTTTTCATGGGTACAAACAAATGCCCACTGCCCTCACCTATAACTGTCTTTTACAGCAAGGAGCACATGCATGCAATTCAAAACCTTTGAGCCTGGAGGGAGCCCACCCCTCCTCTTGGTGAGGGGATGCACTGGACACCTTTGCTGCCATAGTGCTACATGCTGGGTGTCCAGTGGGCCCCTGTGCCTTTAAGGAGGGGTGGCCTCTCTCTAGGCTCAACTGCCCTCCTCCTATCCTTTACAATGCATGGGTTTCCACTCTCAAAATTTAGAGTTAGGACTACAGATACCAGGGTGCCTTGATGGGGCTCTGTGGATTACGCATGTTTTTGCAAAATATGTGCAAACTAAACTCCCGCTTTTAACGCAAACTGTTACAATTCGGTTGGTTAGCAGGCTGGTTGGTAAGTTGAGTCAGGAATTTCTTTGGTTTTACTTTTTATGGATACAGCAGCCAATTTAAATGAATCGGTTGCTGTACCCACGATGTGTGCGCACCACACTAATGTGAACAAAATGTTAGAGGGTATTCTGATGGAGATCCTGCTGTAAGGAGGCACTCTGATGGGTGCCCTGAGGTAAAGGGGGACTCTCATAGACATAAGAGAGGGCTTTACTGGAGACCCCAATGTACGAGGAGGCCATGATTTAAGAAAGCACTTTGATGGGCATGTAAGGCAGGGTCTCTATTGGAGATCCTGATCTAAGAGGGACTCTAATGTAAGAGGTGACTATGATGGGGACCCTGATGTATGAGGGAACTCTGAGGGGGACTCCTTTTTATTTATAAAACAGATTTTTTTCGGCCTGCGAATGTATGTGACCCTTGTACTTAAACAATTGTAGACCCCTGCTGTAATGGATTAACCAAAAAAAAAAATCCATCTATTAAATAAAACCATGCCATTGACATATTTTGAAGCCATATTGATAACTAATATGACTGGTGATGATGATGATTTGGACAGCCTGGTTAAGGGGTATGGGAAATTATTAGGCAATGCATTGGGGGTCTGTAATGATTTAAAAAAAAATGAACAAGCCGCTGGTGAAAGGGCGTGAAGGAGTAATTGCAGTCATAGCAGTCTGAGGAACGTAGACATCAGAGAAGGTGAACAAGACTCCAGCAAACGGGCAAACTGTTATGTTTCATCTCACATTTATCCATTGCTGAGAAATTTCATAACCGAAAGAAACCCAAGAAAAGCTTATTACACCCAAACCCTTGACCTCAACATACCCATTAAACCTTAACCAGGTCAATAGACATGAGCTTAGATCGACCCTGTAGTTAATTGCATTCACTGATGCCTTGTACACACGATCAAACAATCCGGTGGAAAAGTCCGGCGGACTCAAGGCCGCCGGACAATCCCCCCGTGTGTGGGCTCCAGCGGACTTTTTTTAGCCAAAAGTCCAGCGGACTAAAAGTATTTTTGCACTTCAATCTGTCCGCCGGACTCGCATTTCGGCAGACAATCCGGCTGTGTGTGTGCCAGTCCACCATACTTTTGAAATGAACAGACTTTTCCCGCCCGGAGAAAAGTCCGCTCGTTTTGAGCGCGTCTCCAGGTAGCCGGGACTAGCGAAGAAAACATTGCTGGCCCCGTCACCTGGAGTTAAATGGGAATCCCTACACTGAAAAATCGGTGTGGGGGTCCCCCCCTAGGTCCATATCAGACCCTTATCCGAGCACGCTCCCCGGCCGGCCCAGGGAAGGGGGTGGGGACGAGCAAGCGCCCCCCGCCCCCCCAAGCCGTACCAGGCCCCACCCCAAAGCACCTTGTCACCATTTTGATGAGGACAACCCTGGCCGACAACCCTGGAGATGTTGCCTCATCGCTGCCTATGGTCACAATTGCAGGGACGCAATTTATATAGGGACATCACCGGATGATGTCCCTGGCCATTATGATGTCACAGTCCCAGAGGACTGTATTAAAAAAGTGCCGTGTGTGGGCAAGTAGCTCTTTCGGAAAGTCCGCCAGACTAAGTCCGCCGGATAGTCTGCTACATGTGTACGCGGCATTAGTTTTACTGAATTTTTTTGCCCATTGTCTGCTGAAGTCCCTTCAGGGGCTGGCCCTAATATTAGCTGTGCAGGGGTACTCATGTGCCAATAGCCCCTTACTATGTATGCTTGATGTGCCAGTCTGATCATGCTCAGATAAAGGTGGATGAGTCAACAGATCAAGAACTATACATCAACATCAGCCAGCTGAAAATGAACCTGACTGGTATTGAACCTAGAGCAACGGGTTCTTAACTCTTGATATTTGTACCCCTGCCGTGATGAGAACTGTATGACTTGCCTTATGTAGTACGAAGTTCATTAAAATAGGTATCAGGTGGATGACAACGACTCAGAAATGAGGCATGAGCTGGGAATGTTTAACTACTGAGGTCCTCAATTAGCAGTCACCTCACATACAACAACGTGCAGTAACCATATTGGTGTTTACTTACAGGGGATAGAGAGTCCAGCCTATGTCAAAGCAATAGAACTTCACAAAGGTCACTGACCCTTAAAGCTGGACTCAGGCAAACCACTTAATACATATCTGAAACACAAACCGTCTTTGTCTCTAAAAAATGTGACCTTCTGTTTAGCCCGTCTTGGCATCCCTATAGCAGCAATAAGGCAGCATGGTCAAAAACACAGCTACGTAGCCTGCTAGTTGGAGAATGAAAAAGTAGCTGCACACTGCCGTTATCCATCTGATCACTCCACTCTTCCATTTTCCATTTGATCACTCTAATCTTTCCTTATATCGGCATGGTCCCTTTCTGCACATGTGCACTGACCTTATTGGCTCCTAGGCCTTTGTTACATTTCTAATCTTTCAATGTATTTGTTTTAGAAGACTATAAATCTCAACGCCCTCCGTCTTTTTAAATGACCGTATACATACCCCCAAATCCAGCAGTATTTGGTTTGGTTACTAGTCTTTATGGATCATTTCCCTTTACTAATGTTGGCGCTCCTTACACTTATAGCAGTGACTCTCTAAGGCAGTGGTCATCAACCCTGTCCTCAGGGCCTACTAACAGGTCAGGTTTGCAAGATAACTGAAATACATCACAGGTGATATAATTTGCTGCTCAGTGATTGCAGTATTCTAGTCTGCATCTCCCCAGGGTAATACATAAAACCTGGCCTGTTAGTGGGCCCTGAGGACAGGGTTGATGATCACTGCTCTAAGGAGCTACTGGATTTAATTGGGTTATTCTGCCTTTTCCAGTGGTGGCGCACCTTTATCTGGATCCAGAAACACACTGACACACCAATAGTAATTAAATGGGCTTTGCTGAAGCTGGAACATGTCCAAGGGGAATCTGGGGGTCAACAGGCTGCTGCAATCAGATGTGGCAAAACACTGCTCCGGACACAGCAGCACTCTATGGTGGCATACAAACTGGCCAATTGGCTACAGTAAGTTTGTGTGTACTCTGAAATGCCATCCTGAATGCACACTGCATCCAGGGCCAGTCCGTATTCCTAGTTGCATTTAACTGTGAAAAAGACAGAGGTAGAACCGGGCAGGCTGACATTTATTTATACAGGATACTGGCCAGGACTATGCCCACACACTGTGTGCATGCCCACTGACAAAGAATTGCAGATTTTTTGCTTGCATCCACCCTACATCATACGTTTGAATAACCCCTAAAAGAGGAGTACTAGAGGAGCTATAGGCAAGCAAAAGAGAATGAGTTTAGTACAGAAATTACAGGAGTAACAGGTAAATACCCTGGTAAAATAAGGTAGTGATTCTGGCAATGCAAATTATAGTGCAGCCTAGCTACTACGGTATGTACAAGCCACTAGCCAGTGGAGTAACAAGCATTGGTGTGGCCCTCAATGTGAGGGTATTGGTAATCCAAAAGCAGTGGAAGGAATGCCTTTAAACTTTCCTGGGCAGAGCTCTACTGGAAAAGGCAAAGTTCCAAAGACAACAATCCATTTAAGGGTGGCCAAAAGTCTCTCACCACACTGATGATACACAGATGTCCGCTGGTGAGCAGTTTGTTCCCCGATGACCACTTTTGTAGACTGGATGGAAGTAGGCCTCAATGCCTCTGGCTAGATAAGGGCAGATGAGTGTTGCAGTCAAGAACTATCTCTACTGGCCTCTGCGCTACAGGCATGTCTCTGGGGGTCAGGCAACAGGCAGCCCACAATACCCTGGGCCGCCACACTCTAGACTGCACCTCTTTCCCTGATGGAATTGTGGGTTCCTGTTCTGCTCCTTCAAAGTTATATGTGCCCATCACTCTTCTTCCACTCGGCTCTCCTTGTGCAGCTCAGCACTGCTCCTATGGGCTCCTGCTGGCTTATACCCCCTCTGCCCAAAGCTCTCTCCCTCTTTGTAGCCTGGGCTTTATTTCCTCGCTATCAATCACATTTTCTGCAGGCTCTGGCATCTTCATTCCTTTCCGCCATTCTCGTTTCTAGGGTCCAATGGTGAGGCTTAGGTTTTGGCCGGTCAATCACTTTCCAGCTCCCTGGTCTGTTAGTCTAACAGTCAAGGAAAAAATGGCAAGCCATGGGCATCAATGTTAGTGCCTGGTCTGTGTGGCTCCCATTGGTCAAAGTAACTGCCAGCCAGAACACTCCTACGCAGAATGGTATTTGCATAATATTGTGTGAATGCTGCTCTGCAGCAGCACTTTGAGTTCAGGCCAGTGCAATTAAATACCCCAAGGGTGTGGTTCTAGGACGATAACAATCCTCTGCACATCTATTTCTACTGTGGTTCCAGGACGACCTGAGCTCACTGGAAATGGGTTAAATGATGCTGGTTTTATGACAACCTGAGGTCATAGCAAATACTATTATTAATGCTCGGATTAATTCAACCTGGAGGAGGACTGGAGAAGTGAGTCTTCAGGGGACAGAGCTAAGGAGATAAGGGGACTTTTAACTGTTTTTGTACACAGTGTAGCACTCTTTCTACCCCTTATGCGCTCAACCATTAAAATTAGCCAGCATGGATCAACCCACTTGTGCGCCATCTATAATGGCTTTAGGGAACCGATAAGGTAAGAAATATGGAAAACGCAGTTTTTAAATTGGGTTTGAAGGTGCAAGCTCTCAACTTGCAAGCTGCAGGTCATTGGCTTGCTAAGACGTAATGTTCAGATAAGAATGACAACCATGGCGCCTGCAAGTCAGCCACATTAGGCCCTGTATTTCTATCCTCATGTTAGTTACCAGTCTACCCTGACATCAACTTTGTGATGTAACACAAGCAATTTAAACAATGTTGTCTTAGTTTTGTGCAGATAGCAATAGCCAGGCTCTTCTCGTTAAATGACGTCTGTGTTGCAGTCACTGGAGGGGACACGGAAGGTGCCAGTTTTCCGTCTGCCTTCGGATCAGGACTTTTCATTTCACAGCCATGTCTGGTGCCCACAATGCCGTTATCTCCAGCCGCTGGGAATCATCAGACTGGAGAGGGATAAGATTCCCTCTGCTGCCTTCAAGCAGCATTTAATTGAGGAGCATCCACACCGTGTAACGCTTTGTGAAATGAAAACTGTGTTGGCTAATGAGCGCTTATTTAAATGTCGATGCTACAAAGACAACAGCCATCGCATTTTAAATGGGTCAGTCCATCTCAAAGTGATATTTCAGTTTTTTGTAAATACTGGAGCTGAGTGTACGTAAACCTGAACAAATTCCTCTTATTTGCTCTCTTTTGGTTGGTTAAAGCTGAACTCTGGCAAAATAATATTTTTGGACATTTACTATTTATAAATTGCCTCTTTTTGCACGGAACAAATATAAAACAAACCTGCCACGTCCTTAGCAACCAATGACCACACCCGGCAAGGAATCCCCAGCCACTTTGTTTACAAGCAGAACGATGCGGCTGGGAGCTGTCATTTACTGGAAATTTAAACTGGTTGCAGAGGGTGATTTTTTTTTTACCTTTAATGCATTAAGGCAATAAACCTTCTGCATGCACCCCCCCCCCCCCCCATATACTGTACTTACCTGAGCCCAATCTTGATCCAGCGATGTGCACGAGAGCAGCGTCTCTCCACTCTCTCCCTCCTCATTGGCTCAGATACAGCAAAGGGAGCCATTGGCTCCTGTTGCTGTCAATCATATCCAGTGAGGGGGGAGCGGGGGGGGGGGGGCTGGAAACGTGCATGCATGAGTCCCCCCATAGCTAGCAGCTTGCTATGGGAGCACTTGGTGGGGGGGGGGGGGAGCCAGAAGCACCTTGTGCAAAACCATCACATGGAGCAGGTGAGTATAACAGGTTTATTATTTTAATTAACCACTTACACACCGGAAGATTTGGCTGCTTAATGATCAGGCCATTTTTTTGCGATACGGCGCTGCGTTGCTTTAAGTGACAATTGTGCGATCGTGTGACGTGGCTCCCAAACAAAATTGCTGTCCTTTTTTTTCCCACAAATAGAGCTTTCTTTTGGTGGTATTTGATCACCTCTGCTGTTTTTTTATTGGTTGCGCTATAAACAAAAATTAGAGACAATTTTGAAAAAAAAACAATATTTTTTACTTTTTGCTATAATAAATATCCTCAAAAATGTTTTTAGAAAACAAATTTCTTCCTCAGTTTAGGCAAATATATAGTCTTCTACATATGTTTGGTTAAAAAAATTTCAATAAGAGTATATTTATTGGTTTGCACAAAAGCTATAGCGTCTACAACCATTTTTTTAGCATTTTTATTATTATTTTTGTTCACTAGTAATGGTGGTGATCTGTGATTTTTAGCGGTACTGTGACATTGCGGCAGACAGATCGGACACTTTTGAGAGACCATTGACATTTATACAGTGATCAGTGCTATAAAACTACTAATACTGATTACCTTGTAAATGTCACTGGTAGGGAAGGGGTTAACACTAGGGGTTAAATGTGTGTTTCCTAGGGGTGTTCTAACTGTGAGGGGATAGCACTGACTAGAGGAGGAGACATATTGTTGTTCCCACTTAGTAGGAACTAAACTTATGTCTCTTCTCTCCTGACAGAACAGGGATTTGTGTGTTTACACACACAAATCCCTGTTCCTGCTCTCGTGCACTCAGTTGTGCCCGCTGGCCAGGTGCATCGGGTTCACTGCCATGCAGCGGGCACACGCACGCCTGCTATTGCCCTTAAAGATACAGACCTACCCATACGACGATTCGTGGGAACGAACCACTTTGCCACTGTATATTGGTTTGAGCCAGTCGGCAAGTGGTTAAAAAGAAAAACCTGGCATTTACAATCACTTTAAAGTGACTGTAAAGTTAGTTTTTTTGGTTAAAAATAACAAACATGTTATACTTACCTGCTTTGTATTGGTTTTGAACAGAGCAACCTGGATCCTTCTCTTCTCGGGTCCCTCTTTGGTACTCCTGGCCCCTCCCTCCTGTTAAGTGCCCACACAGCAAGCAGCTTGCTATGGGGGCACCGGAGCCGAGTCACAGCTCTGTGTGTCTATTCAGATACGGAGCCGCAACCCGGGCCCACCCCCTCTCTCTTCTCATTGGCTCACTGAATTAAATTGACAGCCAATGGCACTGCGCTGCTGTCTCCGCCAATAAGGAGGGAAGGTCTCTATCGCTGGATAGAGATGGGGCTCAGGAAAGGTTGTTTTTTTTTTTTTTTTTTTATATATCTTCATGCGTTAACCACTACAATACGGGGCACTTTCGCCCCCTTCCTTCCCAGCCCAATTTTCAGCTTTCAGTGTTCTCACAATTTCAATGACAATTGCGCGGTCATGCTACGCTGTACCCAAATTAAATTGTTATCATTTTGTTTGCACAAATAGAGCTTTATTTTGGTGTTATTTATTAACGACTCCGTTTTTTATTTTTTGTGATACAAGCGAAAAAAGAGCGTAAATTTGCAAAAAAAACTATATTTTCTTCTTTCTATTTTAAAAGAAATCCAATAAAATCGAATTCCCGATCATCTGAATGTTGCAGTTGAAATGGAGACTCATCAGACTAGGCAACATTTTTCTGTAGTGGTTAGTTACAACCCTTGCTGGATGACCTTGACTTGTTGGGCTTACCAGTTACCTTCTCTTGGCCTGCTCTTCCATGTCTAGGGGTTCCCAGGGTTGATACCCAACGACTTGAACACTGACACGAATAAAGTCCTTTTAACAAAGGTTTTATTTTGCAGTAGTAACATCCAGTAACACAGTCTCATATAGGAACAGAGGGCACCGGTGAAGAACTCTGGCACCTTGAACTGCAGGTCTAGCAAAGTCTCTAATTCCACCCAGAGAGTAGCCACTCGCAGCTGGGTACTTCAAGGCTGAACAGATCTCTAGCCAGAGATCATGGCAATCAGCACGTTGACTCAAAACTTGAAGCAATCCTATGAACATGTACAAGTTGTAACTAAGGGTGAACAGGAACCTTTTTCCTCAGTACCTGGAACGTTTCCCGTCTCCTCAATGGTACTGGAAAAGCGTGGATGTCCTTCCCAACTCAGTAACCAGGCACTTCCCAGGATGCCACTTGCCGGCCCTCCTCCGAAGAGTCCTCCCCCGGTTACTTCCACGAGCTGTGGTGTCCCTCCAAGATGAGAGCACAACCGGACACCTTGAATCCTCCCTCAGTTACTGTGCCTCAGACCAGCTGGGTCCCAGACTCGGGACCAGACGGATCCCTTCCCCAGACCCGACAGGTCTATCAGGGGCCTCCAACAGGAACATGTTGCGGGGTGTCAAACACCCCGAGACAGGGACCCCTCATGGGGCTACCCCGGTCCTGGAACCAGAACAGACCACACGGGTCCCACAAACTCCTCTCCCCTGAACACGTGACCCACACCTCTTAAGTACCCCATCCCAGACTCATCAGTGGGCCCTGGCACTCCCACTGATTGGTTCCGAGAAGGTTGATACCTAAACATTCAACCAGGCCTGGTTCTGGCCTGTCATGTGCACCTCACTGTTCACATGACAAGGCAGAACTTCCAAACACAGCCTGACCAGACTGATGTTAAGGCCAACCTATGTAATCAACCCTCAGAACCCCTACTGTTCTGAAGCAAAAACTAAATTTACATGCGTATGACATTTTGTCCAAAATGTCATCCTCTACATTTCCAATCTTCTATTGTTTGATTTTGGTGATCTGTGCAAATTCTAGCCTCAGTTTCCTGTTCTTAGCTGACAAGAATGGCACCCGACTTGGTCTTCTGCTGCTGTAGCCCAAAGTTTGATGTGTAGTGCATTCAGAGATAGTAGTCTGTATACCTTGGTGGTAATGAGTGGTTATTTGAGTTACTGTTGCCTTTCTATCATCTCAAACCATCTGCCCATTCTCTTCTGGCCTCTGAGATCAACAAGGCATTTTCCTCCACACAACTGACACTCACTGGATATTTTCTCTTTTTTAGACCCTTCTCTGTAAACCCGAAAGATGGTTGTGTGCGTGAAAATCCCAATAGATCAGCAGTTTTTGAAGTACTCAAACCAGCCCGTCTGGCACCAACAACCATGCCACGTTCAAAGTCACTTAAATCCCTTTTCTTCCCCATTCTGATGCTCGATTCGAACTTCAGAAAGTTGTCTTCACCACGTCTAAATGCATTGATTTGTTGCCATGTGAACGGCTAAATAGCAATTTGTGGTTCCAAGCAATTGAACAGATGTACCTAATAAAGTGACCAGTGAGTGTATACCATACAGATGTGCCACTTCACAGGCAGGATAATGGCATCCCTCAGGCATGTTATTTAGCTTAAAATTTAGCAATTTTATTGTTGCCCCTTTAAGCATTATTAAAATCGCTGCTCCCCGACAAAGACATTTTTTGAAAACCTTTTCTTTTCCTTCGTACATGTTTCATAAGGCAGTGCCCAGCTCCCAGTGCCATTTGTTTAACAGTGATTACCACTAATAGAAAAGGTATTATCAACCCTTGACTATTAGCTTAAAAATGGTCATCACTGTCACCTTCCATTGAATTCAGGGGGGTGTTATGTTATGATACCCAAACTTATGACAGGTAAGTTCTTCTCATCCCTCTCTCCTGCCCAGGCTGCCTTGATGATGATCCTGCTCTGCTCTGTACTATGGCTCTCTGTGCTACAGATGAACCAATCTATGACTTGGAGATTGTGAAAATGTAGAACATCCATAAACTAACATCACGCATGAAGCTGGCAGGAATTCCTAACATTTTTATGTAAACTTCGTAGAGAAGAACACAACCGTCTTTCTCTGGGATCTCTCAATGCAAATCTCCGCTAACAATGGGCACATTAAATAGAAAACTTGTTCTCCAACGCATTGTCTGTGGGAGGACCGAGAGAGCGCTAGATGCCTGAATATTTACCCCAATCTTGGGGGACACAGAGTTTTTACTATTATCTGCTTTTATATTGTTTTCTATTTGGTGAAGGGTTTCATATTAATATGTAGCTATGTAACAATACATACAGTGTAATATGTGTGTGTCCATAGCTTACATTGTTGTTAAAGTATCTAAACCCAAGAACAAAAAATATAATATATTGCAGCTTACCCAGTCCTGAAATGTTCTGGCTGCATTTGTTTTCGTTTTACAGACTTTTTTTCCTTTCTGGTTTACCTGGTGACCCTGTCAGTAACACTGTTCTAGAGTGACAACGCTCACCAACTGTAGATGGAGGAGCAGCATTGCCACCCTAAGAGCGGACTACAAGCAGTCCCCCTATCTCATGTTCTGCATTACCAAAAAAAGAGGGGTTCGATAGTCCTCAAAGAAGAACATTGTAACTGATCAGAATAACGCACATGAGCATGGGAAGTTAAATTAGAACTAAAGGCAAAACTTTTTTTTTTTTTTTTTTTTTTTTAGTTTTGGATAGAGTGAAGATGGATTAGAACACTTGTCCGTTTTTATTACGGTCTGTGCCCCCTTTAGGGAGATTCACCCTCTCTAATCTGACACTACCGGAAATGTGTTGACTACTGAGCCTTCTTCAATAAAAGTATTTGTTCCCCAAGAAAAACATGACTTAGTACTTGGTGGAGAAACCGTTGTTGGCAAGCACAGAGGACAGACTCTTCTTGTAGTTGGTGACCAGGTTTACACACATCTCAGGAGGGATTTTGGTTCACTCTTTTTTACAGATCTTCTCTAAATTCTTATGGTTTCTTGGCTGATGCTTGGCAACTCGAAATTTCTGCTCCCTCCATAAGTTTTCTACAGGATTAAGGACTGGAGACTAGCTAGGCCACTCCATGACCTTAATGTGCTTCTTCTTGAGCCACTCTATTATTCCCTTGGCGGTATGTTTTGGGTCATTGTCATGCTAGAAGACCCATCTTTAGTGTTCTGGCTGAGGGAAGAAGGTTCTTATCCAAGGTTTTACAATACATGGCCTCGGCCATTGGCCCCTCAATGTGGAAAAGTTGGCCTGTACCTTTAGCAGAGAAACAGCCCCAAAACCTAATGTTTCCACCTCCGTGTTTGAGTGTAGGGATGGTGTTCTTAGGGTCATAGTCAGCATTTTGCTTCCTCCAAACTAGACGAATCGAGTTAATGGCAAAGAGCTCCATTTTGGTATCATCTGACCACAGCACTTTCTCCTAATCCTTCTCTGAATCATTTAGATCAGCGGTCTTCAAATTACAGCCCTCCAGTTGTTCAGGAACTACAATTCCCATCATGCCTAGTCATGTCTGTGAATGTCAGAGTTTTACAATGCCTCATGGGATGCGTAGTTCCGCAACAGCTGGATGGCCATAGTTTGAGTATCCCTAATTTAGATGTTCATTGGCAAACTTCAGACGGGCCTGTACATGTGCCATCTTGAAGATGGTGACCTTGCGAGCGCTGCAGGATTTCAATCCATGGCAGTGTATTGTTACCAGTGGTTTGTTTGGTGACTGTGGTCCCAACTGCCTTGAGATCAGTCACAAGCTCCTCCCGTGTAGTTCTGGATTGATCCCTCACCTTTTTCATAACCATCCTTACCCCATGAGGCGGAATCCTGCTCCATACGATTGATGGTTATTTTGTATACCTTTCATTTGTGAAGTATCCCTACAGCAGTTGCCTCATTCTCACCAAGCTTCTTGCTGATGGTCTTGTAGCCCATTCCAGCCTTGTGTAGGTCTACAATCTTGTCCCCGACGTCCTTTTACAGCTCTTTGGTCTTGCCCATGATGTTGAGGTTTGAATGCAAGAAAAAGATTCTGAGGACAGGTGTCTTTTATACACATAACGAGTTGTCATTAGGAGCACCTTCTTACATTGACAGGACTAATCTGTGTATCACATGAGTACATATTGTAGCCAGTCTGTGGGAGCCAGAATTATTGTTGGTTGGTAGGGCATTAAATACTTATTTTACTCACTGAACTGCAACTCAATTTATAACCTTTGTATCATGTGTGTTTTTTCAGGATTTTGGGTTGATATTGTCTCTATAATTTTTGTCATAGGTGTATTTTAAATGATAGACACTTCATTTTTTTTGTAAGTGGGCAAACTTACAAAATCTGCAGGGGATCAAATAATTATTTCCCCACTGTAACTTGAGGCAAAACTTTTTTTTTTTTTTTATTAGTTTTGGACAGAGTGGAGAGGGATTACAACACCTGTCAGTTTTTATTGCCATCTGTGTCCCTGTTAGAGTGAGATTCACCTTCGCTATTTGACCGGTTAACCATTATTATGGAAAGTAAAATAAATATTTTGATACAGCAGCATTATGGCATGCTCGTTCAACAGACCTTTATCAAATACGACAGTTTTTTAACAATTTTCTAACCATGTATGGCCAGGTTCAGTTCTGTTGTTGATGGATCACTAACCAATCCGTGACTTCTGCCCCTCTCTGCTAATCCCTTCACTGGCTTCCCCTACCCCACCGTATAAAATTCAAAATGCTAACCACAACATATAAGGCCATCCACAACATCGCCCCCATCTACATCACCAACCTCATCTGCAGATATCGCTCTAATCATCCCCTCCGCTCCTCCCAGGACCTCCTCCCACACTCGCCTTCAGGACTTCTGCAGAGCCTCTCCCATCCTCTGGAATTCCCTGCCCCAGTATATCTGATCAGCCCCTAACCTGTCCACCTTTAGGAGATCCCTGAAAACTCATTTATTCAGGGAATCCTATCCCACACCCACCTAACAACTGTCCCCGAGCCACCCTATCAAATCATTCTCTGCAGCTATTAACTTTTGTACCACCACCCCCTCCCTTTTAGAATGTAAGCTCTATGAGCAAGGTCCTCCTGTCCCTTCTTTATTGAACTGTACTGTAATTGTGCCGTCCCCCTCTACATTGTAAAGCGATGCGTAAACTGTTGGTGCTATAAAAATAGCGTATATAATATATATATATATATATATATATATATATATATATAAAATATATAATGGATAAAGCAAAGTCTATCCAATTCAACCCACAGAGGAAAAAAAAAAAAACACAGATCAAAAACCTCCCATTATACAAAATCCAAAAACACAGTTGATCCAGAGGAAGGCAAAAAAAACAAAAACAATAAAGCATGATCCAGGGTGGGGGGGATTCCTTCCCAATACCATAATCCTGATCCAGCACATTCACATTCCCTAGCAGCTTTGGGATGAAACCTTCTTTTATTGTTTTTTTTTTTTTTGTGAACTGAGTGGTGTCGGCCCTGCCCAGTGTCTTTTGATAAACTACTCAATCACTCTCACACTTTTGGATCTCTGCAACGTAAAGGCTAATCATTCTATAGTCTAGGAAAAGGACTAGGAAGGACAAACAGACTATTTGAGATGCAGAGGACACAGGACAGCTCAGAATTATTGGGGTTTTTATTTTATTTTTTGTAATTATCGAACAGATATAGCAAAATACTTCCAATGGTAGATTTAAAAGAGAGACGTTAAGATTTCCCTAAATATATATATATATATATATATATATATATATATATTTTATAGTTGTGCTCATAAGTTTACATACTCTGGTAGAATTTGATTTCTTGGCCATTTTTCAGAGAATATGAATGATAAAACAAAAGCTTTTCTTTCACTCATGGTTAGTGTTTGGCTGAAGCCTTTTATTATCAATCAACTGTGTTCACTCTTTTTAAATCCTAATGACACAGAAACTACCCAAATGACCCTGATCAAAAGTTTCCAGTTCTTAATACCGTGTATTGCTCCCTTTAACATCAGTGACAGCTTGAAGTCTTTTGCGGTATTTGTGGATGAGGCTCTTTTTCTTCTCAATATTGAACCCTATGGACTAAAACTGGGATGCCATTAAAGATCATGTGCGTGTAAAGGCGGACTTCCTAATACTTTTGGTAATATAGTGTGTGTATATATAAAGTTTTTACTTTATCAATGCAAACATTTTTTTTGTCGCTTACATATTTTTGTTGTTGTATCAAATGTAGAATTTTGTAATTTTGTCCATTAGAGGGTAACACACACATATATATATAATAGGGCTGTGGAAATTAACGATTAATTGCTTGATTAATCGTTGACTTCTTTGATTGATCAAAATAATTTTGATTGAGGACGATCCACCGATTGAGCTTCGGATCGGCGGCCATCTTGGTCCGCCCGGCGGCGGCCTATTAGCTGTGCGCTGACATCATCATCACCCGCCTGCTTGTGCTGTCTACTCTGTGGACAGGTCTGCCTGCTGTCTATTCCGGACAGAGTGGATAATCAGAGATGTGGATATTACGGTATGGGGGGAGATGTGGATATTACGGTATGGGGGGGAGATGTGGATATTACGGTATGGGGGGGAGATGTGGATATTACGGTATGGGGGGAGATGTGGATATTGCGGTATTGTGGCAGATGTGGACATTACGGTATGGGGGGGAGATGTGGACATTACGGTATGGGGGGGAGATGTGGACATTACGGTGTGGGGGGGAGATGTGGACATTACGGTGTGGGGGGGAGATGTGGACATTACGGTGTGGGGGGGAGATGTGGACATTACGGTATGGGGGCAGATGTGGACATTACGGTATGGGGGCAGATGTGGACATTACGGTATGGGGGCAGATGTGGACTTTACGGTATGGGGGCAGATGTGGACTTTACGGTATGGGGGCAGATGTGGACTTTACGGTATGGGGGCAGATGTGGACATTGCGGTATGGGGGGGAGATGTGGACATTGCGGTATGGGGCGGATGTGGACATTGCGGTATGGGGGGAAGATTAATTTAAAAAAAAAATTGAAAAACTGTATGTGCGTTATAATTAATCGAAATTAGTTGATTAATCCTTTTTTTTTTTTTCTAAACGATTAATCGAACACGAAAATTTTAATCTGTGTGTGTGTGTGTGTGTGTGTGTGTGTGTGTGTGTGTGTGTGTGTGTGTGTGTATATATATATATATATATATATATATATATATATATGTGTGTGTGTGTGTGTATATATATATATATATATATATATATATATTTATTTAACATTACATAACATATTTAACATGTTAGTAACCATATTGAGCTAATGTTGATTTCTATTACATGTATATGCAAAAAAAAAAACAAAAAAAAAACACTGAAGACTTAATTGCAGTTTTGAATTTACATTGATGGTTGCAAATGGTAAAATCAATAACATGTTTTTTCATATGAAGTCTTTTGAAATTTTGCAAAAAAATCAGGGTTGTGGACATTTTGCAAAATATATAAAACTTGCAAACGTCAGATGCACACAAAAGAACTCCGCACATATAGACTGTAAAAACAATTTTCTTTAATATTTTATTACTGATGCATTGTCCCCGCTAGAGGTGTGATATGGGATTTAGTGGTATTTGTAATGCTGCTGCCCTCCTGTGGACAATGAAGGCACAGCATCTGCCCTTGGCCAAGGAAGCTAGAATGTCTTTTTTTTTTTGCACCCGTCTGTCTGTATACAGTAATACAGCTGTGGTCATCATTCACTTTGTATATATGCATCAGAAGTCCTGCATAGTGATGGTTCCACCAAATAATCCTTGCGACAAGCCGGTAGAACAGGATGGGACTTCTCCCAGACAGACGAGGTTACCTGAACAAGTCTGCTAAAAGTGGAGTTCCACCCATAATTAGATCTTTAGCTCAATCTGTCCATTCCAGCAACATGAACAACATTTGGCTATTTTTATTTTTTCCTTACTTTGTGAAGCTTGTTGCTAGGGTGTCTCCTGTATTCTGCCTCCTTCCAGGCTGTGGCACTGTACGTAATTTCCTGTGGTGCCAGGGCTTCTGGGAGATGTGAGTCAGTGGGCATCGCCGCATGATAACAATGGGGTGGGCACTTCCTCCATTGATGCCCATCGTGGTGGCAACCAGACACACTGCTTGCGCTACACCCTGTGTAGAATGCGTGAAATCAGGAGGTGCCAGCAGCACCTTATTCTGGAACAGAGTCCTACTGGGCTTCAAATGCCCACAATTAAGACGAAAGCCCTCAGGAAACTGAAAACTAAGGTAAGTAAATAAAAAATGTACTTCAAAACATGCTTTACAGTATGTTATTCATACAAGCAGAGCGGATGAAAAAAAAAAAATGTGGGCAGAACTCTGTTAAACTAAATCAGTCACAATAGTTACCACTGATCACCTCTAGGTGTCTAGAAAATCCAAGAAGGTAACGCTGTTCCAGGTGATCACGATGATGGATCCGGATGTGCTGGGTGCAAGCCACGGCTCACCACTGAAGTATAGGGAAGAGTATAGGCTGCAAACCGGCAATATCGATCCAACAGATTTATTTGAACAAAATTGGTCTCATGACTGCCACCAAGACAACAACCATGGAGGGCTGACGCGTTTCACATTGCAATAGTGGTTCTTCAAAGCTAAGCAACGACTGCCTTCTCCTCTGCAGGTGAGAGTTCATGCAATCAGCCTCCCAAATGCCTGAGAAGCAGGTATAAGACATACATACTGTATATACACCCCCCCAGTGAATAAAACACCAAAGGCAATGTTTACCCAGCATCACTTGATTAAAAACATATATAACCTTCATATGAATAAATATTAGGTATGCACTGATAAAATAATTTTTATTTTTATTTTTTTACAGTGAGTACGAGTACCGATTTTTTAATAGTACTCGCCGATACCTACCGCAACTGTTTTCTTTTAACTTCAGCTGTCCGCAATGGTACAAAGCATTGAAAAGCAATTTACAAATAATTTTTAGCACTTTTTCAATGTGAAATGTGTAAATATATGTTTGTTAATATATATGTGTGTAAAAATATTCACTAAGCAAACAAAGAAAAAGTTGAAATTGTTTATCGTTTATAAAATAGACGTGAACAAAAGAAAAAAAAGCAGGAAAATAATAATTTAAATGGAGGAGAATAGGGAATTTAATTAAGGCTGAGTAGATTAAGGGGTTAAACAGAGGAACATTTGTTCATCCTTTTGATCTGCAGATGTAGAAACAGAAAGATACAAAAAGAAACAATGTTTCTTTTTATTTTAGTGTTTCAGGGCTGAGCAATGGTTGTAAAACATTGCCGGCTGCTTTTTTTTTTTTTTTTTTTTTTTTACACAGCTCCAATTACCGGACTGCTTTAACACTGGGGAGACCCAATGACTGCTCAAAGAGCCAAGCCTTGAAAGTATCAGTTTCAGGTATTGGTGCATTTGCATGAGTACTGATACTTGTGCAAATACTCAGTATCGACACCGATACTAGAATCGGTGCAACCTTAATAAATAGTATTAGGAAATTATATATATATATATATATATATATATATATATATATAAATAATCGATCGGCGTATAACATGCACTTTTTCCCCCTTAAAATTGGGGGAAAGTCGTGGGTGCGTGTTATATGCCGATCCCCACTGTCTGCGAGTCAAAAATACCGACCCGACTTGCTCGGCTCCGCTCGTAGTCCCGCCTCCCTGCTGTTTCTGGAGCGAGCGCTGCCGCAAAAGACCGAGCCGACTGTACTGTGTACTCAGCTCGGCTTGGCTTGCAGTCCCGCCCATACTGGGAGGGACTGCGAGCGGAGCCCAGCCGAATACACAGTACAGACAGCTTGGTCTTTTTCGGCAGCGCTCGCTAGAGAAACAGCAGGGAGGTGGGACTACGAGCAGAGCTGAGCAAGTCCGCTCGGTCTTTTTCGGCCCCGATCGGTATTTTTCGACGGCGCTCGGTGTTAACCCTGCAAATATTGCTTTTTGACAAACAGAAGTGCAACTTTACAATATTAATGACAAAACTGTAAACTCTATTGGCTATAATGCAATTGCACACATTACCTGAATTACCTGAATATATTACCAATATTAAGGAGAAAAAAAAAAAGTCTTCCAGCAGCTTAGGCTTACAGTAGTAGATGCCCCCTACTTATTCTTATGTGGTAGTGCGATACATGTATAAACCTTTCATGCCTAAGCATATTTCTGGCATTTGTTGCTTAAAGAGGAAGTAAACCCTGATGAGTTTACTTCCTCTTTCATTCCCTGCAAAGGTAAAACATAATGGACTACTATGCATTGCATAGTAGTCCATTATGTGTCACTTACCTGACACAGGAGCCAGCGAAGTCACCGCTGTCCCCTGTAGTCCGGCGCATCCATCTTCTCGGTGGGTCTCGCTGCTCCGCCACTGTCATTCGGCGAAGCCGCGATGACGTCACTCCCACGCGGGAGACGCCACTCGCGGCATATCGCCGTTGACCGCGGCACGCTCAGTGCGCCGCTGTCTACGGCGCATACGCCTGTCTTTCGGCAAATATCTCCTAAACCGTGTAGGTTTAGGATATATTTCTTGGACCTACAGGTAAGCCTTAATCTAGGCTTACCTGTAGGTCAAAGTTGGTTGTAAGAGTTTACAACCACTTTAAAATTTGTATTTTTTTGCTAGAAATTTACTTAGAAGCCCCAAATGTATATTTTTTTTTTTTTAGTATAGACCATATAAAATAAAATGATGAACCTTGTAATATATCATGTCACGCGGTATTTGCACAGCAATCTTTCAAATGCAATTTTCTGGGAAAAATACACTTTTATGAATTAAAATAAAACGAATCGTTAAAGTTAGCCCAATTTTTTGTATAATGTGAAAGACAATGTAACGCCGAGTAAATAGATACCTAACATGTTATGCTTTGAAATTGCGCACACTCGTGGAATGGCGGCAAACTTCGGTACCTAAAAATCTCTGTGGGCGGCGCTTAAAAAAAAAAAAAAAAAAATGTAACGGTTGCCAGGTTAGAGTTACAGAGGAGATATTTTACTAGAATTATTGTTCTCACTCTGGCGACATCACATGTGTCTGATTTTAACACAGTTTATATATTCTTCGCTGCGCAAGCTCACGGGGACGGGGGTGCTTTTATAAATCAATACATTTTTTTCTTATTTTAATTTGCTTACATTGACACTTTAAAAAAAAAAAATTATCACTTTTATTGCGGTCACAAGGAATGTAAACATCCCTTGTGACAGTAATAGGTGGTGACAGGTATGCTTTATGGATGGATCGGGGGTCTAAAAGACCCCATATCCCTCCTTTGCACTTCAAAGTATTCAGATCACCAAAAACAGCAATACTGAACACCGTTTTTTTTTTATTTATTTTTTTAAACTGCGCCATTGGCTGTAGAGTAAATCGAAAGTGACACTGTGACATCGCTTCCGTGTTTACAGAAAGAAGACTGGAACAAAGCGGTTTCCGGCTTCCCTCCAGTCTTACTTCAGAGCGGAAGTGCCGGATCGTGGATCGGGTCTCCTGGTGGGATGGGAAGCCCAGAGAGAGCGACGGCTGCGGAACGTCTCTCAGTGTGAACCGGGGCTAAAACTTGCAAGCCGATTGGTTACTATGCACAGCTGCACCAGATTTTGTAACTCTTCCCCCAATGTGTCCTTCACCAAGTCTAGGGTACTATTAACCACCCAATCACAGCAAGTATACTGGCACATGTGTGTGTGAGCTGATCATCAGGTGGGTGTGTACACACGAGTATCGGTGAATGCTCATTGATCGGTGAATGTGCAATGCAAAACAGAGAACCAGTGGGCAACAGACTCGGTTTCTGACCCAATCTGCCAGACTTAATATTATTATGTAAAAATGACTCAAACACAGAATTAGAAAAGAAACATTTTACTGTAACAGTCTTTTTTTGTTTTCATTAAGGCACTTAAATACCCAGGAAGGATGGCACATATGGGCAACCACAAAGCGACACAGAACAGCCAAAAGGGGGTCTTATTTATATATAAAAAATATTAAAATATGGAGGAAAGAAAAATGTATGTATTGCCCAAAGCAACCAACCAATCAGATTTGGTCAATCTAAAGTAAAATAAATGGAAGCAGAGATGTTATGGATAACACAGATGCCATCTGTCCCAACAGTCTTTATAACCAGACCCCCATTAAGAGGAATAGTCCAACAGTACATTTAGGCTACAAACTTCAAATACTAAGCCTCAGCCCTCGTTCACATTGAAATCACACGACTTGATCTGATCTTGCACAATTTCAAAGCCGCATTTCAGTTCAACTTCAGGGAGGTGGGGTGACTTGAAAGACATTGTGCAGGTTCATGCACAGATGTCTATTGAAGTCGCCAAAAAGAACACTTACCCGTTCTATCCCTTTAAAGTGACACTCAGCCCCTGTTCACTCTGGCGCGATTTGACAGTTCCAAATTGTGACGTCGCAACTCATTGCCGGCAATGGAGCGGTTCAAATAGCTGTATAATGACGGTAAGTGGTTAAACTAGTGGATGTGTATAGTTTATAAGGATATAGTTTACGGTCATGTTAATCCATGTTACCAGCAACTGGCTAAGGCCCCATACACACTATTAGATTTTCTGCCGATTTTTGTCTTCAGATTTATCAAAACCATGTAGTGCAAGGGCCTGCCTGATTGCTTACACATTGAAACTCTTTAGGTTTGACCTCATATTATATGGTTTTGGTAAATCTGAAGACAAATATCTGCAGGGGCAGCTGTAATGGGTTCTGGTGTTCTGAGAAACTAGGATAGAATGAGTCAAGACACTGAAAAGAAACCCGTACCAAGAATCATATGTAGGCTACCGCTGATCTCCCCTCCTAAAACTAGTTGCCCAACTGTCAAGCTGATCCAATGGCTAGAACTCTTGCTTAAAATGGAGTTCCATCCAAAAATGGAACTTCCACTTTAAGTACTGGTGACTCCCTGACGTGGCACATTTGGCATGTCATTTTATTTGGGGAAGGAGCAGCTACCCCATTTTTATGGTCACCCAGCGCTCCCACTTCCTCCTTGGCACGGGAAGGAAGTTCATCTCTCCCCCCTCCCTCCCTGAAATCTTCTGGAAAACGTCACAGGTCCCAGAAGACTGCCTGGCTAATCTCAGTGCACCCAGCTGTGAAGCCAAAGCTGGGCGCCCACAGCAACAATGCCAGCGCCATGGAGAGGATCGGGGCTCCGTGTGCCCGCATCGCTGGACTGTGGGACAGGCAAGTGTTTGATTATTAAATGTCAGCAGCTTTTTGTAGCTGTTGACGTTTAAACGAGTGGAACTCCACTTTAGGAAGTAGATTACTTCACTGGCTACACACTTGTTCCAGACCATGAACTAGGAAAATACACTGCTCAAAAAAATTAAAAGGAACACTTTTTAATCAGAGTATAGCATTGAGTCAATTAAAGTGGAGTTCCACCCATCGGACCCCCCCCCCCCCCCCCCCCGGTATCACAATTGCCACCTTTCAGGGGGGAGGGGGGTACAGGTACCTCTCTAAGACAGGTATTTGCACCCACTTCTGGGCACAGACTCCCACGGGTGTCTATGCTTCTTCCTGTCCCACCGCGCTGTCTGCTGGGACACACACAGGTCCCAGAGACAGTGTGGCCCATTCCCATTGTGCTACGTGACTCGCGCATGCAAAGTAGGGAACCGGGAAGTGAAGCCGCAATGCTTCACTTCCTGATTCCCTCACAGAGAATGGCGGCGGCAACAGCCAAGAGCCGAGCGATCGATCGGCCTTGGCTGCCGACATCGCTGGACCCCGGGACAGGTGAGTGTCCATTTATTAAAAGTCAGCAGCTGTAGTATTTATGGCTGCTGGCTTTTAATAATTTTTTTTTTCCAGTGGACTCCCTCTTTAAACTCCTGGGATATTGATCTGAGTTAAAGCGGTTGAAAACCACTGCACTTTTTTTTTTTGCAAGGCAAAAAGCATAACAGCACATCATGTGAAACTTGCCTCAAAAGGAAGCCCTCCAACGATGCGAATCACTGTAGACGGCATCCATCTTCACCCTGTCTTCCTTCCGGGTTTGTGGACTCCGGCTCTGTGACTGGCCAGGGCAGCGATGACGTCACTCCAGCGCATGCACGCGGGAGCTGCTAGTCACTGCACAGGGCTCTGAAGAAACGGGCGACCGTTCCTTCCAGTGAGGTTACTAGCTGCATGTACAGTAAATATCTCCTAAACGGTGCAAGTTTAGGATATATTTACACTACCTATAGGTAAGGCTTAAAAGATGGAAGTTTACTTCCTCTATGTAACAGAGGGGATTGTTAATTGGTGTCAGCTGCTTTGGTGTTAACTAAATTAACAGGTGCACTAGATGGGCAACAATGAGATGACCTCCAAAACAGGAATGGTTTTACAGGTTGAGACCACTGGTATTTTTTTCCCTACTCATCGTTTCTGTTTTGCATTTGGCTAGGGTCAGTGTCAGAACTAGGAGGCGATACTTGGACCCTATATTAGAAAGGCAGTCCAACTGCTCCCGGATGGCACAACATCAATATGTGCCATTGCCAGAAAGTTTGCTGTGTCCCCCAGCACAGTCTCAAGAGCATGGAAGAGATCCCAGGAGACAGGCAGTTACTCTAGGAGAGCTGGACGTGGCCATTGAAGGTCCTTAACCTATCAGCAGGACCGGTATCTGCTCCCTGTGCAGGGAGTAGCACTGCCAGAGCCCTACAAAATGACCTTCAGCAGGGCACTGGTGTGAATGTCTCTGACCAATCAGAAACAGACTTCATGAAGGTGGCCTGAGGACCCAACGTCCTCTAGTGGGCCCTGTGCTTACTGCTCGGTGCCGTGGAGCCTGTTTGGCATTTGGCACTGAACACCAGAATTGGCAGGTACACCACTGGCAACCTCTGCTTTTTACAGATGAGCGTAGGTTCACCCTGAGCACGTGACAGACATAAAAGGGTCTGGAGAAGCCATGGAGAACATTACGCTGCCTGTAACATCATTCAGTATGACTGGTTTGGTGATGGGTCATTGATGGTCTGGGGAGACATATCCATGGAGGGACACACAGACCTCTGCAGGCTGGACAATGACACCCTGACTGCCATTAGGTATCGGGATGAAATCCTTGGACCCACTGTCAGACCCTACGCTGGTGCAGCGTGTCCTGGGTTCCTCCCAGTTCATGACCATGCCCGACCTCATGTGGCGATAGTATGCAGCAAGTTCCTGGAGGATGAAGGAATTGATACCATTGAATGTGCCCCCATGCTCGCCTGACCTAAATCCAATAGAACACCTCTAGGACATTATGTTTTGTTTCATCCAATGCTACCAGGTTGCACCTCAGTCTGTTCAGGAGCTCAGTGATGCCCTGGTCCAGATCTGGGAGGAAATACCCCAGGACATCATCTGTAGTCTCAATAGGAGTAGCCCCACTGTTGTCAGGCATGCATACAAACTACTGAGGACTATTTTGAGTTGCTGCACTGAAATTTAAGAAAAATGGAGTCGCCTGCTGCATAATTTTTTCACTTTGTTTTCGGGTGTCTTTGAATTCAGCCCTCTTTGTACATTGATCATTTCCATCAAATGATGTGGCATCCTTTCGTTCCTAACACATTACCCAGCCCATATCAGTGTAGAGATGCAGCGTCACAATTTTTTCCCCATTGAGATCTGATGCATTTTCAAAGTGTTCCTTTCATTTTTTTGAGCAGGAAAAGTCCATCTGCCATGTCACATCTTTTTATAGACCTGTACCCCAGAAATGTAATTATTTTGTACTGGGAAATACTTTAACATTCATTTTATTTTGAATGCTTCTTTCTGCTCTTCCGTGCTGGCAGAGCCAAGGAACGACCACACCCTTTACTACAAGGGTCCGTGTATAGAAGAAGGAAAGGGACATGTCTAGGTCTATTATTGATTTTGCTGGGTCTAAAGCTGGCTACACATTCTACAATTGTATTGTACAATTTTCCTATAGATTTACTAAAACCATATAATAGGAGGTCAAAACTAAACACTTTTAAATTGTATGCATCAGGCCAGCCCTTGCACTACATATTAGGTAAACAAATGGTGCGCTAAGCCAATTAAAAAAATAAATTTTAAATTGGTAGATTCCTTCACCTTTTATTGTGCTACTATTTAGGTAGTAGCCCCTCAAACTGTCAATTCCCTTAAGACAAGTAACGCAACGCGTTGGGAGGAGCTGGTGCCATCGCTACTTGTGGCTTCCGGGTATACGAGACACGGGGAGGAGGCAAGCTCGCCAAGGCTTTTAATGTTACAAAGGTGATTTTACAAGATGTTCTACATGTGAGTGGGCACTTTTTATATGTTTAAAAAAAATGCATATACATTAGCACATGTCTAGCTCCAACAGCAAATTGCGGCCACTAATGTATAATCTCTCATGCAGCAATCGCATGCGAATGATCAGCTCTGGAGCAGTCTACATCCAGGGCTGATCACTCACATGTAATCACTACATATGCGATTACATGCGAGTGGCCGCAATTCGCTGTTGGAGCTATTTGTTTTAAATTCTTTTTTCAATGAAATTCTGCAAATTTGTTAATTTGGAAATATTCAAATTAACGAAAACCCATTTAATGAATTTTTCGGGAAAAAAAAAAAAAAAAAAAAAAAAAAAAAAAAAAAAAAATCGAAAGAAAATTTGAAAATCTGAAATAAAAAATAACCAATACTAACTATTCAATGATAGATTTTGGAATTTTTCTAAATTTGGCTGTTGGTGAACATAGTTAATACAAAATGTATGAATTAGCCGAAATGATGAATGCGCAGGGGGCTTGGAGGATCAGGTTAGTATATCTCATCTCCACTCTCCTCACCCCTAGGTAAAAACAAGGCGTTAACCCATGCAGTGCAGCCACAGTCCCCCCCATAGTTCCTCTTTAAGAATCCAATACAACAGAACACATGGAGATAGAGCACAGCTGTCTGCATTGCTCATAGCAACCAATCAGCACCTTTTTTTTTCTTCCTTGACCTTTACCAGAATGCCAAACAAAAGAAGCCTGATTGTTTGCTTTGGGTCTTTTTTTTTTTTAATAGTCCAATTGTATGCTGTATCAAATCCTCTTGGAAATAATTAGGTTTCATATACAGTCTTTTGTTCAGAAAATACTCTAACATCCCCTTTCATATCAGTTTCCAAGTACAGACAGGGACGGAAATAATGGATTTTCTGACATCAACCACCAAAAATTGCACAAAGGCGTGCAATAATAAATAGCACCTGTGTGTGTTAACGGAAATGGAGATTTACCTTATTAAAAAA
This sequence comes from Lithobates pipiens, assembly GCF_037356315.1. Lineage (NCBI taxonomy): Eukaryota > Metazoa > Chordata > Amphibia > Anura > Ranidae > Lithobates > Lithobates pipiens. The sequence continues at coordinate 175,746,969 of NW_027507788.1, forward strand.
AAAAAAAAAAAAAGTATATAAAGCTTCTTGAGGTCCTCCTCCTATAACAAGATTTTGGCTTCTGTTTTGCAGTCCACAGCAGAAAACCTCTTAAATAAACGTTGGGTCAGGAGGCCGAGGTCTATTTCATGAGCACAGTCTGGCAAACAGATCGCGGAGACTCGCGAGTCATAAAACTGCCTTTTAACTAAAAAACACTTTCAAATACTTTAGGAAAAAAATAAATGTATACTGTAATGGCAGCTTGGTTCCCTCAAGAAAATGATCTGTGGCAATGGATCCCTGATTCACAGATTCCATCCAGGCAGCAGTCTGCAGGTCAATGTCTGTGTTTCCGTTATAATTCCGTTTTTGTTTGCAGAGACTCCAATGGTGGTCCGAGGACCCCTTCCTTGGAAGTGTCAGAGTCTGGAGCAGTCGGTGGCTCTGGTTGTGTAGCAGAGTCCACAGGGCCATCAGATGCATGCTGGGCGTTGCCACCTTCTGAAGGTATTCTCTCGTTGCTTAAGAATATTTCCACGTCTTCTGTGTTAAAAAGCATCTTTATCAAATCATCTGCTTGGATCCGTTCCTGAAAACACCAAAAAGGTATTAAAAAAAAAAAAAAAAAAACTGTAGAATTATGGCCTCTTATTAACCACTTACCGACCACCTCACGTAGATATACTGTGGTTCGTACAGGCAGAATCGCGTACCTGTACACTGCCCTTTAAGAGGCAGCTTGGGGGCGCCCGCTGAGACTTCGTGAGCGTGATCGCGGGTCCCGCAGACTCTGTCCGCGGGGATATCCACAATCGTCTCACGGAGAGGAGGAACTGATTTATAATAAGCATCTCCCCGTTCTGCGTAGTGACACTGATCACAGCTCCCTGTAATCTGGAGAGGTGATCAGTGTTGTGTCACACACAGCCCCTTCCCCCACAGTTAGAAACACTCCCTAGGACACACTTAACCTCCCTGGCGGTATGATTCAGTCCGGTTTTAGGTGCTGAAAGCGGTACAATTATTTTGCATGGGAATTTGGCGTTTTATTTTGTAGTCCTGTAATTCTTAGGAATAACTCTCTTAAATCTGTTCAAACCAGAGTCTAGCAGACATCCCGGGTATGATAAAGTTTATAATATAATAAAGAATAATAAAAAATTATTCAATAATGTAAATCAAATCCAAAAACACTGAAAAAGGGACACTTTTTGGTTGCTATGGGCAATCTCCAAATTCCAGGCAGAAAAAAACAGTATTTATAATATAAAAGTGCATGCCGGGCACTGCACAGACCACTAGGGACAAAGGGGGTGTGTATTTAATACAGTACTGTAATCTGTAAGATTACAGTGCTGTGTGTGTTTTGTGTCTTTTTACTTTTTTGAATTTGCCGCTGTTCTCCGCTCCCGTGCGCCGTAACGTCGCAGGGAACGGAGCTCGGCGGCATTCGGCACTGTGAATCGAGCGGAGGACAGCTCGATCACACAGTGCGGGGGACATCGCTGGATCCAGGGGACAAGGTGAGTAACTCTCCCTGTGTCCTCCCTGCATCCAGCGAAGCCATCCCGAGTCTGGCTCGGGGTTACCGCTTCTATCAGAAAATTCCTAACCCGAGCCAGACTCGGGATTACCGCTAGGGGGGGTTAATTCCTACAGCGCCACCTAGTGCTTAACCCCTTCACTGGCAGTCACATTTACACAATTATTAATGCATTTTTTAATTGCAATGATCGCTGTATAAATGTGAATGGTCCCAAAAATCGCACCAAAAGTGTCCGATCTGGCCGCCATAATGTTACAGTCACGATTAAAAAAAAAATTGCTGATCTCCGCCATTTCTAAAAATAAATTTATAATAATAATAATAATAATAAAAATTCCATAAAAATATCCCCTATTTTGTAGATTCTAGAACTTTTGCACAAACCAATCAATATACGCTTATTGTAATTTTATAATTTTACCAAAAATATGTAGCAAAATACATATTGGCCTAAACTGATGAAGACTACTTTTTTTTTTTAAATTGGGGATATTATAGCAAAATAAATTTAAAAAAAAGCGAGTTTTTGAAAATATTTTTGATAACGCAAAAAATAAAAAATAAACTGCAGAGGTTATCAAATACCAAAGGAAAAGCTCTATTTGCGGGAAAAAGAGGATGTCAATTTTGTTTGGGTACAACGTTGCACGACTGCACAATTGTCAGTTAAAGCGACGCAGTGCTGTATCGCAAAAAATGGCCCGGTCATTAAGGTGGCAAATCCTTCCGGGGCTGAAGTGGTTAAAAGGGAATTAGGGGCTCACTGACTTTCTGGAGTAACAAGTATTTCTGTGTACTTGGGATAAAACATTGAGAGGGGTGGAAATATTACTGCATATTTTTTTTTTTCTCTTACCAGGACACGATTAATCAGCAGCATACAGACCTGTTTAACTTCTATTTGTTCCATGATGTCACTTACCCTTTCATTATGTCGGGGGTCCAGTGTAAACCACAATGCCACAGCACATCTCTGACCCTTAGTGACTGCTTTTACTCCATGGGGGTTCTCTGCTCCGGAGGAGAACCCCACCATTCGCCCACACTGTGGCCTGACTTCAGCCTATAGATAAAACAAAATTATATCAGATGTTTTGGACAATTCCATTCGAATGGTCCAAAAATCTCCAAATTGTGTGCACATGTACACTTCATTCAGACTTCACTGATGCCTACGAAAAGCAACCAGAAGTGGGGATCTGAGTACCCCCCCCCGGTGGCCACGTCATCGGATTTGACAGCAGCGGGGGCCAATGGCTGCGCTGCTAACAATCTATCCAATCAACAGCCAAGAACCCCCTAGCAAAGAGAAGGCACGTCCCCGTGGGACAAGGTTGAGGGTTCAGGTAAATAAAAACTTGGGGGGGGGGGGGGGGGTCGCTAACAGGTGTTTTTTCACCTTAATGCATAAGATGCATTAAGGTGAAGAAAACAGGAACCTTTACAACCCCTTTAAGGTCTAAGCCCTAGTTCACACCAGTGAGGCTTTGAAATAACGCTACTTCAGTGCCATTTCAAAGCCACAGATCAGTGCGATTTGCACCACCGGTTTCATTGTAGCTTGCGACTTCATTTAAAACAGAAGTGTAAGCAAGTAGCAATGAAATCCCCAAAAAGTAGTGCAGGAACTTTTTTCAAAGTCGCTGTGACTTGAGTCGCAACAATATTAATGGTTCCATTGCCAGCAATGGGGTGTAACTTGTCATGCAATTTTAAACTGTAAAATCGCATAACAAATTGCACCAGTGTGAACCAGGGCCAAGGTAAGAAGAGATCTGAGGAATCTGGCAAGCTACAGTGCACCTCTCTTTGCTCTAGGTCAGTGGTTCTCAACTCCTGTCCTCAGGACCCACTAATAGGCCAGATTTTAAGTATCACCTTGGGGAGAGGCAGACCAGAATACTGCATTCACATCACCTGTGATGTATTTCAATTGTATTGCAAACCTGGCCTGTTAAGCCCCATACACACCATCAGATTTTCTGCTGATTTTTGTCTTCAGATTTACCAAAACCATGTAGTGCAAGGGCCTGCCTGATTGCTTACACATTGAAACTCCTAAGGTTTGACCTCATATTATATGGTATTTGGTAAATCCGAAGGAAAAAATAAAAAAATCAAGAGAAAATCTGAAATCTGTGTGTATGGGGCTTTAGTGGGTCCTAACAGGCCAGGATAGGTCCTGGGGACAGGAGTTGAGAACCACTGTCCTAGGTGGTCGATAGGTGATGACGCCAAGGGCCTAACACAGGGCTATTTCTGCATTGTGCCAGGCCTTTTCTTTGCACTAGAATCGGATCCCATGGGTGTTCACACCCATGGGGTCAGCTTTAGCCAATCGCATTGCTTTTTGCAAAACATTTTTGGAGTGTTGTTAAGACACCCACAGCAGTGCGCATAGTGCCATTGTGATGCGGTGCGGGAAACGCACAGGAAGCGCTGTGAATTTCGCACAGCATCAGTGTGAACCAGGACTTAATCTGCATATTTGTTCTTTGGATAGTTACATAAAGTAATAAAGCCTCAGGAAAAGTAAAAGAAAATAACAGAAAACTAAAAACAACAAGTCCTTGTGCCTTTTAAGAGCCACACTTACCGTGACGGTTTTGGCATCCAGCTCTGTGAAGTAGAAGTTTCCTCCCTCAAAGTCTCCATTTAAATATAATATGGCACTAAAAAAAATAAAAAAACACACACACACATCAAAAATTAGGGAGTGTGCAAAGCAGAACAAGAGTACATTTCGGTCTATCTGCAAAACCACGTATGATGCAATTTGCAAAGGCCAAATTACACCTCTTACTTGCCATAAGCAAAAAACGCCACTTGTAGGCTTTATGTGGCCTTCAGCCTGGGCAAAGGTCATGTGGTCTCCTGCCGTATAGAGCACTGTGAGCGTTTCACATCATTAGAGATTTTAAAACATCTATGGCTTTCAATAGCCAGACGTCTTGATGCGCTTGGCTGAAAACCGAAGTGGAAAAAATATATAATTCATACAAGTAGAGTTGATGCCAAAGAGCTCAATTTTGGTCTCCGCACTTTCTCCCAATCCTTCTCTGAATCCTATAGATGTTCATTGGCATAACTATACGTTTGCCTTCTTGAGGAAGACTCGCTATGTTAGGACGAAGAAAAATGGTGACTATGACCCTAAGAACATCAACCCTACAATCTAGCACGGAGATGGAAACATTCTTTGGGGCCGTTTCTCTGCTAAAGGTACAAGCCAACGCTGCTGCATTAAGGGACCAATAGATTGTAAAATCTTAGATGAGAACCTTCTTCCCTCAGCCAGAACACTGAAGATGAGTCTTCTAGCATGACAATGACCCAAAACATACTACCAAGGCAACAAAGGAGTGGTTCAAGAAGAAGCACATTAAGGTAATTGAGTGGCCTAGCCAGTCTCCAGACCTTAATCCTATAGATCAGGGAACTTCAAACTACGGCCCCCCAGCTGTTGCGAAACTACACATCCCATGGAGGCATTGTAAAACTCTGACATTTACAGACATGATGGGAATTTTAGTATTATATATATATATATATACCCCTGTTTCTTTATCAATTCACCACAGCTCTCCATAGCGCAAACCCATTCTCCTCTGTTATATATTTCAGGAAGGCTTTTGTCCCACTCCTCTTTGCAGATCCAAATTCTGCAAATCGTTAAGGTTTTGAGCTCCATCCACATATTTTCTACAGGATTAAGGGCCGGAGACTGGCTAGGCCACTCCAGGACCTTAAAGTGCTTCTTCTCGAGCCACCCGCTTGTTGCCCTGGCTGTGTGCTTTGGGTCATCTGGAATACCCTTCTATGTCTCATTTTCAATGCCCTGGCTGAGGGAAGGAGGTTCTCACCCAAGATTTCACAGTACATGGCCCTGCCTATCGTCCCTTTGATGCAGTGAAGTGGTCCTCCAAACCACCCCCAAAAGCATAATGTTTCCACCTCCATGTTTGACGGTGGGGATGGTGTTCTTGGGGTCATAGGTAGCATTCCTCCTCCTCCAAACACAGCGAGTTGAGTTGATATAAAAGAGCTTGATTTTGGTCTTCTCTGACCAAAACAATTTCACCCAGTTTTCCCCTGAATTATTCAGATGTTCATTAGCAAACTTCAGATGGGCCTGTACATGTGCTTTGTTGAGCAGAGGGACTTCAGTCCTTCATGGCTCAATGTGCTACCAATTGTTTTCTTGGTGACTATGGTCCCAGCTGCCTTGAGATCATTGACAAGATTCGCCCGTGTAGTTCTGGGCCGATTCCTCACCGTTCTCATGATCATTGAAACTCCACGAAGTGAGATCTTGTATCTCCCAGACGGAGGGAGATTGACAGTTATTTTGTGTTTTTTCCCATTTTGCGAATAATCGGACCAACAGTTACCCTCTTGCCAAGCGGCTTGATGATGGTCTTGCAGCCCATTCCAGCCTTTTGTAGGTCTACAATCTTGTCCCCGTCATCCTTGGACAGCTCTTTGGTCTTGACCATGGTGGAGAGATCTTATTGGATTGCTTCTGTTCACAGGTGTCTTTTATACAGGTAAAAAGCTGAGATTAGGAGCACTACCTTTGAGAGTGCTCCTAATCTCAGCTAGTTACCTGTATAGAAGAAACCTGGGAGCCAGAAATCTTGCTGATTGATAGGGGACCAAATACTTATTTCACTCATTAAAATGTAAATTTATCACTTTTTTGAAGTGTCCTTTACTGGATATTTTTGTTGTTCTGTCTCTCACTGTTAAAATAAACCAACCATTAAAATTATAGACTGATCAGGTAAACAGCCAAAAATAGAAACGAACAGAGCTTACTTATCCCATTCCATCCAAAAATGTAAAGTTTGGTGATGGGTTCAACAAAGCACATTACTGCAGCTATATAAGGAACATTTCCTGTGCAGATCGCAGGTCTCATCAGGTTGCCTTTGGCCTAAGGCAGAACATTAGCCTGAATTTTCCTGTCTATGCATTGCACAGAGATTCCAATGTATTCATTTCATGACCTTTGTTAACAGAACAACCTGAATCTCAGACAGGTAGCAGCTTGACTGAGATAAAGAAAAGCAGTCTGTGCCCCTACAAATGTTTAACCACTTTAATACAGGGCACCTTCACCCCCTTCCTGCCCAGGCCAATTTTCAGCTTTCATCGATGTCGCACTTTGAATGACAATTGCACGGTCATGCAACGCTGTACCCAAATCAAATTATAATTTTTTGGAGACAGATAGAGCTGTCTTTTGGTGGCATTTAATCACTGCTGTTTTTTTTTGTTTTTTACTGAACAAATAATAAAAAAGGGGGAAGAAGTGGTTTTCTTCTTCGTTTCAGTTATAAAAGTTTGTACATAAGTAATTTTTATCCTTCATGGATATGCTGCACTGATAATCTGTGTAAAATGTTCCCTATGAAAAGGAGGGGAGAACACAGGAAGCACCACCCGAGTGTAGTATTAAGGTACAATTTAATTGCAAGGTAAGTAATGCACTTACAAGATAGAATGTAAGGCTCATCTGTATGTGGGTAGCTTCCCCAGTCTCTGACCACCTCCTGTACCATGTCCCCAGTCTCTGACCACCTCCTGTACCATGTCCCCAGTCTCTGACCACCTCCTGTACCATGTCCCCAGTCTCTGACCACCTCCTGTACCACGTCCCCAGTCTCTGACCACCTCCTGTACCACGTCCCCAGTCTCTGACCACCTCCTGTACCACGTCCCCAGTCTCTGACCACCTCCTGTACCACGTCCCCAGTCTCTGACCACCTCCTGTACCAACGTCCCCAGTCTCTGACCACCTCCTGTACCACGTCCCCAGTCTGACCACCTCCTGTACCACGTCCCCAGTCTCTGACCACCTCCTGTACCATGTCCCCAGTCTGACCACCTCCTGTACCACGTCCGCAGTCTCTGACCACCTCCTGTACCACGTCCGCAGTCTCTGACCACCTCCTGTACCACGTCCGCAGTCTCTGACCACCTCCTGTACCACGTCCGCAGTCTCTGACCACCTCCTGTACCATGTCCCCAGTCTCTGGCCATCTCCTGTATAAAAATGTTTTTTAAAAACAGTCATTTTCAGTATCGGTGCTGTTTCGGTATCGGTTTTCGGCCTAGTGTATTTTTAATTTTCGGTATCGGTTTCGGCACCAAAAAACCCATTTCGGTGCATCCCTACTCCCTAAGACACACTTTACCCCTTGATCGCCCCCTAGTGTTTAACCCCTTCCCTGCCAGGGACATTTATACAGTAATCACTGCATTTTTTTTATAGCTCCGATTGCTGACAATGACAATGGTCCCAAAATAGTGTCCGATGTGTCCACCATAATGTTGCAGTCACGATAAAAGTCGCAGATCGCCACCATTAATAATAAAAAAAAAACATAAATCTATCCCCTATTTTGTAGACGTTATAACTTGTCCAAACCAATCAATATATGCTTATTGTGATTTTTTTTTTAACCAAAGATATGAAGAAGTATACATATATCAGCCTAAACTGAGGAAAATTATAGTTTTTTTTTTATAATTTTTGTGGGATATTTATTATAGAAAAAAAATAAAAATCATTTTTTTTTTCAAAATTGTCGCATTTTTTGTTTATAGCGCAAAAAATAAAAACCGCAGTGGTGATCAAATACCAGCAAACCAAAGCTCTATTTGTGAGGGGGGAAAAAAAAAAAAAGGAGGTCAATTTTGTTTTGGTGTAGCGTCGTACAACTGTGCAATTGTCAGTTAAAGCGACAGTGCCGAATCGCAAAAAGTGCTCTGGTCAAGAAGGGGGTAAAATCTTCCGGGGCTGAAGTGGTTAAAAATGGAGAAATGTAAGCAAAAACTATTTTTTTTTTCATTTTGGATAGAGCAAGTGGAGGGTTGGAACCTCTGTTACAACGAGGGAAAAAAGTATTTGATCCCCTGCTGATATTGTATGTTTTCCCACAGAAATGATCAGTCTATAATTTTAATGGTAGGTTTATTTTAACAGTGAGACAGAACAAAAAAATATCCAGAATATATCAGATTAGCAGCCCAGGGTGATGAAGCTGCTCGTCCAGACACAGTGCAGTGAGATAGTGTTGTCCCTCTAGAACAGGAAGTGTGCTACTGGCAGGATCCCCAGATAAAAAACAAAACAAAAAAAAAAAAAAAAAACAACAACCCAGCCACTACATCTAGGGACTAGTAAACTGCAATAGATTACATTTTTTAGATATCGGACAGCAGTGCACTAAATGGCAAACTCCATGTAGCGGCTGTGAGTACAAAAACTCAGAACACATGGAAGAGGGGAATGATAACACTACCTGTAATCTCTGAAAGTATATGCTGGGTGCTCCTTTACACACATGAGAGCTTCGGCATTTAAAATGCAGTTATCAACATGGACAGGGTGGCTGAGGTCTTTTCTGTCCCCTTGTTTCTCTGCAATATAAGAAATTCAACTGTTTAATTCCAAGAGAATAACCTACAGTTGCTGTACAAATGCATTTTTTTTTTTTTACAGTTTGATTATATATATATATATATATATATATATATATATATATATATATATATACATATATATATATATATATATATATATAATCATATCTATATCTATCTAATCATATTATCTCTCTCTCTTATAGAAAGAGAGATTATATCTCTATCTACAGTGCCTTGCGAAAGTATTCACCCCCTTGAACTTTTCAACCTTTTGCCACATTTCAGGCTTCAAACATAAAGATATAAAAATTTTATTTTTTGTGAAGAATCACCAACAAGTGGGACACAATTGTGAAGTGGAACGAAATCTATTGGATTTTTTAAACTTTTTAACTAATAAAAAAATGAAAAGTGGGGCGTGCAAAATTATTCGGCCCCCTTGCGTTAATACTTTGTAGAGCCACCTTTTGCTGCGATTACAGCTGCAAGTCGCTTGGGGTATGTCTCTATCAGTTTTGCACATCGAGAGACTGAAATTCTTGCCCATTCTTCCTTGCAAAACAGCTCGAGCTCAGTGAGGTTGGATGGAGAGCGTTTGTGAACAGCAGTTTTCAGCTCTTTCCACAGATTCTCGATTGGATTCAGGTCTGGACTTTGACTTGGCCATTCTAACACCTGGATACGTTTATTTGTGAGCCATTCCTTTGTAGATTTTGCTGTATGTTTGGGATCATTGTCTTGTTGGAAGATAAATCTCCGTCCCAGTTTCAGGTCTTTTGCAGACTCCAACAGGTTTTCATCCAGAATGGTCCTGTATTTGGCTGCATCCATCTTCCCCTCAATTTTAACCATCTTCCCTGTCCCTGCTGAAGAAAAGCAGGCCCAAACCATGGTGCTGCCACCACCATGTTTGACAGTGGGGATGGTGTGTTGAAGGTGATGAGCTGTGTTGCTTTTACGCCAAACATATCGTTTTTGCATTGTGGGCAAAAAGTTTGATTTTGGTTTCATCTGACCAGAGCACCTTCTTCCACATGTTTGGTGTGTCTCCCAGGTGGCTTGTGGCAAACTTTAGACAAGACTTTTTATGGATATCTTTGAGAAATGGCTTTCTTCTTGCCACTCTTCCATAAAGGCCAGATTTGTGCAGTGTACGACTGATTGTTGTCCTATGAACAGACTCTCCCACCTCAGCTGTAGTTCTCTGCAGTTCATCCAGAGTGATCATGGGCCTCTTGGCTGCATCTCTGATCAGTCTTCTCCTTGTCTGAGCTGAAAGTTTAGAGGGACGGCCAGGTCTTGGTAGATTTGCAGTGGTCCGATACTCCTTCCATTTCAAAATGATCGCTTGCACAGTGCTCCCTGGGATGTTTAAAGCTTGGGAAATCTTTTTGTATCCAAATCCGGCTTTAAACTTCTCCACAACAGTATTACGGACCTGCCTGGTGTGTTCCTTGGTCTTCATGATGCTCTCTGCGCTTTCAACAGAACCCTGAGACTATCACAGAGCAGGTGTATTTATACAGAGACTTGATTACACACAGGTGGATTCTATTTATCACCATCAGTCATTTAGGACAACATTGGATCATTCAGAGATCCTCGCTGAACTTCTGGAGTGAGTTTGCTGCACTGAAAGTAAAAGGGGGCCGAATAATTTTGCACGCACCACTTTTCGGTTTTTAATTTGCTAAAAAAGTTTAAAATATCCAATAGATTTCGTTCCACTTCACAAAAAATTAAAATTTTATATATCTTTATGTTTGAAGCCTGAAATGTGGCAAAAGGTTGAAAAGTTCAAGGGGGCCGAATACTTTCGCAAGGCACTGTATATGCAAGAAGCACCGGTGATGAGATGTATTGCTCCTTAATGACTGTACCTTCAATTGCTGAGCGGCACACCAGATGAGAATAGGAGAAGTACAGAGGGTTTTCCAGGCGGAAGTAAGACTCCACCAATCGTCGCACTTTGTCTGTGACGTTATAGTAAAGGTGCGCACTTTTCAATGGCACTTTCCCTTCTTGCCCCATCTGAAAAAAAATATATATAAAAAAAAAAAAAAAAAAAAAAAAACTAAAAAAGTGAGTTACTACATCTTGCTAATTAAGGCTTTATGTAAACCTAAGACAAGAGTAATAAAAGGTTTAACCACTTGACCTCTAAGGTTTACCCCCCTAATGACCAGGCCATTTTTTGCGATACGGCACTGCGTTACTTTACTTGACAATTATGCGGTCGTGCAAGGCTGTACCCAAATAAAACATATGCCCTTTTTTCCCCACAGATAGAGCTTTCTTTTGGAGGTATTTGTTCACTTCTGCATTTTTTTTTATTTTGTGTGCAAAAAAAAATAAAAATTTATTTTATTTTAAGTTCTTCCTTTCTGCTATAAAACATATCTAATAATAATAAATAAATAATAATAAAAAAAATCGAATTTATTCATATTAGACCAATATTTATTCTGCTACATATTTTGTGAATAAAACCCCAATGAGCCTATATTGATCGGTTTGCGTAAACGTTATAACAGCTACAAACTATAGTATACATACTATAATCTTTATTTAATTTTTCTATACTAGTAATGGCAGCAATTAGTGACTTATAGCGGGACCGCAATATATTGCGGCGGATTTTCTGACACTTTTTGGGGACCAGTGACACAAATACAGTGATCAGTACTAAAAATATGCACCGTCACTGTACTAATGACACTGGCTGGGAAGCGGTTAAACATCTAGGGCGATTAAAGTGTTAAAGTGTGCATAGCCAGTGTGTACGCGCTGTGTGGTGCTTTTAATAAGGTAAGTGATGGAGTTTATTCCCTGCTTTGCAGGGAAAGATCCATCGCTTCCATTTGTGCATTTTCCAGAAGATCGGCAGGTGCCGGTGGACATCTATTGGCCGGCAGCCGCTGATCAGCTTCTGCTGTGACAAATCACAGATAAAGCATACTGTGTATGTGATCTGGCACAGAAAAGTTTCTCTGTCGCCGTAAATCCTCGTGATGCGGTCAGCAAGCGGTTAAAAGCCAACTCCGGACAACAAATAAATAAGAAAAGGTTCCCATGGAAATCGGTTTTGCTTGCACAGCACAGGTTAACTGCTTGTTTTGTCCAGGGGAGATGAGGAAGCTGTATACTTACCCGATCCTCCGCTTCAGAAGCAAAACGGTGCCCCCCACCCCCCACGATCCAGCAGTGAACTGGAGGCTTACCCTACATAGCCTCCAGCATTGTTCTGGATTCTTCTTGTTGGAGGCTGCCATTCTTCTGAAGCCCCTGAACAGCAGTAAATCATAAAGAGGAACTAAACCTATCACTTTAACGATTTCAAAAACAGTTACATTCCTGGAATGTCAGGATTGCCAACTGTTACAATTGCTTGTGTCCTCAGCCAAACAGTTAAACTATCCAATGGCTGGTGTCATAACTGATCACATGTGCAGCACCATGGTATCTGCAGATCAAACAGAAGCAGCTTCTCTGGCTGTAACGGATAGGAGGGTTTAATTTCACTTTAAGGTTGTCAGCAGCTCGGCCGCTACAAAATTTTTGGCACAGTGCCTAAAAATGGAGAGCAACTGAGCATGTGCAGAGCAGGGCAAGCCAGTGTATTACTGGATTTTAAACAGTATAGACACTTTGTAATTTTTTTACATAGCTATACCTGCAAAAGGGGTCAGCCTGAAGTAATCTAGCAGGACTTAATTTTCTGACTAAAGTTCCATTTTAAGTTGGCCACACACTATACAAATCGAATTGTACAATCTCCTCTAGCTGGACAAACCCTAACCGTACTTTGAATTATGATAAAATTAGGAAGGCCCTCGTACTACATAGTTGAGAGGAGATCGAAAAAGGAGATTTACAATCACATTGCATAGTTAGCCTTATAATAATTATTATTTTAAGCTGGTTCAATTTAAGAGCACCATGCACTTTGACCAAGGTGTCACCTAGAGCAACCAATCAGACTTTTATTTAACCTCTTGTCATACATTTACTGTGGGATGGAGACTCCTGTGCTTAGACTCACATACAGGTATGCGATTATGCACTTCCGGGTCAGGGGCACACATGCGCACCCCACCAGCGTCTACTGTGATTGGACATAGCGGGAGCCAATCAGTGGGTCCAGCAGACCCGATGTCTGCCGTACCAGCCATCCTGCCTCTTTAGGGAACAACGGGCGGGTCCCAACAGACATCGGGTCCACTGGACCCACCGATTGGCTCCTGCTGTGTCCAATCTTCCCATGTAAACAAGGCAGATCGGCGTTCTGTTAGTAGGGAAGACAGAGATCTTATGTTTATGTCAAGCAGGAACATGGATCTGTCTTCTCACAGTTAAAGCACCTCCCCACACAGTTAGCAAGCACTCCCTAGGGACACATTTAACCCTTTGACCACCCCTGATGTTAACCCCTTCCCTGTCAGTGCCATAAGTACAGTAACAGTGCTTTTTTTTTTTTTTTTTTTAGCACTGATCACTATTAGTGTCACTGGTCCCCCCCCCAAAAAAAAAAAAAAAAAGTATCAAAAGTGTCAGTTGGGTGTTAGATTTGTCCGCCACACTGTCACAGTCCCGCCATAAGGTCGCTGATCGCCGCCATTACTAGCAAAAAAATTAAAAAAATTCCATAAAAATATTCCAGTTTGTAGACGCTATAACTTTTGTGTAAAAAGCAATATACATACACTTATTGGCCTAAATATCGGATATGTTTTATGGCAGAAAGTAAAAAAATATAGTTTGGGATCATTTTTAAAATTGATGCTTTTTTTTGTTTATAGCGCAAAAAATAAAAGGCGTAGGAGGTGATCAAATACCGCCAAAAGAAAGCTCAATTTGTGTGGGGGGAAATTACATAAATTTTGTGTACAGCGGCGCACGGCCACGCAATTGTCTTAAAGTAACGCAGTGCCGTATTGCAAAAAAATGGCCTTCTTAGGAAGGGGGGGGGTAAATCTTCCAGGGCTGAAGCGGTTAAACCCTACTGCAGCAATCCCTATAAAGGCACAAAACGACAGTTGTGGATTGTATTTATGAAATGGAAGCGCTTCTAGATTAAATCGCCGACTTACCTTCAGAGCTTTATACACGGTTACCCCATAGAACTTCTCATTAGGAGTGTGGGGGGAGGTTGTACCCCGATAGCCATCACCAGCGGAGGCTGCAGCCTGGGAAACAGAACAGAAATGAGATTAGAACTGGAGCATATGATACGGATGATGAATAGAAACCATCTGTATTTTAACCGCTTAGCTAAAAAAAAAACTTGTAAAGTTTTTTTTTTTTTTTTTACCCGAAAAGATTTTTCAAGTCTCAAATGCTTATTGTAGTGATATTTCATACAAACAATTCTGGATTTGTCCCTTTAGGGCCGGTTCACACCAACACACAGCCCTTGTGAAGAACAGATCGTCACCGCATTACTTTTGCAGGCACCAAGGTAACACCGTACCATGTGATTTAGTGCAGAGCAATACTTTTTTTGCGCAGTCCAGCACGTTTTTCAGCCCATTCAAATTAATAGGCTGACAAAATGCACTTTGTGGGAATCGAATGTTCGCATACAAAGTGTGAACCAGCCCTGAGCAGTTATATACTTATCAGACAGTGTAGTCAGCACCTTTACTGGACTGCTGCAAGAAAGTAATTTAACCTGAACCTGCTTAAATAGGAGCTCCAGCCTCTCCCAAAAAAAAATGTAAGTCAGCACCTACAAACACTGTACGGGGAGAACCAAACCTCAGCACAGATCACCACAACAAACTGGAAGAGGCAGCGGGTACCTGTCAAAACCAGCTACCTGTTCCCCAGCCAATCACAGTGGTCACATGATTCAAGATCCTTCATGCCCCACAGCCTTTCAGAACCTTTTAAAAAGGGATGCCAGGGAAGGTGGGAAGAGGTTAAAGCGGGAGTCCACCGGGACTTGGCGTTTTTTTTTTTTTTTTTTTTTTTAAAGCCAGCAGCTACAAATACTGCAGCTGCTGACTTTTAAAATAGTGACACTTACCTGTCCAGCGCGCCCGCGATGTCGGCACCCGAAGCCGATCTCTAGATCGTCTCTCGAGTGCTGCCGCCGCCATCTTGGGTATGGGAATCAGGAAATGGAGCCTTTCGGCTTCATTTCCCGGTTCCCTACTGCGCATGCGCGAGTCGCGCTGTGCAATAAGGACGGTCCCCGCTGCCTCTGGGATCTGTGTGTTTCCCAGCAGGCAGTGGGGCACTTGCGGAAAGGGGCGGGCACTTGCGGAAAGGGGTGTAATCTACGCCCCTTTCCGCAGAGAGCTATCCCGGAAGTGGGTGCAGATACCTGTACAGTACAGGTATCTGCACCCACTTCCGGGATAGCTCTCTGCGGAAAGGGGCGTAGATTACGCCCCTTTCCGCAAGTGCCCGCCCCCTCCCCCCTGAAAGGTGCCAATTGTGGCGCCAGAGGGGGGGAGGGTTCCGATGAGCGGAAGGTCCACTTTAGGGTGGACCTCCGCTTTAAAGGCCAAGTCATTAAATAGAAAAAAAATAAAATAATGTTTTGCTTCCCAGCTTACAATCTCAAATTTGTTGGCAACAAATTGCTGCAATTAAAATATAATAAAATAAAAAAAAGCCACGAATAGATGTTACCTTACCTTCAGTGATTGTGTGTGTGTGTGTGTGTGTGTGTGTGTATGTATATATATATATATATATATATATATATATATATATATATATTATGGCTGCCTTCTTCTGCCCTCCCATTGGCCTTTAAACACGATGGACAGCCTCACTGACCATTAGGGAAGCTTGACATTTACAAGTAAAATCCACATATCTGCACATACATTCATCTCTGGATACACATGTTGGCATGCGGTTTTCGCTGAAGATCTCTGCTTATGCATTTTTATATCTTATGAACCCTCCCGTCCGCAGCCAGATATAGAATGTCTTGAATGGTTTATTCAGCCTGCCAACCCCAAAAACATGAGGAATGGAAACCGAGAAGATAAAGATCTGAACATGAATACAATAAGGAGGTTTTGGCATAAGCTACCAATTAGAGAAAATCAAAGTGCTATTATAAAATAGGTGGAAGGGAAAACCAGACCCCCACAGAGGCTGGAAATTGTTTAGGCATTTAATCAGAAAGACCATGTAGCCACCTTTGAATGAGCATTCACACAACGTTATTATAAAGGATTTATAGTATCTCACAAAAGTGAGTACACCCCTCACATTTGTGTAAATATTTTATTCTATCTTTTCATGTGACAACACTGAAGAAATGACACTTTGCTACAATGTAAAGTAGTGAGTGTACAGCTTGTATAAAAGTGTAAATTTGCTGTCCCTTTTTTTAACCTGATGGAGAAAATAAAAGTACAGTTGATAGGTGGAGGTAAATAGGCTTCTCTGAAGCAAAAGGGTTAAGGACCACCTAAAAGTAGACAGAGTAGGAGATTCGGGCAGATTGGGGTAGGGAGTTCCAGAGGATGGGAGAAGCCCTGCAGGAAAGCATGGGAGGAGGCGACGAGGGCGTCAGAGAGCAGGAGGTCTTGGGAGGAACAAAGAATGATTAGGTTGTTGTTATTTTGAGACTAGGATAGTGATGTAGCTGGGGATAGAGTTGTGGGTGGCTTTGTAAGTAGTTAGTATTTTGAATTTAATGTGAACATCACCCTGCAGGGGGCTGTGCTTACATTGGTGAGCCGTAAGAGTTCCCGGCATTCATCTTCAGAGATGACCCCATCAGTCACCACCCTCTGAGATCCGTTCAGAGTATTTGAATTCATCACAACGCTGACATCGTCAAATAGAACTGGACCACCTGTGGAAGGAGCCCTGGGGTTACATATTCTTCAAACAAACAGAAGTTCAGTAAAAATGAAAGCGGTAGTTAACCGCAAAAAACAAAAAAAAAAAAAAAATTAAATAGCACCTGGCAGTTCCGGTCATAACGTTCTAGTATGCATTGCATATTATGACAAACTTGTCTGAAATAAAGCCCTCCAGCAGCACACTGTCAACATTGGAGGCGCTTCCATCTTCATCCGGTCTTGCTTCCAGGTTCACAGACTTCGGTGTTATGAATGGGTGAGCTGGCGATTGTCACGCACGCGAGTTTCTGTTTACGGTGTGGCTCTGAAGGAATGGCACAGCTGGCCTTTCCTTCAGAGTGCTTGCGATGATGACGTCACTGGCTGCATCTAAGGTAAATATCTCCTAAACGGTGCAGGTTTAGGAGATATTTACAGTACCTATAGGTAAGCCTTATTATAGGCTTACCAACAGGTAAAGATTATACAAGGGAGCTGTCACTTTATGCCCATAAATGGCTGATCTTTAATGGGGGGGGTCTCCTGTTTTTTACCAGGTTGTTTCTCCTCTTTTTTTAAAAAGGTACCATGTCATACCAACGTGTGTGGCGTTACAGCACTTCAATTGTGTGAAGGGACCCTTGATCCGCTAAATACATTCCAGGTACATCAAAACAAAAAGTCATTTCAAAAGTCTTAAAATTGGTTTTCTTTAGAAAGTAGCCACAGCCTTAGTAGAAAAGCCAGCCAGCATGCACCAAATAAGGACCTTTGCTCTGTGTAACAGTGATTTCTCTGCAGGAGGTCTAATATGTGAAATAATGAGACAGACCTATCAGCAAGCTCGTGTTCCCAGCTAACGGAGGAGCTCTAACTCTAGTGTATGAATGTAAAGGAGAAGTACAACCAAAGCTCGTTTGGCAGTACTCCTCCTTTGAATCGCAGTTCTTTCTGCACTCCTGTAACCAATTTTCAGCAGACTGCGGTGCAGGTCCAGGCTCAAGCAAGATCGCGACAAGAGAGTTGGGATCTGCCCACATCCCTGGACCAAAACCCGGCTCAGCCCCTCAGCAAGCCGAGAGGCTGAGCCGGCCACTCGCCGCCCCCTCCACAGCTCAGAACTCCAGTGAGCATGGGGGGGCAGAAAACTGCGAATACTACTCATCAGCTCTTTGTTCACAGAGCCCTGAGAACCGAGGGATTGGCCGTGTTTGATCACTCGGTTCTCAGTGTTGGAGCCGATAGGGGACAGATGCTGCATCCAACTAGTTAAAAGTACAATTAAAAAAAAAAAATCCCATACATCTCTTTTAAAGCCCATGGTCATCTGCTAGAGTTAAAAAATAAAAAAATAAAAAGCAGTGCAGCTCTAATTGGCTTCAAAAAATTGTGGACTCCGGGCGCAGAACCAATCCAGTTGTGTGTCAATAGCAAAATTAAATATTCGCTATGGTCTTCCCAATTCTCCTCCCGGCTAATCAGGAATCGGATACCAAGACCCAATTGGCCAGGGAGTCTTGGCGGCAATCAGGTCTCAGGACCCATTTCCTGTTCGGCTTGGAGGAAAAGCCCCACCGCTCGTCATCTCCCAAGGTAAGGCCGCCTCCCTGTTAATCTCCCGCAGGGAAGGGGGTGGTGGCAGTGCGATTGGGGGGGGGGGGGTAAGGCATGTTTGCGCCCCCTCCCCAAAAATTGAGCAGAAGTCGCCACTGAGAACTTTAAAATATCTTCCGACTGGTTGCCATGTAATCCTTTTCCTTGCACATTGCAGCTTGCCTTACTGAATAAAAAAGCATGTATAAGGCTAGTGAGGTTAGGGGAAATCGCACCTTCTCTGACACCACGGTTCATATCCAGGGCCTCCTTGGTTTTTTCATCCACCAGATTTTCAATCTCTTTCATCAGGTTTCCAATTTCCTCAGATATTCTTGCCGCCGTCTCACGCTCCATCCTGGAAAAAAAAAATAAAAAAAAATAAAAAAAGGTATACATATATTATAATATATATAGGTTCAGATGGTGTCAAGCGTGTGGCAGCAACCAGGTAAGGAGTACAAAGACAAGTGTGTATTGCCTACAGTCAAGCACTGGGGAGCTACAGTTCATTGAGGGAACCATGAATGCCAACATGAACTGTGACATACTGAAGCAGAGCACGATCCCCTCCCTTCAGAGACTGGGCTGCAGGGCAACATGATAATGACCCCAAACACACCTCCAAGACAACCACTGCCTTGCTAAAGAAGTTGAGGGTAAAGGTGATGGACTGGCCAAGCATGTCTCCAGACCTAAACCCTATTGAGCATCTGTGGGGCATCCTCAAATGGAAGGTGGAGGAGTGCAAGGTCTCTTAACATCCACCATCTCCCCGATATCATCATGGAGGAGTGGAAGAGGACTCCGGTGAACTCCATGCCCAAGAGGGTTAAGTCAGTGCTGGAAAATAATGGTGACCACACAAAATATTGACACTTTGGGCCCAATTTGGACATTTTCACTTACTCACTTTTGTTGCCAGTGGTTTAGACATTAATGGCTGTGTGTTGAGTTATTTTTAGAGGACAGAAAATTGACACTGTTATACACTCACTACTTTACATTGTAGCAGTGTCATTTCTTCAGTCTTGTCACATGAAAAGATAGAAGAAAATATTAAAAAAAAACACATGAGGGGTATATTATATAGTTCTTCTAAGCCAGGGATAGGCAATTAGACCTCCAGCTGTCCCATGAGGCACAGCAAGACTGACAGCCACAAGCATGACACTCAGATGCAGAGGCATGATGGGACTTGTAGTTTTGTAACAGCTGGAGGTCCGCTAATTGCATATCCCTGTTCTAAGCAATGTGTAATTATAGGATTTTGAGGAAAGTTATATCTTTATACTTAGGGATCGGTGTATAAAGCTGCAAAATGGAAGCACATATCATGCCATACTTTTAAAAACAAACTCAGGCCATTTTATAAATGTAACTGCATTTAATGTAGTCCAAAAAGCAATCCTCCGGTGTTACCACTCTCCCTGCACATTCCACCTGCATTTTGTTTTGTTATTTTAAATCCATGTATATCTTTTTTCAAGGGTCTTGTGGATGGCCCAGTGACATTGCAGGTCCTGTCATCCTCTCATCTGGTGGTCCTTACTCTTGCACTGAATGGCATTTACTAATGACGTATTAGCACTATTCAGTGCAGTAGTGGTCACCACAGTGGTTAGTACTGCTACCTAGCAGCACTAGAGTCATCACTTCAAAACCCAACCACGGCACTACCTGTCTGCAGTTTGCATGTCCTCCCTGTGTAGGTTTCCTCCGGGTACTCTGGTTTTCTGGTTTCCTCCCACACTTCAAAAGACACGCTGGTAGGTCAACTGGTCCTAGTATGTGTATGACTGAATGTTGGTTAGGGACCTTAGATTGTAAGCTCCTTGGTGGCAGGGACTGATGTAAATGTTCAATATATAAGTAAAGCTCTGCATAAAATTGACAGCGCTATACAAGTACCTGTAATAAATAGTACTCTGAGCCCAGGGTGCCATGATTAAGCAACCCCAGAGGGAAGGTCCATGACAGTCTGGGCTCAGAAAAATTGTCCGTCATTCAAACTGAAAGCCTGGTGACATTAAGTGGTGGAGAGGAATCAGTACAGGGGGACAGAAATTAATAGCAATTTATCTTGCAGTTAAAGTATTACTTAACCCAGGATCCGGTATCCACTATATCTGGTCTCTCACACTACACTGAGCATGGAAATATAATTTTAGTAAAAAAAAAACTGCCAAATACTTTTTCTCATCAGCAGGAGTCTTTAGACTTCTATCAGTGTCTGGTTAAAGTTTGTACGAGTTTTCATTCTCCTCTGACTGTCCTATGAGGCTGCAGGACCCCTGACCCTCTGTCTGGACAGTGCTGATTGGCTCTGTGCTGATCACATGCACTCTCCCAAGAACAAAATACAACCTCTAGCAATACACACCAAGCTGAGCATGTGCAAGGTTCTGTACTATTGGGAGATAGATTGGAGACAGTGGAAGAAGGGGAGGATCAGAGAAGACAGGATCAAACATCCTTTTTACACAATGCAGAAGAAGATTAACCCCTTAGGTTCCACTGCGAGTAGAACAAGCATGCTTTACTGCATATACAGGCCGATTTTACTTGTAGGTTTAGTAACACTTTATAAGGCTGCTTTTTTAATGTGTACATGTCTTTTTCCTGGAGTTCTGATTTAAATGTGTACCGTGTGCACGTGTTGACTTTAAAGTTCATCACAACTAAACTTACTTTTGTTTTTCTTGCAGTCTCTTGGGCATTACATATCGTGGTGTCCATGTGTCCTGCAAAAAAGCAGATGTCTGATGAGATCAGGGACAGACGCTGCACTTGGCATTCCATAACCTTCACCCCGCTTGCAGAACTTGGCTTATATACTACAAGGGAAAGGGCACAGTATACAGGTTGTATTTGATTTAGATATACAAGAGCGGACCAGTGTCAAATGGTTTGATTCAGTCCCTGCAACCCAAAAAAACTTTTGCTGGACAGCTTGGCCTGTTAAAAAAAAAAAAAAAACAAAAAAAACACACACCACACACTCTATATCACCGAAAGTATTGGGACACCTGCCTTTACATGAACTTTACCTGCATCCCAGGTCTTAGTGTATAGGGTTCAATATTACATTGGCCCTCCCTTTGCAGCTATAATAGCTTCAACTTTATAACAGCTTTATGGACCTTGCTTTGTGCACTGGTGCTCAGTCATGTTGGACAGGAAGGGACCATCCCCAAACTGTTCCCACAAAGCTAGGAGCATGAAATTGTCTTGATATGCCGACGCCTTAAGATATGGGTGCTCAACCTGTGGCCCTACAGCTGTTGTAGAACTACAAATTCCATCATGCCTTTAGGAGTGATACGTGTAACGGTCAGCCTTGCGATGCCTCATCGGACTTGTAGTTTTGCAACAGCTGGAGGGCCGCAGGTTGAACACCAATGCCTTAAGACAAGAATATGCAATTAGCGGACCTCTAGCTGTTGCATAACTACAAGTCCCATGAGGTATAGCAAGACTGACAGCCACAAGCATGATACCCAGAGGCAGAGACATGAAGGGATTTGTAGTTTTGCAACAGCTGGAGGTTCGCTAATTGCATATCCCTGCCTTAAGAGTTCCCTTCACTGGAACCAATTTGGACCAGTGCACAAAGCAAGGTCCATAAAGACATGGATGAGCGAGTTTGGGGTGGAGGAATTTCACTGGCCTGCACAGAGTCCTGACCTCAACCCAATAACACCTTTGGGATGAATTAGAGCGGAGACTGCAAGCCAGGCTCTCACATCCAACATCAGTGCCTGACCACACAAATGCGCTTCAGGGAGCATGGTCAAACATTCCCATAGACGCACTCCTAAATCTTGTGGACAGCTTTCCCTGAAGAGTTGAAGCTGTTATAGAGAGATCATTTAAAAGGCAAGCGTCCCAATACTTTTGGTAATACAATATATCTCTCTATAGAGATTCATATAAGAGAGGGAGAGATTTTTTTTTTCTCTCTTTAGATTACAGAGGGACACAAATTAGTATGTAAATATTTATGACAGACTGCGTCAAATGTCATTTTGTTTCCAGTGTAGTGTGATATTTTGCTTCCCATCATAGAATGCTCCGGAAGTGATGTTGCGGCCAGAATTTTAGCACTGCGCATGCGCGATGTGTTCCAAACACTTGCGCCATGCGTTCCAAATGATTTGCGACAATGCAGACCAGTGAAACCATCAGATAATGTCAGAGAAGTGAGGGGAGGTAATCCCCTCCCTGAGCCACAGTTACCTGCTCTCTCTCCGCGGCTCTCTGCTCTGTCTAAAGTTAATGTCACGATTACCTCCCCTCACTCCCGTGACATTATCTGACGGTTTCACTGAACTATATTGTCGGAAATCCTCTGGAACGCATGGTGCAAGCATTTGGAACGCATCGCGCATGCGCAGTGCAAAATTTCTGGCCGCAACGTCACTTCCGGAGCATTCTATGATGGGGAGCAAAATATGACACTACACCCCCAGATGCACTACATCATCCTTTCCAATAAAAGTTCAACTTTTCATGAGAGGCACTATAAAAAAGCAAGCACTGCAGCCTCTCTCATCACAGAACTCAGACTGTCCATGTGGTTACTATGATGGCTGAACTTCCCATACAGAAAAGTCTGAGAACAGCCATGGTACAATGAACAGTGATTTCTTCAGAAGAGTGAAAAGCATTAAAGTGGTGTTCCACCCCCCCAAAAAATAAAATAAAATAAAAAATTCATAAATGTGCATGAAATCAAGTCAAAAAAAGAAATTGGAGACATTTTTTTTTTTTTTTTTTTTTTTACTTACCTTTTTTCCCCCCCGTTGCTATGTGGTCCCTCGAAATCTGCCTCCTCCAGTGCCTGGGCTCCTGACGTCACTTCCCTCGGCGCCTCTGCTCGCTACTGCTCCTGGGAGATGTGTGCCCACATTTCTCAGGAGGCAGTGGGCAGCACCGAGGGTTAGAATTTATTAATTGTTATCTCCATTGTCATCACAGCGGAGCGGGACTTCGACGACAACGTCCGTTGCAATGGCAACCTGAGCAGTTGACGGAGCTCCGATTAAAGATTACTGCGCATGCGCGAGATCGGGCAGTGCATGCTGGTCTAACAGCAGCACCATATCCTGGAAGAGGATGCCTGTGAGCTTCACATTCCCACAGGCAAGATGAAAACATTTGAGATGACAATTTCGAAGTTTATTTTTTTTTATAAGAAAAAGGGACATCATGATTCTTGGCAAACGAAAAAAGTGAGCAATACATTTTTATTACATCATCTTTGTCAGTTTGACAAAAAAAAATAAAAAAATAATCCCATTCAGATCTACCCCTTTGATTTAGAGCGACTGAACTTCCAAGTGCACTTGCAGTGCAAAGTGGATTTGCCTTTCGTAAATAAGCCCCAAGGTGAGGCACACAGATGTCCTGTAATTATTCTGGAAGTTTGGGATACACTGCCAGCTACAAAAAAAAATATAAAAAATAAAATAAAAAAAAAGGGGAAGGAAAGACGGGGAGCAGCAAAAAGTGGTCAACATTTAACTTACAGGGTCAACAAAGGGAATTCCAAACGTATCATAGGCAAAATACAACAGCTCTTTCTCCAGCAGACTTCGTTGCATGTATTGCTTTATATCCTAAAGAGAAATAAAGAGGAACTTTACTAATTGTTATGCTTTTTTTTTTATGTATTATTTAAAATCAGTGTTTCTCAACGCCAATCCTCAAGGCACCCCAACAGGTCATGTTTTCAGGATTTCCCTCAGACGAAAACAGCTGTTGTAATTACTAAGACCCCATACACACACTATTAGATTTTTGTCTTCAGATTTACCAAAACCATGTAGTGTAAGGACCTGCCTGATTGCATACAAATTGAAACGCCTAAGGTTTGACCTCATATTATATGCTTTTGGTAAATCTGAAGACAAAAAAAATCAAAAAAAAAAAAAAGTGTGTATGGGGCTTTAGGCAGTGAAATTGATCAAATCACCTGTGAAAAAAAAATGGACAGCCTGAAAACATGACCTGCTGGGGCGCCTTGAGGACTGGAGTTGAGAAACACCGATTTAAATGGCAATCATGATTAAAAAATAAAATAAATAAAAAAATGAAATATTAAAAAAGGCAAGCATGCATAAACAAAATGCCCAAAAATGTTAACATTACCGCTTCATCTTATATTAACCTGGTCTAAGTTGTTTTTATCCCTTCTTATACAAATGTATGATGTAATCTTTTGCGTACTTAGATACATGCTAAAATTGTTTTAGTTAAACTACTTTTAGTTTATGTTGGAACTACAACTCAATATTATTACGATATTATATGTGATCTTTTCTTTTGCTGCCACCATTTGTTCTTATATATTCCATGTGTTAAAAATTCAATAAACAAATTTGACAAAGCAAAAAAATGAATGAATAAAGAAAAAAAAATTGCTGTGTGCCACGTGTTTGGGTCTGACGTGAAGAAAAGGTGGCAACCCTATTGTCATCTATAAACAGGAAGTGCCCAAAAAAGGAACTTTATGGTTGGATTACTAAAGAGTACCCTGGGATTTAGGGCCTTAACTACTTCAACAACTTCCTGCCCAGGCCAATTTTCAGCTTTAAGCGCTGTTGAACTTGGAATGACAAATTGCGTGGTCATGCAACACTGTACCCAAAATTAAATTAATTACATTTTTTACTTTTTTTTTCACACAAATAGAGCTTTCTTTTGGTGGTATTTAACCTCCTCGTGCCCGCCCTATAGCTGAATGACGGCCGTAGAGCAGGCGCTTTCGTCCGGGGGGCCGTCCCTGGACGTCCAAATGTTTACTTCCGCAATGCGCGCCGCCACGGGCGCGCATAGGGGAAGTTCTGTGTTTGCTGTATCCCCCGGGGATAGGCAAACACAGATCGCTGTAAACGGCCAATCACAGCGGCTGTTTACAGCGCGATCGGCGTATCCAATGGGAGATGATCTCATATGTAAACATATGAGATCATCTCTCAGCGTCGCTCTCCCTCCTCACACAGACAGAGTGTGAGAGGGGAGAGATGAACGGCTGCAGCGGCCGTCAGTGTAAGTAAAAAAACAGTGCCATCCTGCCCCAGTGCCACCTGTTGTCAGTGCCATTTGTCCCCAGTGCCATCTGTCATCAGTGCCACATAGTGCCATCTGTCATCATTTGTATAATTCTGTCACAGAAACAAAGAAATATGCGTTTTTTTTCAAAATTTTCGGTCTTTTTTCATTTATAGCGCAAAAAAGAAAAGTTCTATTTGTGGGAAAAAAAGGACCAAAAAATTCATTTGGGTACAGTGTTGCATGACTGAGTAATTGTCATTCAAAGTGTGAGAGCACCGAAAGCTGAAAATTGGTCTGGGCAGGAGGGGTGTTTAAGTGCCCAGTAAGCAAGTGGTTAATCACCTCTGGGTTTTCATTTTTTGCTAAACCAAAAAAAAAAAAGTTTACTTTTATTTTTGCAAAACAGGTACATTTTCTCCTTCACTGAGGGACACGGATAGGCTGCACTGATAGGTGGCACTGATCTACACTGTCTGGACCGATGTCCCTCTAACAGAAGCCAGTTAACGGCTTTCTTCTTCTCTTACGCCAACAGCAAAATAAAATAAATAAAAAGGGTGATAACCGGCTTCTGTTTACTTCTGTGGCCAGTCATCATTGGCTGACGGCTGATCAAATGGTAAAGGGCCCACTGCTGTGATTGGCCCTTTACCCGATCTGTGATCAGCCGAGGACCCAAGGACTCAGTGATCACAGAGCACACCATCCAAGTACCTGAAGGGGGCATGTGAGAAGCACGCTCATGTTCGCCCTCTTGGCATTTTAAGCCCGTGCTGAACTAGTCTTCGGGCTATAGCGCGGGCTATAGCGTGGGCGCCAAGAGGTTAAAGAAGCAGCATGCCAGATGCCTTTTCAGGATTAAAAACACAACGGTCACTTTAAAGCTCAACTCCAAAATGCCATATACCATATTTATCAGCGTATAACACGCGCCCCAAGTTTGGGAGGAAAAACTTACATTTAAATGCCCATCAATGCAGCCTTGTCAGTCATTTGCAGCCTTGTCAGTGTCATTTTAAAAATGGCGCCGCCGAGATACAGAGCGGATGTCCTGTGTATCTCGGCGGCGCTCGTTCTCGTCGGCTTTTGGGTATTTTCGGCCATTCTCGCCTATTTTCGCTCGCATTCGGCAGCTTTCGGTTTTTCCGAAAGCCGTCGAGCACAGCCGAAAAAAGCTGAGAACGGCCAAATATACCTGAAAGCCGCCGAAAGCAGCACAGAAGGTTAGTAAAGGAGGGGGGAATCGGCATATAACACGCACCCCCCATTTACCCCCAATTTTAGGGGGGGGGGGGGTGAGAAGTGGGTGTTATACGCCGGTAAATACTTTCTGCATTTAGAAAACAATGATTTTAAAACACATTTCCTAAGTACCTGGATCTGTCCTCCAGTAATATCCTGACAAACACTTGAAACGAATGGGAGGAGGATCGTCATTCTGTCCCATTTGGGGCTCCAATTATTTGCACATTTTTGTCAATCTAAAACTGCAACCATGTTGGATAACAATGGACTTGTCCATCACCACTCTCTGATTTACCCTTCCAGCTCTCACTGGAGCGCCAAGCTGGAGAGGGGGTGGCCTCAGCTGGCTCTGGCCCTCAGCCACATGCTAAGGGGCGGAGCCAGCTTTCAATCAGGCAGCTGAGTGAAACCCAAGAATATTGTCAGGATCCCTCCAGAGTCTGGATCAGCTCTGCAGAAACACACGCTAAATTTCCCAGTGCAAAAGGAGCCACTACCGTTAAATGAGGAAGAAAAACGAGTAAAACTCCAATAGCATTTAAAAGTAGGGATGCAGAGATGCCAATATTTAAATCTACTATTACATCTAACATAACCAGATTAACAATGCTGCTGTCCTAAAGGTGCCAAATGTGCTCCTTCATCCAGAGTGGGGGAATGCTAATACAAGGAGGTGTTTTACTGGCCAGATTACCAGATGAAAACCCGAGAAAAAAAAAAAAAAGCCTATTAAAAAAAAATAAAAAATAAATGAATGCAGCCACCACATCTAAGGATCGATAATCTGCAATACATTTTTGGTTTTGGGTTTGTACCGCTTCCAGGTGTTCTAAAGGGGCCACTCAAGCAATATGGTCACTGGATAGGCTACATTTGATGTGATTTGTCATGCGATTTGGAAATGTTGCATCAGTGTGAAAAGGGGCTTACTGTTCATCCTCCAAATCAGTGGCCTCCAAACTGCAGCCAGGGGGCCAGATGTAGCCCTTTGCTTTCCTTTATCTGGCCCCTGGGACACTTTTCCTCTCACTGATACAAAAACACCATTCCTCCCACTGACACCAACGATGGGGCACTATTCCTCCCACTGACACCAGGACAGTTTCTACTCCGAATGGCTAAAGTCTGAAAAATAGTAAATTGGCCCTTTGTTTAGAAAGTCTGGAGACCTCCTGCTTAAAGCGGAGGTCCACCCTAAAGTGGACCTTCCGCTCATTGGAATCCCCCCCCCTTCTGGCGCCACAATTGGCACCTTTCAGGGGGGAGGGGGGGGTACAGGTATCTGCACCCACTTCCTGGATAGCTCAATGCGGAAAGGGGCGTAGATTACGCCCCTTTCCGAAAGTCCCCCGCTGCCTGCTGGGAAACACACAGATCCCAGAGGCAGCGGGTCCGTCCTCATTGCGCAGCGCGACTCGCGCATGCACAGTAGGGAACCGGGAAATGAAGCCGAAAGGCTCCATTTCCTGATTCCCATACCCAAGATGGCGGCGGCAGCACCCGAGAGACGATCGAGAGATCGGCTTCGGGTGCCGACATCGCGGGCGCGCTGAACAGGTAAGTGTCACTATTTTAAAAGTCAGCAGCTGCAGTATTTGTAGCTGCTGGCTTTAAAAAAAAAAATAAAAAAAAATAAACACGCGGAGTCCCGGCCGACTCCCGCTTTAAATCAATCTGATTACTCAAGTAAACGTCAGCAAAATGGCAACAAGGAGGAAACTATTCTGAATGGAAATAAAAGCCCACTATAGAAATGGAAGACATGAAAATTCGCATTTTCAGCAAACTTACTTCTCGGAGTTGAATTAAAGCGGCTTGTTCCTCCCCCAGGACCGCGGTGTAGTACACCAAATTCTGATTCATCACCTCGTCCGCCGGATGGAACAATAGGTAGGTCTTCGTACATTCGATCGCTTTGGTGTAATTCTCAGCTGGGAACCAGTAAAGGGCCACAAACAGTTAGCAGTGGAGACCACAGTGTTCCCAACATGATTACTGCCTGGAGAAGCACAACCCAGGATCATGGAATTTATTATTCCTCCATCAACATTCAAAGGCATTTTATTCTGAGTTTTGTATAGAGTGGGGAGGGGGTTGAACCCTTTGTTGGGTTTCTATTGTTCTGTGTTTATGCTGAAGAGATCATGCCTTCATTTGCCCGGATGACGCCGACACAGACACAAAGCGAGGGGGAAAAAAAATCAACAATTTAGCGTTGTCACCAGGGACAGCCAAGGCAAAAAATAAAAAAAATCTTACATTGGGGGACACCTGTTCTTGTGACAACTCCCTCGGGTTCAATTCACACTAACATGACTCCAAAGTCACATGATTTTCAGCGTGATTTTGATCTGACTTTACACGCTCTGGATCAAAGTTGCATCAAAAGTAGTGTAGGAACCTTTTCAAAGTCGCAGCGATTTGAACGGGTGCCACTGAAACAAATGGGCTGCTACTTGTCATGCGACTTTGATGTCCAAAGTAACATAAGTCACACAAGTGTGAATGGATGGGAATTCTGTTCACTTTGGAGAGATTACCTCCCATTTTCCTTGGTGTCTCCAGGACAAAACATAAAGAAAGCCCCACAGTCCACAAAAAAACAACAACCTGAAAATGGTTTTAACCCTTCCCTTCTTTGTACTAATAAAAAAAAAAAAAAAAAAAAAAAAAATTGGACTTTGCATACATCAACTACTTGAGTACTGGCCTGTACACCCCTTCATGACCAGCCCATTTTTTAGTTTTCAGTGGTGGGATAGTTTGACCATTACTTGGTCATGCAATAGTGTACACTAGGGTTGCACCAATACCAATTTAAGACCAATTACCAATACTTTGTTTTTTTTTATGTCATGTGACAGTTGTACCAACATGCAGCAGTGTCAGTAATTTATTTATTTTTTACAATGTTAGAACTTTTACAATTCTCTTTTTTTTTGGGAGGGGTGGGGGTGGGAGGGCAGTGTCCGATCTTCCTGAAAGCTGCAGGAGGAGGAGGAGAAGCGGCTGAGGCTGCCCAGGTATTGGTTGTAGCATCCCAGCATTTGCACGAGTGCAAATACTCGGTATCGGTGCAACCCTATCTTACACAAAAATGTATTTTATATCATTTTTGAGACAGAACTTTTGTTGGCATTTATTAAATTTTTATTTTTTGTTTACTACTTAACAGGATAAGTTCACCTTCAAAACATATTACAGATCCTGCCTCCTCTCCTCCCAATCCCATCCCTGTGTGATAGCAGGAAGGAGATCCTTTGCCCGCACAGCCACATCATTCATTCGCAGAGTTCTGTGAATGAATGAACTACAAGTACCATTGGCCACCATGGCCGACGCTTGTAGTTCTTAATGAACTGTGAGGGCGCTGGTGAGTGCTCTTGTAGTTCATGGATTCTTCCTGCAATGGAGTAACTGCCTGCCCATATCGGAGGTACAGGCATACAGTGTACTAACAGTCTATAGGGGCCTGGCATTGCCTCCATGTTCTGCTTTTCACAGGTGCAATGCTTTACAGGCTCCAGTGTGAAAAAAAAAAAAAAAATAATAATAATTCACTGCAAAAAAGATGGAAACTAATCTCAGTTTTTTTCATCAGGCTCCGCCCACCCCTACTACAAAACACCACCGCAATTTTCTGTTCATGTGCATTGATGTACAGGAAAAACGCATCATAACAGACATGGTGTGAACAAGCCCTCATACGTTACAGTATATCCATGGCTCATTTACACTGCAAGGTAGACCCACGGCCCCTTTACATTACAAGGTGGACCCACGGGCACGGCTAATTTACATTACAAGGTGGACCCACAGGCATAGCTCCTTTACATTACAAGGTCGATAACCTGGGAAGCAGAAGGTCCACTTACTGCTGTGGTAGGCGAACTGCAGGTAGTTGAAGTGCGATGGGAGGAAATCTTCAATGGGCCTCTCTTTGCCGGGCGGTGTGGCCAGTTCAGAGACACAAGCTTGTCTGCAGTTCATCACCTGCACATAATGATCTGCAACACAACATGCGACATAAAAGGTTAAGTTAAAATTACAGGTTAAAGATATAAGTGAAAAAAAAAAAAAAATACTTTAATGCAAGAGTACATGAATTAGCTTCTTTCAATGCCCTGTATAGTGGAGCTTAGATGGGAGAGGAAGATCAGCCAATCCGTAGAGCTTGTGTGCTATTAAGGAGTATGAGGATAGGAGGAGGGGGCATAGAGGCAGAGGAGCTCATCAGTATGCCACTACTTTTACTGTCACAGGCTGTGGGAGAGACAAGACCAGCAAAGATGACTGAACTACAGCAGAGAAAATTCAGGTCCGCCCTACCCTACTAGAGAGCTAAGCTGTGGGGCATGGCAGTATAAATCTTAGGGCTGAATGGACATAAAATATAAATTGATTGTCAGATCAAACAGCTCTTGCATTTCATCTCTGAATTTAAGTTTGCCTGGAGTTCAGCTTTAACTTAATTTCCAACTTCAATACTTTAGCGTTATAAAATATAGATTTTATGTCTGGTTCACACCGCTAAAAATGCACTCCAGATTGGTTTCAGTTGTGTTTCGGCATGAGCATTTTGTCGTTCCGGTGCTTTTTTTTTTTTATTTTATTTTTTTTGATGCGTTTCCGGATGGTTCTTCTTGACTTATTTTCTAGTTTATCCACTGAACTGGGGTCTGGTTCGTTTGATGCGTTCGGGTACATTTGAGGCATTCCACCATGTTCCAGTACAGAAAATAAAAAATGCAGCATGTACTACTTTTTTTTTTTTTGGAACTGGAAAGCCCTGGAACTGACCGCACTGGTGTAAACTATGCCATTAGAAATCATATAACCTACTTTTTTTTTGCATACGTTTTTTTCTGCATCAAAAACGCACTAGACTGCATGTGGTGTGAACGGGCTCTTAATGAGGGTAAACACACACACACACACACACACACACACACAGTTGTAGGCACTAGAAGCTACCCCATCATCACCCACAATATTCCAAAGTTTACCTTTACAACCTGATTGGAAATATATTGTGACTACATTTTTAGGGCTGGTGCGTCAAAAAGCATGGATAGTGTTTAACATGTATTCCAATGGAGGAGGAGTCCTCAAAAAACGCCCCAGACACACGCATCCAGGATGCTGAAATTGTGTTGTCATCCAGCTCTTAGAACCCATCTGCTTCAAAACTGCAATTTAAGAGGAGCACTTGCAGAACGAAAATCAAACATTTATAAGCAAGTGGAGCAACAATATATCAGAACCTCCAATTAAAATAATAATGTTAATAATGGCTGCATTGTATAATGTGGATTATTTCAGAGAGAAGACAAGCAGGCTTAGGGAGATTAACCCAAGGCTAGAAGGAATCTGGATAAAAAGGAGTTGCATGAAATGCACACATTTGAAGCACCATACAGAATATAGGATGTCGACCTCAAAATAATTTAAATAAACAGTCCAACAGGGGGTTTAATAGTAATTTAAAAGCAGAACTCTAGGCAAACACATTAAGAACAATCATGTGAAAAAGAGGTCTTTGTACCTACTGTAAAAACATTTTTTTCTTTTTTAGATTAAAAAGCCATTCACTTGGAAGTTCAGTGTAATGCTGTTTCTCCACCCCTCCAAGCGCTTATGCTGCTGCTGAGAAATTATATAATTGAATATCTCTATCAGATGGTGGAGATAGATAAATAATGAACAAAAAAAACCTGACAAAATAATCATTTCTGACATTTCAAAAAATAAATCAGTGACCAATACAGCCACCCTTCTCTTCAATAGCAATCATAAGCCTTCCATTCATGGAATCTGTCAGTTTCTTGTTCCACCGACAATCAACTTTTCGTGCAGCAGCAACCACAACCTCCCCAGACACTGTTCAGAGAGGTGTACCGGTTTCCTTCACTGTTAAACTCCAGTTTAAGAAGGGCCCACAAGTTCTCAATAGGGTTTAGTTCAGGTGGGGGAAGGCTGACAGGTCATTATTCTTTTATCTAAGGCCTTCACTGGCTAGCCACACAGTAGAGTACTTCGATGCATGTGATGGAGCATTGTCCTGCATAAATATCATGGTGTTCTTGAAAGATGCAGACTTTTTCCTGTACTTCTGCCTGAAAAAGGGGTCTTCTAAAAACTGGCAGAAAGTTTGGGGCACCCAAGGCAGAGCGGAGCTCCTGTGCCCGTTACCGATCCAGCCACAGGCCCATCCATCTGGTCTGTCAAGAGTCACTCATCTCATCAGTCCATAAAACCTTTGAAATCTGTCTTCAGATATTTCTTGGCCCAGTCTTGATGTTTCATCTTCTGTGCCTTGTTCCATGGTGGTCGCATTTCAGCCTTACCTTGGCCATGTCTCTGAGCACTGAACACCTCGTACTCCTGGGCACTCCAGGTAGGTTTCAGTTCTGGAATACAAAAGTACTGGAGGATAATGGGTGAGTGGTAGCTTCAGGTTTTATTCTTCTCAAATTCTTGGCAGTTCATTTGCTTCTTTTTTTCTCTCTCAACACGTTTCTTATGACCGTGTTGACCATTTGCAACAAAACATTTGATGGTTCTGTGATCACACCCCAATTTATCAGAAATTTCAAGAATGCTGCATCCCTAAATCTTTTGGGCTTTTCAAAGTTGGTTAAATCTCTTGTTTGGCCCATTTTGCCCGAGGAAAAGAAGCGGACTCAGAATTACGCACACCTTGATATAGGGTGTTGATCACCTTAGGTCACATCCTCCCCCATTTCACAAATACACATCACCTGATATGCTTAAATCCAATAAGCATTCAAGTTTATACAGCTTGGAGTTGGACAATGTGCATAAAATGAGGATTTGGTCAAAATACTCACTTGCCTAATAATTGGGCACACAGGATCTGAAGTATGTCTGGGATAACTGGGTTATATGACACTTACATAAGAAAACCGGACAGCCAATGGGAGGGGGAAAAAAAAAATCATTAATAAGGCATAACCACTAGGAGACACAGGATCAAAAAGTAACTCGGATTAATTGGATTTTCCAAGCAGTCTAATAGAAGGGCGAGCTACACAGCAAAATAATTGCCTAAAAGCCCACATAAAAGAAAGCAGTAAAAACTGGGGGCTGCCTGCAGCTTCAAGAGCTAGCTGAAGGACCTTATGCTTAAAGCTGGAATCAGTAGACGCCTCAACATCCATCTGGTAAAATGTTCTAGAACATGTAAAACAGAGAACCAGGTGGCAGATTTGAAAATCTGCAAAACAGATGCCCAATTCTGAAAAGCCCAGGAAGCACTCACAGGCCTAGTAGAGTGTGCCTTGATAGTTTTATATTTTAGGCCATAGATTTTGATGATGATCTGCCCTTGATATGGTGGAGCGGGAAGATGGTTCCCCTTTGCAGGCACCATTCCAAATCACAAAAAAAAACACAGCATTATTGCTTACACATGATTGGATGATGGAAATCAGCAGGGCTTCTGCTCATTTACCAAGCTTTGGAGCAAATGGTCTTGCTGAGTGCAACTGCATTGTCTATCTGCCTTTAGTAAATCAACCCCACAGGGTCAAATATTGATCAGATCCAATTGCATAAACTACAGGAGTCATCGCACAAAGTATTTCTTGGGGTAAAACTTTTTGTCATTGCTCCAGGCAAAATATGAATTCCATGTGTGATGGCAAACCCTCCCAAAGAGGCCTTTTTCTCTTGAGAGAAATATGGGAATCCGGTTTTTCCCATAATCATACTTAGCTAGGTGGATGCAGCATTGGGCCGATGCTGCATCTGTCCCCTGGCATTTCTGCACTGAAAACCGAGCCACTGACCACCGCCTGTCAGTCAGTATCTCTCCTCCATGCTCACTAGAGCGCTGAGCTGTGGAGGTGTGAGAAGCGCCTGTCTCAGCTGAGACGGGTATCAGTCCAGGTACCTGGCGAATCCAGACGTCCATTGTCGTGATGACGCGGTGCCTGGACTGATTCCAGTGACGTCAGCAGGGAGCGGACTTCAGACCAATCTCTGCTGAAAACGTGTCACAGGAATGCAAATCTAACTGCGCTCCTGTGACCCTTAGGAGAAGCCTAGCCTAACAAGCTCAGGATGGACTTCTCCTTTAACACCCCTGAAGCCAGCGGCGAAGCAGGGTGGTAAAACCCTCCTTGAGATAGGAGACCCAATCGATCTGAAGAGCCTATGGAGTACCTGTCAGTAGTTCAATCATGTTGGAGTACCAAATCCATCTGGGTCAATTTGGAGCTATAAGTAACACCTGAATGCCCTTCTTTCCAATCCTGCAGAGTAGATGAGAAAAGCATTTCAGAAGAGAAAAATCATAGATCAGGCTGTACTGATCACATGGAGCCACCAGACCATCCACTGCTCCTGCCATATGATCTTTACATCTGGAGACAAACCAGCCCAGTTTGTTGTTGAACTTGGAGGCCCACATCTGGCATCCCTCCATGTAACCCCTGATGCAAAGGCCCTGGAACATCTGACCTCTGGGTCCAAAACACTGCTGGTTGAGGTAGACATCCTGGCAACTGCCCATGCCTGGAATGCGACTTACAAAACAAGGCTGGGATGCAGAGTTCTGCCCAAGACAAAATCCTTTCCACCTCTCTTGCTCCAGCAAGACTTCTGGTTCCTCCCTAATGGTTGATGTAAAGTGCTGGTGTGGTATTGTATGACTGAATCCCAATTGGATGATAAACACTGGAGATACAACCAGATTGTGTGATTGGGGCTGAAACAACGAATTAATTGACAACTAATCAATTATGAAATTAATCGATGACTATTTTCATAATGGATTATGTGACACTCCAGGTTTAATGGAGAGATGGATTTTTTTTTTTTTTTTTTTTTTTTTTTTTTTTTAAGCAAAAGTCCTGTACCACAAGGTGTCCGGGACTCCTCCTCAGCCTGTCCATTTGGATTCCATTGTGAGGATCTTCCAAGAGATCAAGAGGATGGATTTGCTCAAAATCTAGGAGCTGTATTCCTGAACCATCAAGAAAAGAATAGCCTGGTCTTTGGCATCAGACAAATAATTTTTTTTTGCAGACTGCGGCGACTTTCTCCACAAAAAACGTAAAATATTCAATTGTAAGGCCGCGTACACACGGGCGGACTGTTCGCCCAACTTTGTTCGTCAAACAATCCGACAAACAGTCCACTCAAAATTTGCATGAACGGACTTGACCACACACGATGAACGAACAGTCCGCTGAAAGCGTGCGCGATGACGTGAACGGCACGTACGACGGGACGAGAAATACGACGTCCAATACACTGCAATGCAAGCTTCGCCATGTAAATCCTTTCTGAGCATGCGCGAAACTTAGTTTGTCGAACAAGCCTACACACGAGCGGACTGTCCGCTGAAACACTGTTCAGCGGACAAAGTTGGGCGAACAGTCCGCCCGTGTGTACGCGGCCTTAGGCTCTAAAACGCTTAAAGCGGAGGGCCAAAAAAAAAAAAAAGAAGAAAAAAAAAAAAAAGAAGGGGGTATATAAATTTACATTAAAATGTTCCAAACTTAACAGAAAATGCCTGTTGCTAGGCAGATCGTCCTAATCTGCCTCTTCCTACTCGGCGGTGATCTTCAGTCTTCTCCTCGCATTGTCTTCTGGGGAATGGGGAGCGGTGTGTTCTGGGAACTGTGTGTTGCACAGTAGGAAACGGGCTAGGCTCCACTGCCCGTTTCCCTTAGATAGAATGGCGGTGCCAGTACCCGAGAGACGGGTCAGCTGACATCGCAGGCACCCTGGACAGGTAAGTGCACTTAGTAAGTCAGCAGCTGAAGCGTTTGAGGCAGTATCCTTATGCCTTAAAGTGGTTGTAAACCCTTACAAACCACTTTGACCTACAGGTAAGCCTAGATTAAGGCTTACCTGTATGTCCAAGAAATATCTCCTAAACCTATACGGTTTAGGAGATATTTACAAAAAGACAGCCACCGCTGTCTACGGCGCATGCGTCGTAGACAGCGGCGCGCAGGCACACTGGGCAGGCCACAGATCGAGGCGATATGCCGAGAGTGTCGGCTCCCATGCGCAACGTCATCGCTGCTCTGGCGAATCACAGCGCCAGAGCAGTGAGACCCAGAAGTCACTCCGGGATCCATGGCAGTGGCGGACATGAAGACGGAGGACCGCTTCGGGGGGTTCGTTCTCAGGTATGTTATTCATAATGAGCTAGTATGAATATGCATAATAGCTCATTATGCCTTTGCCTTGCAGGTTGCTTTTTTTTTTCCCCCACCCATGGGTTTACAACCACTTTTAAAAGGGGAGGGCCAGCTGAAAAAATTTTTTTTTTTAAAGTCAGCAGCTACAAACACTGTGGCTGCTGACTTTAAAAAAATAAATCAGCTGGCCCTCCCCTTTAAGGCATAAGGATACTGCCTCAATTGGCCTGTAATTGGAAGGTGAAGAAGCAGCACACTGGTGACATTATAGCTCTGCTCTCCCCTTCTGTTAAGCAAGGAATGTTAAGAGAGTCTGACAGTAGTAGTGGTAAAGCCCAGAGCTGTTTAGAGAGCTCTCCTTCCCCTTTTCACGAAGTGTCCTTCAAGTCACAAGATTGCAGAATGCAAATGAGAATACAAATTTAGCTATTATTACTATGTCTTTGAATAGTAACTAACTGCTACCTGCATATAAAAAAAATTGTAGCAAGACGACTCTGGACCCCGGTGCTTGGAGGTCCCACAGCAGTCACATGGTCCATTATGGTTTAATTATAACCTTACCAACATGGTCTCTTTTCCTTATATAACTGGGTCCCAAATGTTCTCTACACTGTGTAGTGGTACATTTCTAATGAGCAGGAAAGTGGGCAAGCAGTCAGCATTCTGGTCTTGCAACACTTCCTGCCAGTGCACCAGCTAAAATAATTATAATGAAGAACATACAGATTTTATTATTTAAGGTACTTGTATAGCACTGTCAATTTACACAGCGCTTTACATATACATTGTACATTTACATCAGTACCTACCCTCAAGAAGCTTACAATCTATGGTCCCTAACTCACATTCATATACTGAGGCCAATTTAGACAGAAGCCAATTAACCTACCAGCATGTCTTTGGAGCGTGGGAGGAAACCGGATTATCTGGAGGAAACCCACGCCAGCAGAACATGCAAACTCCAGGCAGGTAGTTTTATGGTTGGGATTCGAACCAGCGACCCTTTTTACTGCTAGGCTCTTTCCTTCTTTGCTTGGGTTATCTCTCACAGTCAAACGCATAGGTGGGGGGGAACTGGCTTTCAGCCAAACAGGCCCTACTATATGCAAACGCGTGCCAAAGGGACATTCAGTTTTAACTCCTTTGGAGGCAAGGACCTGGGTTCATTTAGAGTTCTTATTAGATAAAATTAACACCTTAGAAAGAAGTATAATGTATGCTATATAGTCTGTTCATACCAGTAATACTCTGGAATAAATCTGCAGCATAATCCATGTAGTTGTAACCTTCATAGTCATAGGGTCCTTCGCAAAGACTGCGACATTCAAGGTCTGCAACAAAATATTCCTCCAAGGCTTTTTCAAAGTGAACAATGGAAACGGCATACTCCTCATCTGTGTAATGGCCGACTCCCTTGCGGTACTCTTGCTGCAGAGAAAATAAATACATTGTCAGGTTACAAGTAACACAAATGAACATCATGGAGAGGCAGACAATAGGGAATCCAAGTCTATCTTTTGTCAGCACTGCTGTACTAACATGTCATAAAAAATGTTGTGCTCCTGTTCTCCTAACTACGGTGTTTGATGACAAATCGCATTGGTCGGGGCTTGACCGGCGACATCATCATACCCACCAAGTGATAATGGTGAGGCAGCGTTACATGCTTGCACATGCTGCTTTTCCATCTAACTCTGCAAGTACCGTCTCATTTTTACTAAAATGTAACCACTTGCTGACTTGGCTCATGCCAATATACGTTTGCAGAATGTCTCTCCTGCACAAACTGACTTACCTGTACATGAGGCCATAAAAGCAGGATATCGGGCGTGCAGCGGGAGCTGGTCCCGGTGGCCTACGATCACGGTATACAACGGCAGAACGGGGATATGCCTATGTAAACAAGGAGATTCCCCATTCTGCCAGACGACATGACAGATCTACTGCTCCCAGCAATGGGGTGCATTGATCTCTCATGTTTCAGTTAGCCCATCCCCCTACAGTTAGAACACAACTAGGGAACACATTTAACCCCTTGATCGCTCTCCTAGTGTTAAGCCCATTCCCTGCCAGTTTTACATCGATTAGCGCTATAAAAAAATAAAAAATAAAATAAAATGCACTGAACAATGTAATAATGTCACTCGTCCCCAAAATGTGTAATTTGGGGTCAGATTTGTCCGCCACAATGTCGCAGTTCCCAAAAAAAATGAATTGTAGATCGCCGCCATTACCAGTAAAAACAATCAAAAAAACTATTTTTTGCGCTATAACAAAAACAATATATTTTTTTATTTTTTGCTATAATAAATATCCAGAAAGAAAAAAAAAAAAAAAAAAAAAAACACATTTTTCATCAGTTTAGGCCATTGTATACATTCTTTTTTTTTACCAAAAATACAAGGATAATAATAAAAAAAAAAAAAAAAAATTATATATATATATATATATATATATAATAGAGATGATATCCATCTTCTATATCGCAATAAGCGTATATTGATTGGTTTGCACAAAAGGGAGAGAGCTGTTCCTAATCACTAGGAACAGACGATCACTCTGTTCTTCCCTGACAGAATGGGGAACTGTTTGTTTACATTGACAGATCCCCGTTATGGCTCTCTGCAGTGTGGATTGACCGCGGGTGGCCGGCTGACATCGCGTCCACCGGCCATGCGCATCAGCTCCCCAGCCGTGCAGCAGGCGCGCCTGCTTTAGCTGTTAAAAAAGACCGATTTACAGCTACAGCAATTTGCGGGAACGAGCCGACCTGCCACAGTATAACAACGGCGGCTGGTCGGCAAGCGGTTAGGATGACAAAAAATAAAAATACGAATAAAAACGCGGAAGCCGATTGGTTTCTATGCAAAGCTACACCAGATTTTGCACTCTCCAGTTTTAGTAAATCAACACCTGTGTGAGATATGATCTGCAAACAGTGGAGTAGCCAAAACTTCCCTTCTGATCGATTTAGATTGAATGCAAATGTATCAGTTATTTTGCACCGATCTGCAGCGCTGCAAGACTTTAATCAATTGTAATGCAATCATATTCATGGACAGATTATACAATTATGTGTTAGAAACGGATGCGATTGATAACTTACTATTGTATCTTAGTCATTTTTTTCATCTTTCCATCTATTAAATCTTCTGTCCTTGTTGTTTTAACTTTGGATCATAAAACATTTTTTTTTCTGCCAGCAAATACCTTATACAGCCCACTTCCTGTTTCTTGTCTGGGGGAAAAAAGCCTAAAAGCTTATGACATCATGCACAGCTCTCTCTAGTGATAGTTTGCAAGGAAGGGAGGGTGGATGAGTCATAAGAGGGCCAATGAGAGCTGCAGAGCTGGGGGCGTGTCTGTGTAAATCCAGGAAGCGAACAGGCAGCAGCTTCAGCTGCTCACCGATAAAACGGATGCGGCCAGACTCAGTGGAGGGAGATTTCTGCAGCATATTTGGCAAGTACAGAATAACAGTATATATAAAATAATATGCAAAGTGGTTGGCGGGAAGCTTCAGAATGGCAAAGATGTTTTTATTACAAATTATATAAGCAGATTCTAGTTCCTTTTTAATAACTGATTGAAATACACTTCCTCTGTGCTTAGCATATTGATTGAATAGTTTGTCAACTGTAGATTGGATGGGATTAGATTGGATAAGAATAATCAGAGATTGATCAAAGAAGGTCATCATTTATTGAACAGGCCGGGTTTTATGTATTACCTCGGGGAGACTCAGACTAGAATACTGCAATCACTGAGCAGCAAATGATATCACCCGTTATGAATTTCAGTTATCTTGCAAACCTGGCTTGTTAGGCCTAATTCAAACCTATGCATTTTTAGTGCTTTTAGCATATTTGCACTACAGAACGTGTTCCATAGAAAACCATGTTAAATGCACTGTAGCGCAAATCGGAAAAAGCACTAAAAATGCATAGGTGTGAATCAGGCCTAACAGGCCAGGTTTGCAAGATAACTGAAATACATCACAGGCGAGATAATTTTCTGCTCAGTGATTGCAGTATTCTAGTCTGCATCTCCACAAGGTAATACATAAAACCTGGCCTGTTAGTGGGCCCTGAGGACAGGCATGGAGAAGCACTGCTGTATGGCCACCAGAAGACAGACACCATGGCCTAGAACACCCACATAAGAAACGGTACGAGGGATTTTGCAGGTGGTCAGATTCTTGCACACAAGTGATTGTGACAGACGATTGAAGATGGAGTTCTCCTTTATTGCTAAGTTTTTCATTTCCAAGTGTCCCGTCTATAGAAAGAGCCCCGACTAAACAGCCGGCACATAATGCAGCCACTGACCCGGAAACAACATGTTTTCATGTTCCGAGGCCGGGGCATGGAATGGCCAACCAAACCCACTGAGGTGCAAACATTACTAATCCCACCTCTGCATTCCTGGGACCTATACGGGGCCCGGCCTGCTTTATACTCACCATATGCAGCTTGGCTTCCAAGTCTTTGAAGTCGGATTCTGACACGCCCTCCATCATCTTGTAATACTCCAAGTTCTGCCGCATCTCCATGTGATCGGGGTTTCCCACGTAGAATGTGTGAGCTGCCGCCACAGCCTTATCTAGTTTGTGGATCTGAAAAATACAAACATACAAAATATTGGGATCCATCATTCCATGGAGAGAACAGTTATTAAAACAAAAACACTCCAAAGAGCTGCAGCCCCTGGTTCTTGTATTCTGACAGCGGCAGGCCGAGGCTGACAGAATCCGATAACCAGCAACAGAAGATCTGTCTATTCACACCAATAGCACGAATGAAGGAATAGAAAGATCGCTCATATATGGCCAACACACAGAACAAGCGCGTGCATTTAGGAGGTGCAATGCAGCAGCAGCATGCATTCTGGAGATGCGTGGGGTGCCATTTGGAATTAATGGCACTGCAACTCATGTCCTATGCATTCATATGTTCCACCATACTAGAGCCATAGAAAGTACAGGCTGGCAACTCAACAGCTTCTCCATAGAAAATATTTAAGCATTACAGCAATAACATCATCCAAAAAATGTTGACGCGTTTTGCCCTTAGGCCTTCAAAAGCTTGCTTTTGATGAAGGCCTATGGCCGAAACGCGTGTTTTTGAACATATTTTCTTCCATCTTTTCATGTGACAACAGTGAAGAAATGACACTTTGCTACAATGTAAAGTAGTGAGTATACAGCTTGTATAACAGTGTAAATTTGCTGTCACATCAAAATAACTCAACACACAGCCATTAATGTCTAAACCGCTGGCAACAAAAGTGAGTACACTCCTAAGTGAAAATGTCCAAACTGGGCCAAATTAGCCATTTTCCTTCCCCGGTGTCATGTGACTCTTTAGTGTTACAAGGTCTCAGGTGTGAATGGGGAGCAGGTGTGTTAAATTTGGCGTTATCGCTTTCACTCTCTCATACTGGTCACTGGAAGTTCAACATGCCACCTCAAGGCAAAGAACTGAGGATCTGGAAAAAAAAAAAAAAAAAAAAAAAAAAGAATTGTTGCCTTACCTAAAGATGGCCTAGGCCAGGGGTCCCCAAACTGTGGCCCGGGGGCCAGATGTGGCCCTTTGCTTGCTTCCTTGAATGTTTCATCCACTGATACTAACAATGGGACATAATCTCCCCCACCACCACTCATACCAATGAAGGGACACAATTTCTCCCAATTACACCAAGATGGGGCACTATTCCCCCCCTCGATGATGCCAACAATGGGGCACATTTTCTCCCAATGACACTAATAATGGGGCCCAAAGACACCAATGAGGAGGCAAAATTGCCCCAATGACGCCAACAATGGGGAACAATTTTTTCCAATGACAGGGGACAATTCCTCCAAGTGATTCCAACAATGGGGCACAATTTCCCCCATTGACACCAATGATTGGGCACAATTCTTCCGGATCACACCAACAATGGGGAACAATTTCTTCCAAAGACACCACCAATAACATCAACGATAGGGGACAATTCCTCCAAGTGATGCCAACAATGGGACACAATTCCTCCCACTGACATTAATGATGGGGCACAATTACTCCCATTGAGACAAAACCTTTTCTACTCCCAATGGCCACAGTCCGGCCCCCCTAAAATCTGGAGGACAGTAAACCGGCCCTTTGTTTAGAAAGTTTGGAGACCCCTGGCCTAGGTATAAAGATTGCCAAGACCCTGAAACTGAGCTGCAGCATGGTGGCCAAGACCATACAGCGGTTTAACAGGACAGGTTCCATTCAGAACAGGCCTCACCATGGTTGACCAAAGAAGTTGATTGCATGTGTTCAGCGTCATATCCAAGAGGCTGTCTTTGGGAAATAGACGTACGAGTGCTGCCAGCATTGCTGCAGAGGTTGAAGGGGTGGGGGGTCAGCCTGTCAGTGCTCAGACCATACGCCACACACTGCATCAAATTGGTTTGTGTGGCTGTCGTCCCAGAAGGAAGCCTCTTCTAAAGATGATGCACAAGAAAACCCACAAACAGTTTGCTGAAGACAAGCAGACTAAGGACATGGATTACTGTGGTCTGATGATAGCAAGATAAAACTTATTGGGTTCAGATGGTGTCAAGTGTGTGGCAGCGAACAGGTAAGGAGTACAAAGACAAGTGTGTATTGCCTACAGTCAAGCACTGGGGAGTTACAGTTCATTGAGGGAACCATGAATGCCAACATGTACTGTGACATACTGAAGCAGAGCATGATCACCTCCTTTCAGAGACTGGGCTGCAGGGCAACATGATAATGACCCCAAACACACCTCCAAGATGACCACTGCCTTACTAAAGAAGCTGAGGGTAAGGGTGATGGACTGGCCAAGCATGTCTCCAGACCTAAAATCTACTGAGCATCTGTGGGGCATCCTCAAATGGAAGGTGGAGGAGCGCAAGCTCTCTAACATCCACCAGCTCTGTGATGTCCTCATGGAGGAGTGGAAGAGGACTCTGGTGGCAACATGTGAAGCTCTGGTGAACTCCATGCCCAAGAGGGTTAAGTCAGTGCTGGAAAATAATGGTGGCCACACAAAATATTGACACTTTGGGCCCAATTTGGACATTTTCACTTAGGGGCGTACTCACTTTTGTTGCCAGTGGTTTAGACATTAATGGCTGTGTGTTGAGTTATTTTGAGAGGACAGAAAATTGACACTGTTATACAAGCTGTACACTCACTACTTTACATTGTAGCAAAGTGTCATTTCTTCAGTGTTGTCACATGAGAAGATAGAAGAAAATATAAAAAAAAAAAAAAAAAAAAAAAAAAAAAAAAACGTGAGGGGTGTACTCACTTTTGTGATAGAGAGCAAGAATATATATATATATATATATATATATATATATATATATATATATATATATATATATATATATACACATATATATATATACATATACATACATACATACATACATACATATATACAAAATACACCACTTGGGATGGCGTTATACAGGAAGATATAACTAGATAGACCTATTAAAAAAGGAAAATGAGCAAACACTGGTTGTGAGATACTGTGTAATTATATATCATCATCAGTCCCCTCAGTACCCACCAGCGCTGCTAACCAGTGCCACCCTATCAGTGCCTCATCAGTGACACTAATTAGTACTGCCTACCAGTGCCGCCTCATTAGTGCTTCCTGATCAGTGCCCACCAGTAGAGGAGAGAAAAATTCTATAACAAAACTAAAAAAAATAAAAAAAAAAACAAACAAAAAAAAAAGTACCAGTACTACAGTAGTGATTAAAAGACCACCCAAAGAAAGCTCTATTTTTTTCCCACAAAAAAAAAAAAAAATTCCATTTAGGTACAGTGCTGCATGACCGCGCAATTGTCTTTCAAAGGGTGACAGT
The DNA here is from genome assembly GCF_037356315.1 of Lithobates pipiens. Taxonomy (NCBI): domain Eukaryota; kingdom Metazoa; phylum Chordata; class Amphibia; order Anura; family Ranidae; genus Lithobates; species Lithobates pipiens. The sequence continues at coordinate 175,791,699 of NW_027507788.1, forward strand.
GCTGAAAACTGAAAATTGACCTGGGCAGGAAGAGGGTGCAAGTGCCTGTTAAGCAAGTGGTTAAAATAAAAAACTAAATAAATGTGTGTGTGTGTGTGTATGTGTGTATGTATGTATGTATGTATGTATGTATGTATGTATGTATGTATGTATGTATGTATGTATATATATATATATATATATATATATATATATATATATATATATATATATATACTTATTTTATTTATTTATTTTATTTATTTATTTTTTCCCCCAGTATAAGCCTGCATGTGATTGGTTTGCTTTACTTCTTTGGAGCAGCAACCGCCCCACATCTATAGAAAGGTCATAGAAATGAATATTAAATGATGAGATTGCGCTGTATAGAAGGGACGCAGACTTTACACTATTACGTATATCATACACACGGGAGGTAATCCAGAATAATAATCATCATTCTCCAGTGTCAGGCACATAGGGAATGCAGGGAGTCGGGGGAAGTGAGATCTCGCTGCAGTGAGACATTCCTGGGAGAAGTGACGGAGGATTCCCCACCTCACTACGTGGCACTGATGGGGGAGGGAAGTCTAAAGATGCAGCCAGCGTTCTCTTCTACAACTCCACAATCACAGCTGTCTGAACTCTGCACACCTGGGCCATCACCGCCCAATACACTGAGCGGGACAAGCAGCAGATCCGCTGCCATGGCAAGCTGTCGCTGTCTGGGACTTGTTGTCCTCCCAGAACTGACCAATCACACATCTGATGTGCAAAAACAAAAAAGTTCCATTCAACAGGCAAAGCACATCAGAGTAATGAATCTATAGAAGTTTGTGTATTGGTGACACACACACACACACACACAGATCTGATCACACGATTCTTCATACAAAAAAAAAAAAAAAAAAGTGATGGAATCTATAAAATTACTGAAAATACACATACTGCTCCATCAATCAATCTGAGCAAAGCGGATCAATGACAGAAGTATTCTGATCAGTCTGGATCAACAACAAAAAATTGATCAATAGTAGAGTGATATGACTTGATCTTCTGATCATACTTTTCTCCTAAAAAACAGTAAATTGATCCACAATAGGATTGTATATAAAAATCGCTATGTATGGCCAGCACAAGCCAATGCTGGACTGGGACTCCACCGGATACTCTGGCATCTGCAAAATTGCGGCAAAATTGCATGATTTTCAAGTCATGGCAGTGTGAAAGGGGCCAAGGCTCATATGGCTGTACTTTCCTTATGGGTCACAGTTCATCCTGCACGTCTGTGACCCGACAGTGGGCTGACATCACAGAGCCGGTGCAGGCTCAGGCAAGATCGTGACAATAAAGTCATGATCCGCCCACAATACTGGACCGGCACCTGGCTAAGCCTCTCAGCAAACTGCCGAGAGCCCGAGCCAGCTGCTCCCACCCCCCTTTCTGCTTACGGAGCTCTGGAACCCGAGCGATCGGCGGTGTTTGATCGCTCAGTTCTCTTCGAGTCTGATTTTTTTTTTTCTCAAAGTCATACTCTCCTAGGTGGATGCTGCATCTGAATGCAGCATCCACCTAGATAAGTATGATTTTGAGAAAAAAATAATTAAAATCCCCGAACTTCTCTTAAGAAAATCCTCCCCCCCCCCCCCCCCCATTTTCCCAATTAATCTCTTACAAAGTTTCTTCCCCGGTGACAACGCTGAGCTACCACCTCCCAATCATCAGCAGTGTTGTCACCCTGCTGGATGTCCTCCTTAAGCCACCTATTTGATCCATCAGATAAGCAACCCAACAAGCAAGGGAAGCGGCTCACAGGGCTGGCTGACAACGCTGATGCCAATTGTTAGGTGGTGGCTCAGGGTTGTCAGAGTACTGCACCTGGCAGGATCTCCAAAAAAAAAAAAAAAAACTTTTTATTTTTTACGTTTTTGTAAAAGTGAGAGCTAATTTCCAGAAAAACTTCAAGTCCTCCATTGCAGTTGGGCTGCACCCACACTTCACTGCTCATTTGGGGGGTGGGGGGGTAAGTAAAGCAGGTTTACTTACCTGATCCTCCGCTCCTTCTCCCCCATTCAATGGGCTGCTAAATGCGTGGGAGCGTGCAAAAAGTATCGCAGGTTCAACTTTTAAATATTACACCCTAATTAAACTGCACAGTACTGTGCATTTCAGAGGTTGCAAAAGCGTTCGTTGGACGCATTTGGGATGCAATTAATGGCACACGCAAACCTAAGAGGAGCAGTGCGCTCCCAGGCGATGAATGCACACGTAAACGCACCTTTCCCACACCATGTTCTGGTATGAGTGGGCCATACACCAATATGTGGCCCCTCGGGGGGGGGGGGGGGGCCACATATTTGCGTGAATCGCTGCCCATACACCTGTGCCAAGAGCATGTGCCAGGCACAGTTACTGTGTAACTGAAAAGCTCCCGATCGCTCCTTATGATTGGGAGTTTTTTGGATCATGTGCCAATCACGGTGGTCACGTGGTCTTAAACCCCGCCCCACCTCTCGGGAATCGGAAAAATCTTAAAGGGCCAGGAGACGCCAAGAGGTTAAAGAGCAAGTTAACCCCCCTACCAGGGGGGTAAATTAGTACTTAACCCCTTCATACTTGTTCTGCTCAGTGAATCCAGCATTGTCCCACACATTATAGTTATACATATATACACACACAATATATTACAAAAAACGGTTTTCACATCGCCATCTTCTATGTGATGTCATCAGGAGGCCGGCCATCTCTTACGGATTTTAGTTGGCGGCCCCCTGATGACACTCTCCGTGAATCCAAAAAGTCTGCTGCAGACAGATTTTGTGTAAGTGTCCCTTATGTGGTCTTCACATCCGATTGCGAGCATCAGACGACAAATCACAATGCACGCCGCTGTTGCCCACAAGAAGCGCGTTTTTTTTTGAGCGTCAAGCGCAGAACGATGCGACTGCAGCGTGATTTACCTTGCAACACTATTCATAAACGTGTCCCGCGTTTGGCAGCGGTTTGAAACCCTGGGCAGAATCATTGCACTTCTGGCTGCTGGTGAACGCAGCCTAAAAGTGGCACAGCCTGCAACAAATCCGTGGCAAGAACTTCTTACTTAAATTGGACGCACCCTGCGCCACTTTTAGAACGCAGGCGAGTCAAGACACTTTGAGCCAGCTTCTCAAGAGTCAGCCTTTATTACCTCCACTTTGGTAAGATGCAGACCGCCGGTAATTTTATTTTGAATTTGGCACAGGCAGTGCGCCACAAAGTCAAAACGCCACTATATGAATTTGGCGCACAAATCCCTGTCATAAAGGGAAGAGTTGCATGAATTAGAGGAATTGGCACCAGAAAAAGGGGCGCAGCCAGGTCCCCCCGAGGTCTCCTGGGATGTGACATGGGTATTCTGGGAGACCTTGGATGCGGGACGTCATTTTTGCCTAAGCGCTCTAAAAAAATAAAAAAAAATTAAAAAAAATAAATAAATCAATAAAAAAAAAGGGGGAAGAAGATGAGTACAAGAGTACAAGAACATAAGGGTGCAGAATTTAGTGAAGGTGCCCTTTAAAAAAAGGCATAATGAAAGACCTGCTGAAAAAGATGCTGTCCAAGTATGGAACATGCAGAGTGATGACGGGATGGGGGGGAGGGGTATCGGGGGTCCCTGGCTGGACTGATGATGTGGGGGGTTATCGGGGGTCCCCTGGCTGGACTGATGATGTGGGGGGGTTATCGGGGGTCCCCTGGCTGGACTGATGATGTGGGGGGGGGGGGGTTATCGGGGGCCCCTGGCTGGACTGATGATGTGGGGGGGGGGGGTTATCGGGGGCCCCTGGCTGGACTGATGATGTGGGGGGGGGGGGTTATCGGGGGCCCCTGGCTGGACTGATGATGTGGGGGGGGGGGTTATCGGGGCCCCTGGCTGGACTGATGATGTGGGGGGGGGGTTATCGGGGGCCCCTGGCTGGACTGATGATGTGGGGGGGGGGTTATCGGGGGCCCCTGGCTGGACTGATGATGTGGGGGGGTTATCGGGGGTCCCCTGGCTGGACTGATGATGTGGGGGGGTTATCGGGGGTCCCCTGGCTGGACTGATGATGTGGGGGGGGGGTTATCGGGGGCCCCTGGCTGGACTGATGATGTGGGGGGGGGGTTATCGGGGGTCCCCTGGCTGGACTGATGGTGGGGGGGTGGTTATCGGGGGCCCCTGGCTGGACTGATGATGTGGGGGGGGGTTATCGGGGGCCCCTGGCTGGACTGATGATGTGGGGGGGGGTTATCGGGGGCCCCTGGCTGGACTGATGATGTGGGGGGGGTTATCGGGGGCCCCTGGCTGGACTGATGATGTGGGGGGGGGTTATCGGGGGCCCCTGGCTGGACTGATGATGTGGGGGGGGGGTTATCGGGGGCCCCTGGCTGGACTGATGATGTGGGGGGGGGTTATCGGGGGCCCCTGGCTGGACTGATGATGTGTGGGGGGGGGGGTTATCGGGGGCCCCTGGCTGGACTGATGATGTGTGGGGGGGGGTTATCGGGGGCCCCTGGCTGGACTGATGATGTGTGGGGGGGGGTTATCGGGGGCCCCTGGCTGGACTGATGGTGTGTGGGGGGGGTTATCGGGGGCCCCTGGCTGGACTGATGATGTGTGGGGGGGTTATCGGGGGCCCCTGGCTGGACTGATGATGTGTGGGGGGGGTTATCGGGGGCCCCTGGCTGGACTGATGATGTGGGGGGGGTTATCGGGGGCCCCTGGCTGGACTGATGATGTGGGGGGTTATCGGGGGCCCCTGGCTGGACTGATGATGTGGGGGGGGTTATCGGGGGCCCCTGGCTGGACTGATGATGTGGGGGGGGTTATCGGGGGCCCCTGGCTGGACTGATGATGTGGGGGGGGGTTATCGGGGGGCCCCTGGCTGGACTGATGATGGGGGGGGTTATCGGGGGGCCCTGGCTGGACTGATGATGGGGGGGGTTATCGGGGGGCCCCTGGATGGACTGATGATGGGGGGGTTATCGGGGGGCCCCTGGCTGGACTGATGATGGGGGGGGTTATCGGGGGGCCCCTGGCTGGACTGATGATGGGGGGGGTTATCGGGGGTCCCTGGCTGGACTGATGATGGGGGGGGGTTATCGGGGGTCCCTGGCTGGACTGATGATGGGGGGGTTATCGGGGGTCCCTGGCTGGACTGATGATGGGGGGGTTATCGGGGGTCCCTGGCTGGACTGATGATGGGGGGGGTTATCGGGGCCCCTGGCTGGACTGATGATGATGGGGGGTTATCGGGGCCCCTGGCTGGACTGATGATGGGGGGGTTATCGGGGGTCCCTGGCTGTACTTATGATGATGGGGGGGGGGCCCAGGCTGTACCTTGAAGTAGGCCACCTGGAGGTAGTTATAGGGACTCCTCTTCCTGAATTCCAGCTCCAGCTCTTCCCCGATCACATAGTGCACAGCCGGGCTCCGATCCGCTCCTCCTCACACCGGCGCAGACATCCCGCCCGCTCCAGCACCCTCTGGAAGAAGCTCAGGTCCCTGCACGGCCCCCGCCCCCTGGGGCTGCCCCGACAAGTCTCCGGCGGAGGCACACTGCGCGCTGCAGGAGATGCGGTACCGGCGGACCAGATCCCGGTTCCGCAGCGCCTTCTCCATGTTCAGGATGACGGAGGGCCAGTCGGAGCGGTAATACGCCTCCACCCCGCTATCGTACAGAAAGTCATAGGGCTCCAGGGGGGCGGCCAGCGGATCCCCCACCGCCAGGAGGGCAACGAGAACCCCGGAGAGGAGCACACACACCGCCATCACCACCGCACTGCCAGCACAGCCACTGACACGCCCCCGCATACACCACTCCCACATTGCATTCTTTCCCCGCGGACCTGATCCGCCCACTGGCTGTACAATAACACGCCTCCTCATAGACCACTCCCACACTGCATTCTTTCACCGCGGACCGATCCGCCTACAGGCTCCACAATGACACGCCCGCTCATAGACCACTCCCACCCCTGCATTCGTTCCCGCTGACCTGACAGGCTCTACAATGACACGCCCACATCTCCCTAGACTCGGCTGGTCCACGCTGTCACTAAACGTCTAACCACGCCCATCAACGTAACCACGCCCCTTACTTATTACTACTACCCTGCACGCTTCATCGTTTCCCACAGCCTCTGTAATAACACGCCCTAAGTGTTTAAACACGCCCATAGCTCCAAAGACTCGAGGGCAGTCCACGCTGCTAATAGTTACCTAACCACGCCCTCTGATAGACCACTCCCACACTGCATTCTTTCCACGGCGACCTGATCCGCCCACAGGCTCTAAGGTGACACGCCCTACACGTATAAAAAACACGCCCACAGCTCAGCCAGTCCACGCCACAGCGGACACTATCCGATGGGGGACTCTATATGATAGGACACCGCTACTAATTATCCAACCACGCCTCCTCCTAACCACTCCCTCTCTGCCTCCTTTCTCCGCTAGGCCTGCCCCGCCCACATGCTCTACAATGACACGCCCTACAGGCGCAAACACGCCCACAGCTCCAAGACTCAAGTCCCGTCAACGCTGCTACTAATTATCTAACCACGCCCCCCCCACGCCCTCTGCCCTTCTAATTATAGTTTACTACTTTTTATTACAGGAGCTGAAGCTAGAAATCAGTTGAAGTGAGTGTTCTATATCACCAGTGTGCCATTACAGGGGTACTACACCCCAAAATACACATTCTACACATTCACCCCAAAACACACATTCTACATATTCACCCCAAAATAAACATTCTACATATTCACCCCAAAATACACTTTCCAATTATTCACCCCAAAATACACATTCTACATATTCACCCCAAAATACACATTCACCCCAAAACACACATTCTACATATTCACCCCAAAATAAACATTCTACATATTCACCCCAAAATACACATTCTACATATTCACCCCAAAATACACTTTCCAATTATTCACCCCAAAATACACATTCACCCCAAAATACACATTCTACATATTCACCCCAAAATACACATTCTACATATTCGCCCCAAAATACACATTCTACATATTCGCCCCAAATACACTTTCCAATTATTCACCCCAAAATACACATTCTACATATTTCACCCCAAAATACACTTTCCAATTATTCACCCCAAAATACACATTCTACATATTCACCCCAAAATACACTTTCCAATTATTCACCCCAAAATACACATTCATCCCAAAATACACATTCTACATATTCACCCCAAAATACACATTCTACATATTCGCCCCAAAATACACATTCATCCCAAAATACACATTCTACATATTCACCCCAAAATAAACATTCTACATATTCACCCCAAAATACACATTCTACATATTCACCCCAAAATAAACATTCTACATATTCGCCCAAAATACACATTCACCCCAAAATAAACATTCTACACATTCACCCCAAAATACACATTCTACATATTCACCCCAAAATAAACATTCTACACATTCACCCCAAAACACACATTCTACATATTCACCCCAAAATAAACATTATACATATTCACCCCAAAATACACATTCTACATATTCACCCCAAAATACACTTTCCAATTATTCACCCCAAAATACACATTCACCCCAAAATACACATTCTACATATTCACCCCAAAATACACATTCTACATATTTGCCCCAAAATACACATTCTACATATTCGCCCCAAAATACACATTCTACATATTCGCCCCAAAATACACTTTCCAATTATTCACCCCAAAATACACATTCTACATATTCACCCCAAAATACACTTTCCAATTATTCACCCCAAAATACACATTCTACATATTCACCCCAAAATACACTTTCCAATTATTCACCCCAAAATACACATTCATCCCAAAATACACATTCTACATATTCACCCCAAAATACACATTCTACATATTCGCCCCAAAATACACATTCATCCCAAAATACACATTCTACATATTCACCCCAAAATAAACATTCTACATATTCACCCCAAAATACACATTCTACATATTCACCCCAAAATAAACATTCTACATATTCGCCCCAAAATACACATTCTACATATTCACCCCAAAATACACATTCTACATATTCACCCCAAAATAAACATTCTACACATTCACCCCAAAATACACATTCTACATATTCACCCCAAAATAAACATTCTACATATTCACCCCAAAATAAACATTCTACATATTCACCCCAAAATACACATTCTACATATTCACCCCAAAATAAACATTCTACATATTCACCCCAAAATACACATTCTACATATTCACCCAAAATAAACATTCTACACATTCTACATATTCACCCCAAAATAAACATTCTACATATTCGCCCCAAAATACACATTCACCCCAAAATACACATTCTACATATTCACCCCAAAATACACATTCTACATATTCACCCCAAAATACACATTCACCCCAAAATACACATTCTACATATTCACCCCAAAATAAACATTCTACATATTCACCCCAAAATAAACATTCTACATATTCACCCCAAAATACACATTCTACATATTCACCCCAAAATAAACATTCTAAGTATTCACCCCAAAATACACATTCTACATATTCACCCCAAAATAAACATTCTACATATTCACCCCAAAATACACATTCTACATATTCACCCCAAAATAAACATTCTACATATTCACCCCAAAATACACATTCTACATATTCACCCCAAAATACACATTCTACATATTCACCCCAAAATACACATTCTACATATTCACCCCAAAATACACATTCACCCCAAAATACACATTCTACATATTCACCCCAAAATAAACATTCTACATATTCACCCCAAAATAAACATTCTACATATTCACCCCAAAATACACATTCTACATATTCACCCCAAAATAAACATTCTAAGTATTCACCCCAAAATACACATTCTACATATTCACCCCAAAATAAACATTCTACATATTCACCCCAAAATACACATTCTACATATTCACCCCAAAATAAACATTCTACATATTCACCCCAAAATACACATTCTACATATTCACCCCAAAATACACATTCTACATATTCACCCCAAAATAAACATTCTACATATTCAACGCCATCCCGAGCCATTTCTGCATTTTATACACATGTAGCCAGGAGCTCTCTATTATGCTTGCAATTCAGGGACAGTGTGCAGTGCTAATAATGTGGCGCTGTCTCCCTCTAGTGTTGGATTGGACACCATGTGTCATTTCCTAAAAAAACTGAACGCAAAGCATTGTGGGACGTGTAGTTCAGAATGCCGGGGTTTCAATTTCAGCCGGACTGATCTGAACTACCACTACCAGACTGCTGAGGAGAGCAGAACATAATGCTGGGGAAGGATAGAAAAAGTCAGGTCCCGGTCTAGGTCACTTTCATGGGACCTCAGCCTGAAACTGCCAGCAGGAGCGCATACCTCCCAACGTTTTGAGATGGAAATGAGGGACACCTACTAACAAACATATGTAGGAATAGGACACGCCCCCTGCCACACCTCCTTATAGGGGAATTAACCCCCAAAAAAGGTTAATTAAATCCATTTTTTTTACCACTACTATTCCTTTATATTGGCTGTTAAAATGTACAAATGCAGCAATTTAGAAATTGGATGAAAGGTTTAGCACTGGGAAACACCTTTTTTAAAGATAAAAAGTGAATTTTATATACAGCTATATAGATCAGACCAAATGAGGGACAAATGTGGAGGAAAGAGGGGCAGAGGGACATTGCTCCAAATCAGGGACAGTTGGGAGCTATGGGAGCGCTGTGCCAATGTGAATCGCAGCCTGCATAGGAGAGCGTTATCTACAGCTGCATACAGAGGGACATTTGCGGACAGAGTCGCTTACCATCTACCGTGGTCCGGAGGCTGTTCTCGACCTGCACTTCAGATGCGGGTAGGCCACGGCGCAGTGTGACGGAGGTCAGACGCCGTCCCTTGAGCCAGGACCCAAAGGGAGTTCCTATAGGAGTCTTCCTCATCATCTGCAGCACTGCCAGCAACATCTGTGTGCTGTGGGTGAGCGGGCACCTGCCCAGTTGGTACCATAGACCAGGGATATGCAATTAGCGGACCTCCAGCTGTTGCAGATTTATAAGTCCCATGAGGCACAGCAAGACTTTAACAGCAACAAGCATGACACTCAGAGGCAGAGGCATGATGGGACTTGTAGTTTTGCAACAGCTGGAGGTCCGCTAATTGCATAGACACTGCATATAGACATCATTGTCTCCGCTCACATTCCCGATACTTGTAGTGCTACTGGAGTCAAGTTCAGCCAATCCCATAGACACTGTATGCAGACATCTGTGCTTTGCTCACATCCCTGTCATCAGTAGCTCCACTGGGTTCAATATTAGTAAAGCAGCCTACATGGTGACCAGTTGTGTTTAGGTCATGCAGGAAGAATCTGCAGTCTTAAAGGGGCCAATCACATACCAGTTAAAGTTGCTTTGCTCTAACATCAAGGATTATTCCCTTCATCATACTTAAAGTGCTAGCTGAATATTTGCCGGATTCTGCAGTGTTGCCATTAACCCCTTTTATCCTCTCCTTAGTGTAGCGCCGGCTCCTGAAGAGCACACACTATGTGTTTTTTTTCTATTTAAAATCCTTAAAGCCACAGTTGGGTTTTAGGGTTAATTATACCAAATTGTAGTTTCAGTACCAGTCTGGCTGGATTGCACTGGGTTCCGCTTGGTCACAGGTGTCGCTGTCACCACTGGCAAGTGTGGGAACGCAGTTTAGCTGGGCGTATTGAGTGCCATTCTTTCTCAGAACCAGCCCAGTGGGAGTGTCGTCTTGCTGTGCATTCTGGGAGAGGGTACTTAAGGTACTGACATCACGTGCTTCAGATTTCCAGTCCAGAAGATCATGTTTGGTCCTGGTCCTCCTGACCACCCCCCATGGCCCTCATGGCCTGGGGTACGGATCCATCCAATTTCAAGTTTTGGGGCTGGCTAGCCCCAGGCAAAGTAACTGAGAGGAGGATTCAAAGGTGGTCCGGTGCCGTCTCATCTGTGAAGAGGCCCAGCAACTGGAGAAGCACCCAGGGGAGGACTCTTCGGGAGAAGGCCACGCATAAGGCTGACTTCTCAGAAGGAGCCTGGAGGCTCAGTTGAAAGTGAATCTACACTCATACAGTATCACTGGACTGGCTGCGAGATACTGGCACCATATGATAGCTCTATAAATTTATCTACATCCCTCAGTTACATTCAAGTCTGTGGCAGAGACTTTATTCAAGGGTCCTACATCCAAATCTGTGGCAGAGACTTTATTTTACTTAAACACTCTATCGGCTGCTAGGCCTAGTGAGAGGAGGTCTATCGGGTAGCTGTGAGAATCCAGTTCTGAGCAGTGATTCTCTGGATTTCTATAGTGAGAGAATTCCTTCTTTTGCAGTTCTTTTGCAGTTCCAAAAGTACCTGAACTTCCTACCTAACCCTCTACCATTCTTTGAGAGACTGTTTTGTCTACTTTGTCTATTTGTTGTCAAATAAATATCCCAAAAAGTGGATTGAGCGTCAGTTTCTGCAATTCTTTGGGCCATCTACAGCTGGCCATACACCTATAGATTATCTGCAGATTTTCTATGGTTAGATGGAAAAAGTGGGAGATTCCTCCATCCACACAGTTTAGCGAACATGGAGAAATCTGTTGCACTTTTTCCATCTAACCATAGAAAATCTGCAGATAATCTATAGGTGTATGGCCAGCTTACCTCAGGAAACCCCTAGACGTACACAAGGTCAAGAAGGTAAAGGTAAGCCCAACAAAACCAGCAGCTCCTTCGGGGGTCAGTGCTACATTAGTATCACAAGTGATTAAGTGTTATCTAACACAAGGGAACCTGCTCTCATTCTCTGGAACTCTGCTTAAAGGAGCCAGACAATTTAACCACAACAGTTTGCTAATGTTTGTTAATTGATGTAAAGTGCCTGTGGGCTGAGGAGATAGAGAGGAGTGGCCTGACATAGTTATTAAGTTATATTAAGTGTCTGTCCCCTGCCTCTTTGCTGCCTGTTCACACAGGCTTCTGTGATTGGACTTAGTCACACTGTGTTCTTTGCATTTTACCTTGCTAGCATAAATCTCTAAACTGCAAAACAACATTTCATATTCATATTCCTCCTGTCACACTGTTCCCTCATCACACTGACCCCCTCCTTTTACACTGCCCTCCTCCTGTCACTATGACCCCCTCCTGTCACACTGCCCCCCACTTTCACATTGCCCCCCCCATCCTGTCACACTTCCCTCCTTCTGTCACACTGCCCCCCTCCTGTCACACTACCAACCCGTGACACTTCCCCCTCCTGTCACACTGCCAACCCATCACACTACCCCCTTCCTGTCACATTGCCCTCCTCCTGTCACACTGCCCCCCTGCTGTCACACTGCCCTCCTCCTGTCACACTACCAACCCGTCACACTGCCCCCCCTCCTGTCACAATGCCAACCCATCACACTACCCCCCTCCTGTCACACTGTTCTCCTCCTGTCACACTACCAACCCGTCACACTGCCCCCTCCTGTTACATTGCTCTCCTCCTGTCACACTGCCCCCCCTGTCACACCGCCAACCCATCACACTGCCCCCTCTTTCTGTCACACTGCTCTCCTCCTGTCACACTGCCTCCTCCTGTCACACTGCCCCCCCTCCTGTCTCACTGCCCTCCCCCCATCACACTGCCCCCCCTCACACTGCTCTCCTCCTGTCACACTGCCCTAATCTGTCATACTGCCCCCCTCTTGTCACACTGCCAACCCTTCGCACTACCCTTCTCCTGTCACACTGCTCCCTTATCACGCTGCCCTCCTCCTGTCACACTGATCCCCTTCTGTCACACTGCCCTTCCTCCTGTCACACTGCCAAACCTTCGCACTACCCTCCTCCTGTCACACTGCTCCCTTATCACACTGCCCTCCTCCTGTCACACTGACCCCCTTCTGTCACACTGCCAACTCGTCACACTGCCCTTCCTCCTGTCACACTGCCTCCAACCTGTCACACTGCCCCCCCTCATGTCACTCTGCCCTCCTCCTGTCACACTGACCCCCTCCTGTCACACTGCCAACCCATCATACTGCTCCCCCATCACACTGACCCCCTCCTCTGTCAAACTGCCCAGGTATCCTTCTTAGATATGATGACTGCATTCATTTTCTTGTTCAACAGAACAAGTTCTCCAGCAGATGTGGAAGTTCGAGGAATATGGCAAATCATCTCCCACTGACAAGGGTGCTTAGAATGATCAGTTTTTTTTAATGCAAAACCTATATCCCAAAAAGGAAAAAAAATAGTTTGCTGTAGCTGATTGTGAAGCGTTAGCTGGAGTTTGGCTTCAGTTAGTGCATTTAGATCTGCTAATACATTTAACACCCCCCCCCCCCAGACTAAAGGTGCCCTCTAGACATGTGCAGACTGAAATATTTTGTTTCGGAATTTCGTTTTCGCCCGAAAAATAAATGTATTTAGTTACTCCAGAAATTCGTTTTTATTTATTTAGCTTTTCGTTAAAAAATTGCATTCGTCTGAAAATCAAAATGAATTACGGTCGGATCTGTAATTGAAGGCTTATGGTGTCTGTCGGAATGTTTAAAGAAGATTCGACGGAGCAGCAAAACTCACTTCAATCACTCAATTATACATTCCCGGACGAATATTTCGACTACAAGCTATAGTAGGATTCTAAGGTTGTATGACTTCTATGGGTTTTTTTAAGGCTATTTGCATTGCACACAGGTCATGTTAGCATTAAGAAAAAAAAATAAAAAATTAAGAAAAAAAATGCGTGGGGGTCCCCTGAAATTCCATACCAGGCCCTTCGGGTCTGGTATGGATATTAAGGGGAACCCCGTGCCAACAAAAAAAAAATGGCGTGGGGTCCCCCTCAAAATCCATACCAGACCCTTATCTGAGCACGCAACCTGGCAGGCCGCAGGAAAAGAGGGGGGACGAGAGAGCGCCCCCCCCTCCTGAACCGTACCAGGCCACATGCCCTCAACATTGGGAGGATGCTTTGAGGTAGCCCTTCAGAGCACCTTGTCCCCATGTTGATGAGGACAATGGCCTCATTCCCACAACCCTGGCCGGTGGTTGTGGGGGTCTGTGGGCGGGGCGCTTATCGGAATCTGGAAGCCCACTTTAACAAGGTGACCCCCAGATCCTGGCCTCCCCCCTGTGTGAAATGGTAAGGGGGTACAAAAGTACTCCTACCATTTCACCAAAAAAGTGACAAAGTGTTAAAAATGACAGGAGACGGTCTTTAACAATTCCTTTATTAAAGTCTTCTTTCATCTTCTTTCTTCCTTCTTCTTTTCTTCATCCTTCGGTTTCTTCCTCCATCTTCTTCTTCCTCCGATCCTCTTCTTCCTCCGATCCGCTTCTTCTTGGTCTGGTGTTCTCGCCTGGCATCTTCTTCCACGGCGTCTCTTCTTGGTTCACGGGCCGCTCCGCGCAATGGGAGGCTCCGGCTGTGTGACGCTTCTCTTCTTCTGACAGTTCTTTTATAATGGAGGGCGGGGCCACCCGGTGACACTGCCCCCCCTGTCACACCGCCAACCCATCACACTGCCCCCTCTTTCTGTCACACTGCTCTCCTCCTGTCACACTGCCTCCTCCTGTCACACTGCCCCCCCTCCTGTCTCACTGCCCTCCCCCCATCACACTGCCCCCCCTCACACTGCTCTCCTCCTGTCACACTGCCCTAATCTGTCATACTGCCCCCCTCTTGTCACACTGCCAACCCTTCGCACTACCCTTCTCCTGTCACACTGCTCCCTTATCACGCTGCCCTCCTCCTGTCACACTGATCCCCTTCTGTCACACTGCCCTTCCTCCTGTCACACTGCCAAACCTTCGCACTACCCTCCTCCTGTCACACTGCTCCCTTATCACACTGCCCTCCTCCTGTCACACTGACCCCCTTCTGTCACACTGCCAACTCGTCACACTGCCCTTCCTCCTGTCACACTGCCTCCAACCTGTCACACTGCCCCCCCTCATGTCACTCTGCCCTCCTCCTGTCACACTGACCCCCTCCTGTCACACTGCCAACCCATCATACTGCTCCCCCATCACACTGACCCCCTCCTCTGTCAAACTGCCCAGGTATCCTTCTTAGATATGATGACTGCATTCATTTTCTTGTTCAACAGAACAAGTTCTCCAGCAGATGTGGAAGTTCGAGGAATATGGCAAATCATCTCCCACTGACAAGGGTGCTTAGAATGATCAGTTTTTTTTAATGCAAAACCTATATCCCAAAAAGGAAAAAAAATAGTTTGCTGTAGCTGATTGTGAAGCGTTAGCTGGAGTTTGGCTTCAGTTAGTGCATTTAGATCTGCTAATACATTTAACACCCCCCCCCCCCCCAGACTAAAGGTGCCCTCTAGACATGTGCAGACTGAAATATTTTGTTTCGGAATTTCGTTTTCGCCCGAAAAATAAATGTATTTAGTTACTCCAGAAATTCGTTTTTATTTATTTAGCTTTTCGTTAAAAAATTGCATTCGTCTGAAAATCAAAATGAATTACGGTCGGATCTGTAATTGAAGGCTTATGGTGTCTGTCGGAATGTTTAAAGAAGATTCGACGGAGCAGCAAAACTCACTTCAATCACTCAATTATACATTCCCGGACGAATATTTCGACTACAAGCTATAGTAGGATTCTAAGGTTGTATGACTTCTATGGGTTTTTTTAAGGCTATTTGCATTGCACACAGGTCATGTTAGCATTAAGAAAAAAAAATAAAAAATTAAGAAAAAAAATGCGTGGGGGTCCCCTGAAATTCCATACCAGGCCCTTCGGGTCTGGTATGGATATTAAGGGGAACCCCGTGCCAACAAAAAAAAAATGGCGTGGGGTCCCCCTCAAAATCCATACCAGACCCTTATCTGAGCATGCAACCTGGCAGGCCGCAGGAAAAGAGGGGGGACGAGAGAGCGCCCCCCCTCCTGAACCGTACCAGGCCACATGCCCTCAACATTGGGAGGATGCTTTGAGGTAGCCCTTCAGAGCACCTTGTCCCCATGTTGATGAGGACAATGGCCTCATTCCCACAACCCTGGCCGGTGGTTGTGGGGGTCTGTGGGCGGGGCGCTTATCGGAATCTGGAAGCCCACTTTAACAAGGTGACCCCCAGATCCTGGCCTCCCCCCCTGTGTGAAATGGTAAGGGGGTACAAAAGTACTCCTACCATTTCACCAAAAAAGTGACCAAGTGTTAAAAATGACAGGAGACAGTCTTTAACAATTCCTTTATTAAAGTCTTCTTTCATCTTCTTTCTTCCTTCTTCTTTTCTTCATCCTTCGGTTTCTTCCTCCATCTTCTTCTTCCTCCGATCCTCTTCTTCCTCCGATCCGCTTCTTCTTGGTCTGGTGTTCTCGCCTGGCATCTTCTTCCACGGCGTCTCTTCTTGGTTCACGGGCCGCTCCGCGCAATGGGAGGCTCCGGCTGTGTGACGCTTCTCTTCTTCTGACAGTTCTTTTATAATGGAGGGCGGGGCCACCCGGTGACTCTGCCCCCCTCTGACGCATGGAACCGCGGGGTTCCCCTTAATATCCATACCAGACCCGAAGGACCTAGTATGCTCTTGAAGGGGAACCCATGCCGGTTTTTTTTCTACATTAAAGTCATGTTGTAAGTCACGCTGTGATTCACACTCAAGTCGTGTCCAAGTTGCCTCCCAAAGTCGTGCTGGAAGTCGTGTTGCCTCTGTGTGAATGAATGGAATGTTGTGATACAAGTTCAATAAACACAGATTGTTATTGTTAGAGTCGAATCTCCTATCTGTATCGAACTGTGTCAAAACGAAAACGAAAATAAAGCATTTATGTCGCATCTTTCGTTTTTCGGACTCTGTGCTTTCGTTTTTCGGACTCTGTGCTGTCGTTTGTCAAAACGATAACGAAAATACCTGAAATTCGGACGAAAATGAATTCAGACGAAAACAAATGCACATGTCTAGTACCCTCTGTGATCCTTCATCCAGAATAGGGGCACTGTAAATATGTAATTTACAGGTCTCTTCCTTTTCTGAATGGGCACAGTGAGTAATTGGTACTGATCACTCACTGTGTCAATTCATAACTGAAGCATAGTAAACTATGATTAGTACGCTTCAGTTTATGAATGAATGGGAAGCTCTGTACAGAGCAATTTCTGTCCATTCACTCTGTGCAGCTGAGGCTGCAGAGATGGAGAATATGGGCTGTGTCCTCAATTTCCTCTCAAATGTGAAACATCAGAGGTCTGTTTGGATCCCTGATATCTCATCAATGCCCCCCAACGGGGCTCCCAAAAAAATAGTAAAACAAAAACAAAAAAGCAAAATAAAAAATTGTAGAAAATAAAAAAATAAAAAAATAATAATTTGTAAAAAATAAGAAGAAAATAAAGCAACAAAAATTAAAAATTACTGACCCCGTCCACTGCCCTACTGACGTTCACTGCATTTCTGACAAAGTCCACTGCCATAATTACACCATCCACTGCTCTACTGACTGACACTATTCACAGTTCTACTGACACCAGTGGCAGAACTACCAGGGTTGTAAAGGCTCATTCACACCATACGTGCATGAAAACTGATGGGAAAACAACGCAGATTTCACTTGCAGTTGACATCAGTTTTCATGCGTGTTAGTTATGTGCCCTGTTTTTTTTTCCACGCAGAAAACTGCATACACATTGCAGATTCATACTCAGAAAAAAGCAACACGTGAGCCTCACTGTGCCCCATCAAATGCAGCCTCACTGTGCCCCATCAAACATAGCCACTGTGCCACATCAAATGTTGCTAGTGTGCCCCCCCCCCCCCGCCACCGTCTGTATTTACCCTGTCTTGGTGGGACAACTCCTCAATGTCTTCTCCCTTCCTCTGCCGCTGTAATTCAGTCACCCAGCACCCGATAAGGGGTTGACAGTGGCGGCCATACATAGATTCATGCACTCTCCAGCCAGTCCTGTGCATTCCAGCCTCCCCGGTGTTCTCCAGCCTCCCCTGTAAATGACACTGGCAGTGATGGGTTTAACCAGGGGGTGGCAGTGTAGGGGTTAAGTGTGTCCTAGGGGCATGTTACTAACTGTGGGGGGCTTGGCTGTGTGCTAGTGAACACTGATCTCTGCTCCAATCACAAGGAGCAGAGGTCAGTGTCACTTGTTGCTAGGCAGAATGGGGAGATGCTGTTTACAACAGCATCTCCCCGTTCTCCTTCCCCGTGAGACGATCGCTGGTACCCCCGCGGCGATCGAGTTCGCGGAACCCGCAACCAGACTCACAGGGGTCCCGACCGGCATGCGCGCCTGCCGCCAGCGGCATGCACGTGATGGCAGGGCGGCAAATTCAACTGGACGTACCTGTACGCCAGTTTGCCTGCCCGTGCCATTCTGCCGACCTACATCATCGTGTGCCGGTCAGGAAGTGATTAATAATAACTACTGCAGGAGGGAACAGACACAAAAGATACACTCTGCATCTTTCCAAATAACTGTTCTGCCTTATTATGATACAATTGAAGGTTTTTATACACATGATTACGTAGGTATCACATTAATATTACAATTGTACTTTTATAGTAACAAGGGGCATAACATAGGCAGGCTAATTCTAATCAGGACTCGAAAGAATGCAAACATGTAATGAAAACATTATAAGTGTCATGTGCAGAGTGAGGGCAGTGTGCAATACATACAAAATAGAATACAATTATATACAGAACTTACAAATTTTCTTTACAAATCTAACTGTAGCGCCAGCTCCTAAAGAGCACACGCTATGTGTTTTTTTCATTTAACATTCCTGGAACTGTAGTTTGGTTTTGGGTTCAATTACACCAAATTATGGTCTCAGCACCAGTCTGGCTGGATTGCACTGTGTTCTGCTTGGCTATGGGTGGCGCTGTCATCCTTGGAAAGTATGAGAACGCAGTTCAGCTGGGCGCATTGAGTGCCAATTCTTTCTCGGAACCAGCCGAGTGGGAGTGTCATCTTGCTGTGCATTCTGGGAGAGGGTACTTAAGTTACTGACATCACGTGCTTCAGAGTTCCGGTCCAGAAGTGCTTTCTGTTTGGTCCTGGTCCTCCTGACCAGCCCACAGGGCTCTCGTGGCCTGCAGTGCAGATCCATCCAAGTCCGAGTCTCGGGGCTGGCTAGCCTGAAGCAAAGTAACTGGAAGGAAGATTCGGAGGTGGTTTGGTGCCGTCTGCACTGTGGAGAGGCCCAGCAACTGAAGAAGCAACCAGGGGAGGATTCTTCGGGAGAAGGCCATGCGGAAGGCTGGTTTCTCAGAAAGAGCCTGGAGGCTTAGTTGAAAGACCCCAAGTGAATCTACACTTGTGTGGCATCGCTGGACCGGCTGCAAGATACCGGTACCGTATGAGGGTGCTCTAAGTTTGTCTACATCCTTCAGTTACTACAAGTGTTCTTCGATAAGTCTGTGGCAGAGACTTTGCTTTATCTGAGCATTCTATCGGCTGCTAGGCCTAGTGAGAGAAGGTCTATCCGATAAGGGTGAGGATCCAGTTGTGAATGGCTATTCTCTGGATTCCTAAAGTGAGAGACTTCCTATTTGACTAAGTTCCAAGAGTACCTGAACTTTCTACCTAAAACCCTCTAACCCTCATTGAGAGACTGTGTTTTGTCTACTCCTTTTTTCAAATAAAAATCCCTTAAGCGGATTTGGTGTCAGTCTCTGCAGTTCTTGGGCCATCAACCTCGGGAAACCCCTAGACGCATAAGAGGTGAAGAAGGTAACGGTAAGCCCAAATAAAATCAGCAGCTCCTTCAGGGGTCAGTGCTACATAACCCTTTTTATTTTTTAAGTTAAAAAATTTGATAAAATTGAAAAATTATTAAAAAACAATTGCATTTCTTTATATTCGATTAAAAAAAAAATTTTGTTTAGATCTATAGAAACATTTGTATTGGGAAAAAAATGCACGTGTGGCTAGCTGAAGGGTCTCTTGGACAATCATTGGACAGTTTAATGCATGTAACAGAAATGAATACTTTTTCTTTCTGTGCTGCAATGCATCATAGTGATATGGAAAGTCTACATAACTACATAGACGTCTGATTTTGGGCTGGTAAATAATGTGCATTTTAATGTTTGCAAAAGTACAGATGCAAAAAAAGTCCTTATACTTTTACAATTGTTATTTAGGATTTTGAACTTCTCCAGCTGAATTTTTCTGCTTGGTTTGTGCTGACAGTGTAATATGATACAGACTTGTGGCTGCTGCTGATGTGGCACTATAGCTACTTCTGTGCTAACCATCAGCAATTGGCTCGTTGGTCTAGGGGTATGATTCTCGCTTAGGGTGCGAGAGGTCCCGGGTTCAAATCCCGGACGAGCCCAGGTTTTACTTTCCGAACCTTTTCATTATATGCCTTTTTGACCGAAATGTCTCCTTTTTACTCTGTTACTTGGACAGCTACAGGGTGCTTGCAAATACTATAGTAGCCCCCCACCCTCCCATTGCCCCTGAGAACTATTTATGCCAACAAACAACACTGCTCTGCTGGGTGATCACTGCCATTGGCATGACATATGGACACATGTCCAAATACAAGCATATATGTACATCAGTGAGTGCCTACATATACACGTTAAGGCCTTGTTTACACTAACGGTGCTCTTGGAAGAGCGATCCACTTTTGGATCGCTCTTCAGAGAGCATTTGAAAGGCAGTGAGGAGGCATTTCATGTTTCATTGCCTCCTCCCTGTCTGCTTTAACCACTACAGCCCCGGACCAATAAACACCTTAAGGACCAGAGGTCTTTTTCCAATTTCGCACTGCGCTGCTTTAACTGGTAATTGCGCGGTCATGCAATATTGCACCCAAACGAAATTTGCGTCCTTTTCTTCCCACAAATAGAGCTTTCTTTTGATGGTATTTGATTGCCTCTGCGATTTTTATTTTTTGCGATATAAATGGAAAAAGAGCGAAAATTTTGAAAAAAAAAGATATTTTCTTCTTTTTGTTATAAGAAAAATCGAATAAACTAAATTTTAGTCATACATTGAGGGCAAAATTTATTCAACCACATGTCTTTAGTAAAAAAAATGTCAATAAGCGTATATTTTTTGGTTTGCGCAAAAGTTATAGCGTCTACAAACTAGAGTACATTTTCTGGAATTTACACAGCTTTTAATTTATGACTGCCTATCTCATTTCTTGAGGTGCTAAAATGGCAGGGCAGTACAAACCCCCCCCCCAAATGACCCCATTTTGGGAAGTAGACACCCCAAGGAAATTGCTGATGGGTATGTTGAGCCCATTGAATATTTATTTTTTTTGTCCTAAGGGATTGAATAATGACCAAAAAAAAAAAAAAATTACAAAAAGTTGTCACTAAATGATATATTGCTCACACATGCCATGGTTATATGTGGAATTGCACCCCAAAATATATTCCGCTACTTCTCCCGAGTATGGGGATACCACATGTGTGGGACTTTTTGGGAGTCTAGTCGCGCACGGCACCCCGAAAACCAATCACCACCTTCAGGATTTCTAAGGGTGCAAATGTTTGATTTCACTCCTCACTACCTATCACAGTTTCGAAGGCCATAAAATGCCAAAATAGCACAAAACCCCCCAAAATGACCCCATTTTGGAAAGTAGACACCCCAAGCTATTTACTGAGAGGCATGTTGAGTCCATGGAATATTTTATATTTTGCCACAAGTTGCGGGAATATTACAAACTTTTTTTTTTTTTTTGCACAAAGTTGTCACTAAATTATATATTGCTCACACATGCTATGGGCATATGTGAAATGACACCCCAAAATACATTCTGCTGCTTCTCCTGAGTACAGGGATACCACATGTGTGGGACTTTTTGGGAGCCTAGCCGCGTACGGGACCCCGAAATCCAAGCACCGCCTTCAGGATTTCTAAGGGCATACATTTTTTATTTTACTCCTCACTACCTATCACTACCTATCACAGTTTTGAAGGCCATGAAATGCCAAGATGGCACAAAACCCCCCCAAATGACCCCATTTTGGAAAGTAGACACCCCAAGCTATTTGCTGAGGGCCATGTTGAGACCATTGAATATTTTTTTTTTTGTCCCAAGGGATTGAATAATGACAAAAAATAAAAAAAAATTTTTTTTTTACAAAAAGTTGTCACTAAATGATATATTGCTCACACATGCCATGGTTATATGTGGAATTGCACCCCAAAATATATTCCCCTACTTCTCCCGAGTATGGGGATACCACATGTGTGGGACTTTTTGGGAGTCTAGTCGCGCACGGCACCCCGAAATTCAATCACCACCTTCAGGATTTCTAAGGGTGCAAATTTTTGATTTCACTCCTCCTTCTACCTATCACAGTTTCGAAGGCCATAAAATGCCAAAATAGCACAAAACCCCCCAAAATGACCCCATTTTGGAAAGTAGACACCCCAAGCTATTTACTGAGAGCCATGTTGAGTCCATGGATTATTTTATATTTTGCCACAAGTTGCAGGAATATTACAAACTTTTTTTTTTTTTGCACAAAGTTGTCACTAAATGATATATTGCTCACACATGCTATGGGCATAAGTCAAATTACACCCCAAAATAAATTCTGCTGCTTCTCCCGAGTACGGGGATACCACATGTGGGGGACTTTTTGGGAGCCTAGCCACGTACGGGACCCCGAAAACCAAGCACTGCCTTCCGGATTTAAATATAAAATGCTACCAAAAAAACTGTTAGCGATCGCAGGGATCAGGCCTGACTCTGCGATCGCTGCAGTTATGTGTTTAGTGTTTTGTAAGTGACAGTGATCGATCGATACTGCACTTGGGTGGGCTGGGCAGAGGGGCAAAACGCAGGTGCTAGCAGGTATCTGGGCTGATCCCGCTAACAATGCGTTTTTTTCGGAACCCTGAACTGCTGGGGACGCTAGTATAGATCTGATCAGATCAGATATTGATCTGTTCAGATTCTATACCACTACGGGAGGTGTATGCTTTGCGTGTGGGTGTTAACGGTACTGGCACTAACCTAGCGCTGCCTGGGGCGACGCAGACCCTGACCCTAAAACCTAATTGATATCACCCGCCGGGTGATCAGGGGGTTAAACCTTTATTGGGTAATAAATGGTGGGTGCCCTGATGCTATAAAAAGCAAACTAACCAGAGTCACCCGTAACACTTATACGGTGATCAGTGGTGAAAGGGTTAACTAGGGGCAATCAGGGGGTTCAAATTTTTATTAGGTAGTATATGGGGGTCCCTGGCGCTATATAAAAACCTGACGGGGAACCTAAATAACTAACTGGCTAACCAGCGTCACCAGTGACACTTATACTGTGATCGCTGGTGAAAGGGTTAACTAGGCTCAATCAGGGGGTTAAAACCATTATTGGGTAGTATATAGGGGTACCTAACGCTATAAAAACCTGGCGGTGAACCTAAAAAAATAACTAGCTACCTAACGACACTAGTGACACTAATGCAGCGATCAGAAAAACGATCGCTTAGTGACACTGGCAAAAGGGGGTGAAAGGGTTAACTAGGGGCAATCAGAGGGTTAAAACCATTATTGGGTAGTATATCGGGGTACCTAGCACTATAAAAACCTGGCGGTGAACTTAAAAAAATAACTAGCTACCTAGCGGCACTAGTGACACTAATGCAGCGATCAGAAAAAGAGCGCTTAGTGACACTGGCAAAAGGGGGTGAAAGGGTTAACTAGGGGCAATCAGGGGGTTAAAACCATTATTGGGTAGTATATCGGGGTACCTAGCGCTATAAAAACCTGGCGGTGAACCTAAAAAAAAAACTAGCTACCTAGCGACACTGGCTACACTAATGCAGCGATCAGAAAAATGATCGCTTAGTGACACTGGCAAAAGGGGGTGAAAGGGTTAACTAGGGGCAATCAGGGGGTTAAAACCATTATTGGGTAATATATCGGGGTACCTAGCGCTATAAAAACCTGGCGGTGAACCTAAAAAAATAACTAGCTACCTAGCGACAGTAGCGACACTAATGCAGCGATCAGAAAAATGATCGCTTAGTGACAGTGGCAAAAGGGGGTGAAAGGGTTAACTAGGGGCAATCAGGGGGTTAAAACCATTATTGGGTAGTATATCGGGGTACCTAGCGATATAAAAACCTGGCGGTGAACCTAAAAAAATAACTAGCTACCTAGCGACAGTAGCGACACTAATGCAGTGATCAAAAAAATGATCGCTTAGTGACACTGGCAAAAGGGGGTGAAAGGGTTAACTCTAGGGGCAATCAGGGGGTTAAATCTTTATTGGGGGGTGATAGGGGGCTACCCTGGACCTAACACTAACAGCCCTGACAGTTTTAACTGTTACAACTGACACTGAATGCAGTGATCAGTAAAGAAATGCTCAATGCAATCAGTGACACTGTGACTGGGGGGAGGGGAGGGCGGGGGGCGATCGGGGGGGGGGGGGGGGGGTTTGTGTACCTATGTGTACCTATGTGTCAGTGTAGTGTTTTGGTGCACTTACTTTTAGTCTTCTCGTCATAGTCCGGTCAAAAAGACCGCCCCGAGGAGAATGACATCACTTCCTCCTTCCTGTGTATACAATACACAGTGGGAGGAAGCTTGTCATTGGCCAGGAGCGATCCAGAGGGGGTGCCTAGAAACCAACGGCCATCCCCTCATCACGGATCGCTCCTGGAGCGAACCGGACCGCCGTATCCAGCGGGAGGGGGTCCGATCGGACCCCCCACCCGCTGGAAGGCAGGCACGTACATGTACGTGCTTGTGCCTGCCGGTGCCATTGTGATGACGTACAATGGCAATACGGCGGTCCTTAAGTGGTTAACCCCTTGAACATAATTTCAGAGCGCCCTTATTCAGTCGCCGTTGCAGTTGGTGCTCAACATTTTTTGGGGGGCACAAACTGAAAAATTCTGAAAAATAATAAAAATAAAAACATCAAATGCAGCCTCACTGTGCCCATCATATGCAGCCAACTGTGCCCATCATATACAGCCAAATGTGCCTATTATATACAGCCTCTATGCCCATCATATAGAGCCAACTGTGCCCATCATTTGCAGCCAACTGTGCCCATCATATACAGCTACTGTGCCCATCATATGCAGCCAACTGTGCCCATCATATACAGCCTCACTGTGCCCCATCACATGCAACCACTGTGCCCATTATATATAGCCACCTTGTCCATCATATATAGCCACTGTGCCCATCATATGCAGCCAACTGTGCCCATCATATGCAGCCAAATGTGCCCATCATATACAGCCTCTGTGCCCATCATATAGAGCCAACTGTGCCCATAATTTGCAGCCAACTGTGCCCATCATATGCAGCCACTGTGCCCATAATATGCAGCCAACTGCGCCCATCATATGCAGCCTCACTGTGCCCCATCCTATGCAGTCAACTGTGCCCCATCACATGCAGCCACTATGCCCATCATATACAGCCACTGTGCCCATCATATATAGCCACCTTGCCCATCATATGCAGCCAACTGTGCCCATCATATACAGCCAAATGTGCCCATTATATACAGCCTCTGTGCCCATCATATAGAGCCAACTGTGCCCATCATTTGCAGCCAACTGTGCCCATCATATGCAGCCACTGTGGCCATCATATGCAGCCAACTGTACCCATCATATATAGCCACTGTGCTCATCATATGCAGCCAACTGTGCTCATCATATGCAGCCTCACTGTGCCCCATCACATGCAGCCACTGTGCCCATTATATACAGCCACTGTGCCCATCATATATAGCCACCTTGCCCATCATATGCAGCCAACTGTGCCCATCATATACAGCAAATGTGCCCATCATTTGCAGCCAATTGTGCCCATCATATGCAGCCACTGTGCCCATCATATGCAGCCAACTGTGCTCATCATATGCAGCCTCACTGTGCCCCATCCTATGCATTCAACTGTGCCCCATCACATGCAGCCACTGTGCCCATTATATATAGTCACTGTGCCCATCATATACAGCCACTGTGCCCATCATATAAAGCCACTGTGCCCATCATGTGCAGCCAACTGTGGCCATCATATATAGCCACATTCATTCACTTTTCTAACATATCTGGGTGGACTCTGAGCGCAATTCTCTGCACCATCTTTTTGAAGCCTATTAAAGACTATGGCTCTTACCGGGTGCTTAAATTCAGGCACTGGTGTCCAAAAAGGGGGGTGGCTGGAGAGAGGGGGCAGCGCCCTTGCGCCCTTAATGGATGCACCACCACTGTTCAGTTGAATGGATTGCGTTCAGCAGGTGGTACTGCCCACTGAACCCAACAGCAGGGATAATCTTTGCTGTGCCGTGTATTCCCCCCGTGTGCTGCCTTTACACCATAAGGGAGAGCGGTTGGGGTGATAAAAACTCCAAACACAAATGTAAATGAGCCCTTACACCATCAGTCGTGGTAGTGAGTTTTTTTTATAGATATATAACAGGGCTACTCAATGGTTGTGCTTTACTAATACTGTAACCTCTTATAATTCAATTAGAAAAGTGGCCAACCCCTTTAAAATAATGCATTCTCATGTAGGGGGTATCTCCGTTGTTAGGTAGGCAGGCTGAGTGAGCTCCCTCTAGTGGGCAATCTAAAACTCTCTCTTCAATACAATAAGAAAAATATGGAAGAACATGCAAAGACAGGTATGGGTCATATCACAAATTAGTTACTAAACATTCTAAATGTACCTTAAAATATTTGCATTATACTAAAGTGAACCTGACCTGTCCCCCCAAACTGCATACTTTTTTAGTGAAGTGCAATGAGGACTCTCTATTCTTGGGTCAGGCTGCATATAAGGCCTCTACCCTTCTTCAAGTTGAGATGAACTATGTTCCCCTGCCATTAGGACCATCCCCCAACAGCCAAGTAGCAGAATCTCAGAGAACAATAAAGTATCTGCCATTTGACAGGTAAATGACAGGGGGTGGGGCTTAACCTTGACTTGTAAAGGCTCTGTATGCAGCCTGGTCCTTGACTGCAGAGCTTAGCCACATCTTGCCCCACCCGGTGTCCCTCTAATAAGGTTTGTATGCCCAGGGGGCAAAAAGGATCAGCAGTCATGTGATCACTGTGATTGGCTGCCAAAGTGGTCACATGATTGGAAGCTAGTCCTATTGACCACTGGTCGTTAATGGGGGCCCGAGAGTTGTCTTTTAGCACAGAATCATCGGTCGCTTGGCACCCAGTGATGCATATGTGCGTTATTTCCCCGAGGGCTTTCACACTACAGCGGTGCGCTGGCAGGACGTCAGAAAAAAAGTCCTGCCAGCAGCTTCTTTGGAGCGGTGAAGGAGCGGTGTGTTTACCGCTTCTCCACCGCTGCTCCCCATTGAAATCAATGGGCCAGCGCTGTAATACTGCCGGCTAAACGCCGCTGTTGTGGCGTATTGCCCGCGGTTTTAACCCTTTGGCGGCTGCTAGCAGGGGGTAAAAGCGCCCCGCTAGCGGCTGAAATGCGCTGCAAATCCGCCGCAAATCCGGCGGTAAAACGACGCAATGGGCGGTGTGGTGTGAAAGGGGTCTTAGAGTGGCATTGGACCAGTGTGCTGTCTATCATAGGAGCCTGGTTGCTTGCTGTGATTCATTTCTCTTATACCAAAGATATTCACCATACTCAGGTACTTACTATATCTACCTTTTGATATCTACTATATTTAGGTATGCTTGCATATCGTACACACAGTTCATTTTTTGAGCAATTATTATTTAATTTTATTTTTGTTTTCTGATATCACAGATTCCACCACACAATCACAGTTCACCTCTCTCTCCTCTCTCTTTCTCATCTTGTCTCTTGGCTAGTATCCCTCTGCTATTCTATGTTTTCCACCATCTCCATGTCCCTACCATCCTTGGCACAGGCCTTTTACTTATGTATGCAAAACTTTATGCCAATACTCATTGATTTTACTTTATACTTCAGATGCCTGACAAACATACTCATGTTTATAGCTACACTTTTTATGGACTAACGTGGTCTCTAGGGATACATCAGTACCATTACACAATCACAGTCCACCTCTCTCCAGGGCCAGACTGGCCTGCCGGGATACCGGGAGATTTCCTGTGGATCACAGTGCTGGCTGGCTCTGTAATATGCCCCCCCCCCCCCCCAGACCAGCTCGTGTGATAGTTGATAGAATCAACGTTCCGCCTATCACACGAGCCGGACTAGGGGGGGGAGCAGGACTGTGTTACTGAGCAGCCGCAGAACACAGAGCCAGCCAGCACTGTGATCCATAGGAGGAGATGCCACTCATACAGCCTGCCCCCCCAGTGCTCACCTCCACCACCACACTCTCCTGCCCCCTCCCCCTGCTCTCCACCATCACACTCTCCTGCCCCCCCCCCCCCCAGTGCTCTCCTCCACCACCACACTCTCCTGCCCCCCCTGCTCTCCACCACACTCTCCTGCCCCCCCGGTGCTCTCCTCCACCACCACACTCTCCTGCCCCCCCTGCTCTCCTCCACCACCACACTCTCCTGCCCGCCCCTGCTCTCCTCCACCACCACACTCTCCTGCCCCCCCCCCCTGCTCTCCTCCACCACCACACTCTCCTGCCCCCCCTGCTCTCCTCCACCACCACACTCTCCTGCCCCCTCCCCCAGCTCTCCACCACCACCACACTCTCCTGCCCCCCCCCCGCTCTCCTCCACCACCACACTCTCCTGCCCCCCCCGCTCTCCTCCACCACCACACTCTCCTGCCCCCCTGCTCTCCTCCACCACCCACTCTTCTGTCCCCCCCTGCTCTCCTCCACCACCACACTCTCCTGCCCCCCCCCCCCCGTGCTTTCTTTCCTAGCCACACTCTCCTGCTCCCCCTTCCCAGTGCTCTCCTCCACCACCACCCTCTCCTGCCCCCCTCCCCCCCAGTGCTCTCCTCCACCACCACCCTCTTCTGTCCCCCCCCCCCAGTGCTTCCCTCCACCGCCACACTCTCCTGCCCCCCCCCAGTGCTCTCTTTCACCGCCACACTCTCCTGCCCCCCCCCATTGCTCTCTTTCACCACCACACTCTACTGCCCCCCCCCAGTGCTCTCCTCCACCACCACCCTCTCCTCCACCACCACCCTTTCCTGCCCCTCCCCCCCAGTGCTCTCCACCACCACCCTCTCCTGCCCCCCCCCCCCCGTCCTCTCCACCACCACATTCTCCTGCCCCCTCCCAGTGCTCTCCTCCACCACCACACTCTCCTGCCCCCCCCCAACGCTCTCTTCTCCCCTGTCCTTGCTGCCTCCCTGCTCTCCAGCTCTCCCCATCCTTCTCTAGCCACCATCCCAGTGCTCTCCGCTGCCCCCCGGGTGCTCCCCCCCCCCACTGTTCTCCCACCCCAGTGCTCTCCCCCCACTGTTCTCCCACCCCAGTGCTCTCCCCCCACTGTTCTCCCCCCAGTGCTCTTCCCCCCCCCGTGCTCTCCTCTCCCCCCAGCGCTCTCCCCCCGGGTTCTCCCCCCAAGTGCCCAGCGCTCTCCCCCCAGTGCTGCCCCCCGTTCTTCCCCCCAATGCTGCCCCCCTGGGTTCTCCCCCCAAGTGCTCTCCACTCCCCCTAGTACTCTCCCCCCCTGTACTACCCCCCCCCCCCAGTGCTCGTGCCTCCCCCAGTGCTCTCCACCACCACCCTCTCCTGCCCCCAGTGCTCTCCACCACCACACTCTCCTGCCCCCCCCAGTGCTCTCCTCCACCACCACACTCTCCTGTCCCCTCCCAGTGCTTCCCTCCACCACCACACTCTCCTGCCCCCCCAGTGTTTGCACCTGCCCCCCCAGTGTTCTCCTCCACAACCACACTCTCCTGCCCCCCCACAGCTCTCTCCTCCCCTGTTCTTGCTGCCGCCCCTGCTCTCCAGCTCTCCCCATCCTTCTCTAGCCACCATCCCTGTGCTCTCCACTCCCCCCCTGTTCTCTCCCCCACTCCTGTTCTCCCCCCTGTTCTCCCCCCTCCCCGGGTGATCTCCCCCCATTGTTCTCCCACCCCAGTGCTCTCTCCCCACAGTTCTCCCCCCCCAGTGCTGTCCCCCAGTGCTCTCCCCCTCCGTGCTCTCCTCTCCCCCCAGTGCTCCCCCAAGTGCTCCCCCCCAGTGCTCGTGCCTCCCCCCAGTGCTCTCCACTCCCCCCTGTCCACCCCCAGCGCTCTCCACTCTCCCCTGTTCTTCCCCCTCAGTGCTTTCCTCCCTGTTCTTCCCCCCCGTGCGCTCCACTCCCCCCAGTGCTCTCCTCTCAGTGATCTCTCCCCTGTTCCTTCTCCCCCCAGTGCTCTCCAGCTCTCAACATCACTCTCCAGCCCCCCATTCTCCCTACCCCTGTTCTTTCTGGCCCCTTGGTGCTCTCCAGCCCCCCCCAGTGCTCTCCCCCCCCCCCCCATGCTCTCCACCCCTGTTTTTTTTGGCTCCCCCAGTACTCCTTACCTCTGTACTCTCCACTCCCCCCTGCATTTTGCCCCCACCCATGTGCTCTCCAATCCTACCAGTGCTCTCCACCCCCCATATTGCTCTCCAGTCCCCCTTGCTTTCCACCCCTGTTCTTTCTGGCCCCCACTGGTGCTCTCAAGCTCCCCTTCATTGCTCTCCACTCCCCCTGCTCTTTGTACCCCCCCATACTCTCCAGCCCCTGTGCTCTCCCCCCTGTTTTTCTGCCCCCCCTAGTGCTCTTCACCACCCCACACTCTTAGCCCCCCCAGTGCTCTCAGCCTACCGTGCTCTCCACCCCTGTTCTCCCCCCCCCCAGTGCTCTCAAGTTCCCCCCCCAGCGCTCTCCGCTCCCCACCCCTGTGATCTCCACTCCCCCCTGCTCTTTGCCCCCACCCATGTGTTCTCCAACCCGCCAGTACTCTCTGTTCCCCCTTCTCTCCACTTCCCCAGGACCATAGGACAGGCTGACTGGGGCCGGAAAATGAGGACGGCTGAAGGTGCAGGTGGCGGAGGGACCACTCCATCTCACAGCAAACAGATTCTCTGGAAGGAGCACCGTCCCCATCCAAAACGAGAACAGACCCTGCCTGCTGCTGGCCATCATGGATAGCCTGCTGGCATGCAAGGTACTGTACCGAGCATCAAAACACACCTTCCCACAGACAGGGACTGCAGACTGGGACATGGGGCACAGGATGGGCTGCAATTATGGGCACAGTGAGGCTGCATTCATGGCACAGTAAAGCTGCATTTGATGGACACAGTGAGGCTGTATTGATGGGCACAGTGAGGCTGCATTTGGTGGGCACAGTGAGGCTGCATTTGGTGGGAACAGTGAGGCTGCATTTGGTGGGCACAGTGAGGCTGCATTTGATGGGCACTGGTGAGGCTGCATTTGATGCATTGAGCTCTTGCATCAAGTCTGCAGTCTCTGACCATCTCCTGTAGCATGTCTGCAGTCTCTGAGGGAGTCTGGAGAGGAGTCAAGAGTGCGAGCACTACTGGGATGGGGGTCATGGGAAAAGTCAGACTTGTGTGGACTGTGGACAGGAGACTATAGGATAAAACCAGAGCCACCAAGCTGGAGCCGACTGACTGAGCCCTGCACAGTGCACCTGAGAGGAGGTCATTCACAGCACCACCAGGCCAGTCGGGGGGGGGGGGGTCACTGATGTAAGGAGGGTGTGAATACCATAATGTAAGGGAGCACTGATATAAAGGGTTTCCTCCTTATATTAGTAACTCGCCCCCCTTACCTTAGTGTATTCTTTCTGCATAAGGTGGTCCCCCCCCCCCACATTCTGAGTGCGTGTGTGTGTGTATGTATATGTGATTTCATATCTATATATAATACTCTCTTCATCAAATGTGCTTTAAAATGTATGGTTTTCCCTTTCATGAACAAGAAAATAATGACGTTATGCTGTTGGGCTGGTATGAAATTTTTTCCAGGGCTGGTTTTTATGCCCAGTCCAGCCTTGCCTCTCTCTCCTTTCCTATCTTGTCACTTGTTAGTATCCCTCTGCTATCCTATGTTTCTAACCATCTCTAAGTCCATACCCTCTTTGGCCCAGGCCTTTCATTCATATATATATACATATCTTTAGGTCAATACTTGATTTTATTTCATTACCTTAGATGCCTGACAAACATACTTATGTTCACAGCCTATACTCTTTATGGACTTACGAGGTCTCTAGGGATACATCACTATATCCATGCCATGCCTGCTCTTCGTTTGGCCCCTGGCAGGGTGCCATCTGACTCTGCCCCCCTCAGATCCCTGGTGAGGCACTTGCAGCCGCCTCCCTGTAGCCATACACCTGAAGAGCGAGCTGGATCCCGAAAAACACGTTGGATAGTATGATTCCCATGTACTATGCCTGCTATTGCATCAATGTATCAATATTCCTTGTTTATGTATCTTATTTTAAATTGGCAATTGTTGGTGATATTTATGCATGTAAACAATTTTACTTGAATAAACCATATACTGTATTTACTACTGTTTTATTTACTGACAGAAACGGTACCCACTTCATTTAAAGTCCCGGGGCAAACCCTTCGTTTTATTCTCTCATAGGAGCCGGTCCATTAGGCAGGACTTTGTTTGACAGTGGCCAGCGTTTCATATCATATGGGCCCTGTCCGTCCCTGCTCCACACTTGCCCTCAGCTAATTTCCACTTGCCAAATGCGAGCAGGCAAGTAGAAATTTTTAGGGCTGGTCTATACATAATTACATTGGTCCAAGCTTGATCAATGTAACTATGTAGCAGATATACCAAGCCTGGAATTCTTCAAGCTGCAAAGGCAGTGGACAGAAGCGTGCACATGTCATAGGTGTGATGCTTCGCATTAGCAGCCACAACTGACATAACACCTCCTCACCATCTGTCAAATGCCCTCTGAAGAGCATTCCACCATGGATCACACTTCAGAGGGTTAACACTAGTGCAAATGAGCTACAGTTGCCACCTCTTTAAAACCAAACACATAATAATTACACATTTTCTGATATGCAAGTTTAATTACCACCGGTTACAGGCATTCCTTTCTTTACATGCTGTCACAGCGTGAGGAGAGGAGAGCCGGTAACAGGCAAGTGTGAAAGGGGACATTTACAATGAAAATCAGGGCACAGTGCTACCCATTAGTGCCACCTCATCAGTGCTGCCAATCAGTGCCGCTGCCGCATATCAGTGCAGCCTCATCAGTGCCTCCTCGTGAGTGTCACCTATCGGTGCAGCCTCATTAGTGCCTCCTCGTGAGTGTCACCTATCAGTGCAGCCTCATCAGTGAAGGAGAAAAAATTACATATTTGCAAAAAAAAAAAAGACAGAAACTTTTATAAAAGAAAAAACTTTTTTTTTTCAAAAAAAAAAAACCCCGGGGGGGGGGGTTAATGTTTAACCGCTTGACATTCATGCTATGAATTTCAGGGAGGCCGTCATATGACAGCTTCCCCTGTGCACGCTCCATGCGCGCTGTGATCACCGAGTCATAGAGACTAGAGTGATCACCGATCCGAGTAAGGGACCGGTCCCAGCCCCTTACCATGTGATCAGCTGTTAGCCAAAAAATAAAAAGCTCTGTAATCCTTCACGGGCTCATCTGCAAGGAAAATCGGTCACGAAGAGGAAGGAGGCACATCTGCCTCATATCTGCCAACAGTACCCCCTGCCATTGCCCACAGTGCCACCTATCAATGCCCACCAGTGGTGCCAATCAGTGCCACCTAGCAGTGCTGCCTATCAGTGTAACCGATCGGTGTCCATTATTGCCAACCATCAGTGCCCATTAGTGCCGCCTCATCAGCGTACATCAATGAAGGAGAAAAATTCCCTGTTTTAAAATTTTATAACAAAACATATAAAAAATAAAAAATGCAGTGGTAATCAAAGACCACCAAAAGAAAGCTCTATTTGTGGGGGAAAAAAAATCAAATTAATTTGGGTACAGTGTTGTATGACCCAGGGGCGGACTGACAACTAATGGGGCCCCCGGGCAATAGAAGCTCATGGGGCCCCCTTGGGCGCCACACCTTGCCAGGGAGACAAGGGGGGGAGCACACAGGGGGAAACTGGAGGGAGAACGCACACACACACACACTCACACACCACACACAGGGGGACACACTCGCATACAGGGAGACACACACACGGGGACACTCACACACACACCACACACGGGGGGGACACACACAGGGGGATACACTCACGCACACACACACAGGGGGACACGCACACTCACACAGGGGTGAGGACACACTCTCACACACACACACACACACAGGGGGACACACTCTCACACACACACACACAGGGGGACACACTCTCACACACACACACACACACAGGGGGACACACTCTCACACACACACACACACAGGGGGATACACTCACACACACACACAGGGGGGGGACACTCACACAGGGGGGGACACTCACACAGGGGGGGGGGACACACTCACACACCGGAGGACACACTCTCTCAAACACACACACAGGGACACACACACACACACAGGGGGATACACTCACACACACACACACACACAATCAGGGGGATACACTCTCACACACACACACACACACACACACAGGGGGATACACTCTCACACACACACACAAAAACACACAGGGGGATACACTCTCACACACACACACACACACACACTCACACACATATGGGGACACTCACACACATACAGGAACACTCACACACACACACACATACAGGGACACTCACACACACACATACGGGGACACTCACACACACATACATACGGGGACACTCACACACACACACATACGGGGACACTCACACACACACATACGGGGACACTCACACAC
This sequence comes from Lithobates pipiens, assembly GCF_037356315.1. Classification (NCBI taxonomy): domain Eukaryota; kingdom Metazoa; phylum Chordata; class Amphibia; order Anura; family Ranidae; genus Lithobates; species Lithobates pipiens. The sequence continues at coordinate 175,826,521 of NW_027507788.1, forward strand.
ACACATATGGGAACACTCACACACACACACATACGGGAACACTCACACACACACATACGGGGACACTCACACACACACATACGGGGACACTCACACACACATACGGGGACACTCACACACACATACGGGGACACTCACACACACATACGGGGACACTCACACACATACACATACGGGGACACTCACACACACACGGGGATACTCACACACATACGGGGACACTCACACACATACGGGAACACTCACACACATACGGGAACACTCACACATGGGAGGGCACAGGGGGACACACATAGGGGAGGACACACACACAGGGGAGGACACACACAGGGGAGGACACACACACACACACACACAGGGGAGGACACACACACAGGGGAGGACACACACACACACACAGGGGAGGACACACACAGGGGAGGACACACACACGGGGAGGACACACACACGGGGAGGACACACACACGGGGAGGACACACACACAGGGGGGACACTGGGTTGGGGGGATCTGGGGCCCCATGCATCTGTACCGCCACCCCCCCATCACTTGTGGCAGGCCCAGGCTTCACTTACCGGCGGATGCCGATAATACTTTTAACGGCGCAGCTCCCCGCCGGCCCCTGCACTCTTCTGCTGTGCCCGTATCTCATGGCGATTACAATACGGCTAACTCCGCGCTGCTCCCCGCCAGCCCCTCCTTCCCTCCCGTCCGTCCCAGGTGCTTGTACTGTATGCGTTGTGACATCACCTGGGATGGACGGGAGGGAAGGAGGGGCCGGCGGGGAGCAGCATGCCGTATTGTAATCGGCATGATCGCGGCATGTGATACAGGCACAGCCGCTTCAAGTGGCCTCTAATGTGGCCGAGACCGGGCCCCTAATGACCTCGGTGCCCTCGGGTGGCGCCCGAGTGACCGACTGGTCAGTCCGCCCCTGCACACACACACACACACAGGGGAGGACACACACACAGGGGAGGACACACACACGGGGAGGACACACACACGGGGAGGATACACACACAGGGGGGACACTGGGTTGGGGGGATCCGCCACCCCCCCATCACTTGTGGCAGGCCCAGGCTTCACTTACCGGCGGATGCCGATAATACTTTTAACGGCGCAGCTCCCCGCCGGCCCCTGCACTCTTCTGCTGTGCCCGTATCTCATGCCGATTACAATACGGCTAACTCCGCGCTGCTCCCCGCCGGCCCCTCCTTCCCTCCCGTCCGTCCCAGGTGCTTGTACTGTATGCGTCGTGACATCACCTGGGACGGACGGGAGAGAAGGAGGGGCCGGCGGGGAGCAGCGCGCCGTATTGTAATCGGCATGATTGCGGCATGTGATACGGGCACAGCCGCTTCAAGTGGCCTCTCATGTGGCCGAGACCGGGCCCCTAACGACCTCGGGCGGCGCCTGAGTGACCGACTGGTCAGTCCGCCCCTGGTATGACCGCACAATTGTCAAAGTACGACAGCACTGAAAGCTGAAAATTGGTCTGGACAGGACAGGGTTGAAAGTGCCCGGTAGGCAAGTCGTTAAATGGATGAGGTGGCAACTTAAATTATTAAGCCCTATCCATACCGACTAACATTTTCAGTCGGGAATGAGGAACATCTACTAGAAAATGTATGTAGGCATAGGACATGCCCCCTAAAAGGAGAATTAACCCCCAAAAAAGTTAATCAAATCCACAAGGGACTTTTTTTTTTGCCACTCATTCCTTTATATTGGCTTTTAAAATTTACGAATGCAACAATTTAGGAATTGGATGAAAGGTTTAGCGCTGGGAAACACTTTTTCAAAGATAAAAAGTGAATTTTATATACAACTATATAGATCAGAAATGAGGCACAAATGAGGAGGAAAGAGGGATAGAGGGACACTGCTGCAAATCAGGGACAGTTGGGCGCTATGCCTATCTGCAAACTTCTATTCAGAAAAAATGTTCACCCATATGAGCCTACAAAAGGTTTCTGCTAGACAAGGTATGCTGTGACTTGTAGTTCCACAGCACCAGACAGCGATAGAACAGTCACACCAACTCCTCTACACTGAGGATCCACGCTACAGCACTGGTCATGTGATAACCATGTGACAGACTCCAGCTCACGTGTCCTCTCAGGAGAAGCCATTTTTAATACTGGCGAATTGAATGTTATATCACCAATCAGCTAGTGTCAGGTTATGAAAACAACAGTCAGAGGAGCCCTTGCTACTCATATTTAGACATTGAACGTTAATCTCAATAGAAAGCAACAAAATAATAAACAGCAGAGGGGACAATGAAACTTTTGCCCTAAACAAAGATGGCTGCCGGTTGTGTAAGTGCTAGAGACATAGGCAGTATTACAGCTGTTTTGTAACCTCACCTGTGTGCACGCGTGTTGGAGTAGAAGATTTGGAAGGTGCGGGCTGTGTATCAGAGGGGATCATGGAGAAGAGCCACAAAGGGCAGATTACTACAGGTGAAGTATGGAGCCTCCTCTGTCATTGTCCTGAAAGACTGTCATTCATTCCTCTGTAATGACACACAGAGAGTGTAGCTTCACCTAACAACCAATCAGAATGTGCTTTATTGACTGGACTGCAGTAAGGTGAGGTCTGGTTGCTAGGAGCAACTGCATGTCATGCTTTAGAGCTCAGTAGGGATGAGCTCAGGCGTGTTCACATGGAACACGTGCAGAGCCCGCCAGGAAGTCGGCGCAACTCTGCGCTAATCACAGGCAGTGAGACATTGCCCCAATGTGTGGCTGCAGAGATCGGGCAATGTCTCGCTGCCTGTGATTAGCGCTGCTCTGCACCGACTTCCTGGCAGGCTCTGCACGTGTTCCATGCGAACACGCCTGAGCTCATCCCTAGAGCTCAGTGACACCAGCCAGGTCTGCTGTGGTGCTTTTAACATGCGTGGGCTCACATGCATTGTATAAAGGCAGCGCATCCATGCGAAGCGTAGGGTTGCCACCTCATCCCTTTAACCCTGAACACATATGAATTACACAGGTTCTGTGGCTGATTAAAGTGGTAATTAAACTCACTTGTTGCCTTATCTGCATTAAATTACCCTCAGAACCTGTGTAATTCATATGTGTTCAGGTTTAAAGGGATTAAGTGGCAACCCTAGCGAAGCAGCTACCTAACGCACCAAAAATAACGCATGCAACATTTTTGGCAGCCCAATGCAATGTCCAGGAGTAGATTAGGGTTTGTTGCAGTGTGCTGGGGAAGGGCTTTGGCGTGTCATTCCAAGTCAATGCACCGCATTATACCATGGTATTATGTTACAGTACCGTGCGCAGTGAAGCGTTTGTGAGGCCTCTGGCATTCTGCATTTAGAAAAGCTAAACGTAGGAATGGCAGTCGGGAAGCGTTTACTTTTTTCTTCCCAGGTCCCTTTTTTCCTGTATTGAGAGGTGCCTGTGCAAGGTTAGGATCATACTTATGTATATGCACGTTGGGAGTACAGCAGCCCTTTCATTTATATGGTTTGCTGTACTCACCAGAAATGTGGGGAAAGAAGTCCCTACCCCTTATTTAACCGCTTTCTTACTGGGCACTTAAACACCCCCCCCTCCCCCCCTCCCCTGCCCAGACCAATTTTCAGCTTTTGGCGCGGACGCATTTTCAATGACAATTGTGCGGACATACAACACTGTACCCAAATTACATTTTTATCATTTTTTTCCCACAAATAGAGCTTTCTTTTGGTGGTATTTAATCACAGCTTGGGTTTTTATTTTTTGATAAACAAACAAAAAAAAGACAGAAATTTTTGAAAAAATAAATAAATAAAATTATAAAATTTTGCAAATGGGTAATTTTTCTGCTTCATTGATATGCACTGATGTGAGGCTGCACTGATGGGGACAGATAAGTCGGTATTGATGGGCACAGATAAGGCGGCACTGATGGGTGGCACGGATGGGCACTGGTAGGTGGCGCTGGTGGGGACTGGTAGGCGGCACTTGTAGTGGGCACTGAGGAGCTGGGGCATTGATATGCACTGATGAGGCTGCACTGATTGGGACAGATAAGGCGGCATTGATGGCACTGATGGGTGGCACTGTGGTCACTGACAGGTGGCGCTGGTGGGCACTGGTAGGCGGAACTTGTAGGGGGCACAGGTGGGCACTGAGAAGCTGGGGTATTGATATGCACTGATGAGGCTACACTGGTGGGCACTGATAGGCTGCACTGATGGGGACAGATAAGTTGGTAGTGATGGGCACAGATAAGGCGGCACTGATGGCCACTGATAAGATGTCACTGATCAGGGGCACTGATAAATGGCAATAGTGGGCACTGGTAGGTGGGACTTGTATGGGGCACAGGTGGGCACTGAGGAGCTGGGGCACTGAAGTCCCTCTCACTGCCGCCGGTGATTGGCTTTTTTTTCCCGATTTACCGGCTGTGTTGACATCACATGATCAACTTTAATTGGCTGACAGCTGATCACGTGTTAAGGGGATCAACCCCTTACTCCGATCTGTGATCACCCAAGTCTCATAGACTCGCTGATCACAGGGTGTGCTGTGCAGGACACTTGTGCACGGGACGACATCAATAGACGTGGTCCCGGCAATGCAGGTCCGCGCTGTAGCCGTCATTTGGCAATGTGTGGAGATGCCATAAAAGTAAATTGTAAAGGATTATTATTTTTTTTTTTAAATAACATGTTATACTTGCCAGCTCTGAGTAATGGTTTTGCACAGAGCAGCCCCAATCCTCCTCTTCTTGGGTCCCCCGCTAGCGCTCCAGGCTCCAGCCCCCCCCAGTGAGTGCCCCCATAGCAAGCTGCTTACTATGGGGGCACTCCTGTGTGCTCGCCTCTGAGCCCCGCTCTGTGTGTCCATAGACACACAGAATGTGGCTCGGCCCCACGCCCAACTCACGGGCTGTAATTGACAGCAGCAGGAGCCAATGGCTCCCACTGCTGCTTCTGAGCTAATGAGTTGGGAGAGAGCCGCCGCTCTTGTGTGCATCTGGATTGAGATTGGGCTCAGGGAAGTATGAGGTGTGGGAGGGGGGAGCAGTTGATCACAGATCAGGGTAAAGGGCCAATCACAGAAGCCCTTTACCATGTGATTAGCTGTGTCCAATGGCAACTGATCACTGATATAAACACAAGCCGGTTATCAGGTTTTCTTTCCTCATGCTGACAGCGTGAGGAGAGGAGAGCTGATAACTGCCTTGTGATAAAGGGATACCGACACTGATAATCAGTGCAGTCCCAACAGTGCTCACCAGTGTTGCCAGTCAGTGCCCATTGGTGCCAGATATCAGTGCACATCAGTGAAAGAGAAAAATACCTGTTTGCAAAATATTATAACATATATTATTACATTTTCTGTGTTTTTGCTTGTTTAGCAAAAAAAAAACAGCAGTGATTAATTACCACCAAAAGAAAGCTCTATTTGTGTTTAAAAAAAAAAAAAAAGATAAAAATGTAATTTGGGTATAGTGGTGCATGACTGTGCTATTGTCATTCAAAGTGTGACAGCGCTGAAAATTGGCCTGGGCAGGAATGGGGTAAAAGTGCCCAGGAAGCAAGTGGTTAATGGCACTCCTGCTCGTCTGGTAAAGAGCAGTGCGTTTTGCCTGCTGGTCAGGATCGTGTGCACAAATGTACAGATTCCCGACCCGCACAAATGTAAACCTAGGCTTAAGGCAGGTTTAGGCACAGTTAGCTGCTTTTAAAGTGGAAGTAAACCTATCGATTTAAACAGTTAAAAAAAAAAAAGGCATGCCGGGAATGCTAACTGCACATTGGCTGTGCTCTCAGCCAAACTATCAAACCATCCAATGGCTGGTGCCGCACCATAGCAGTTGAAGATTAAACAGAGGCAAAGATGGCAGCTTCTTTGGCTGAAAACGATAGGGGAGTTTACTTCCACTTTAAACCACTTGACCCCCTGGAAGATTTACCCCCTTTCATGACCAGGCCATTTTTTTGCTTCTTGGCACTGCGTTACTTTAACTGACAATTACACGGTCATGCAGCACTTCCTCGCAAGTATGGCTTTCTTTTGGTGGTATTTGATCACCACTGGGTTTTTTATTATATAAGTGAAAAAAGACCGACAATTTTGAAATACAAACAATATTTTTTACTTTCTGCTATAAAACATATCCCAAAAAAAGGTAAACAATCAAAATTCTTCATCAATTTAGGCCAATATGTATTCTGCTACATATTTTTGGTAAAAAAAATCCCAATAAGCGTATATTGATTGGTTTGCATGGATGTTATCGCGTCTACAAACTATGGTGTATATATACTGGAATTTCTTTTTATTTTTTATACTAGTAATAGCGGTGACACTAATACCGTGCTCAGTGCTTAAAATATACACTGTCACTGTACTAATGACAGTGACTGGGAAGGGGTAAACATCTAGGGTGTTCAAAGGGTTAAATGTGTGCCTAACCAGTGTTTTTGTGTGTACTATATGGTGCTTTCATTAATGGGATTAAAACCTCCTGTAATAATGCAGCCCCCCGTTTTACTTACCTGTACCCCCTCTATCTCATCCCGGGGACGAGCACACCATCAAAAGCCGGTGTCGCAGGTCCTGATTGGATGGATTGATAGCAGCCCAGCCATTGGCTCCCGCTGCTGTCAATCAAATCCATTGACCCGGGGGGCAGGGCCAAGTCATACATTCGGCTTCTATGGATGATGAATGACTCAGGAGCGCGTCCGCAAGGCAACCCCCTCAAAAGAGCGCTTCTCCTAGGGGGTTATCTAATGTGGGGAGGAGCAGTGAGTGCCGCTGTGGGAACCCAGAAGATGATGATTGGGGCCACTCTGTGGTAATTGAGCTGCACAGTGGAGGTAAAAAAACAAAACAAAGCTTTAGTGTCGCTTTAAGGAATGTGCTGGATTTTTTTCACCTGCTTTGCAGGGAAACAAAATCCAGCACATCCCCACTGACAGGACAGAGCTCTGCATTGTTTGCATATGCAGAGATCTGTCCTGCCTGTCTCCTTCCCATTCAATGGATGTCCGCCGGCACCTGCTGATCAGCTTGCGCTGTGTATAACCACAGAACAAGCTGATGGCACGCATGCACGGCCCCTACCCAGAGTTGACCAGATCATGTAGTAGGTACATTATCCAACACAGGAGAGACACTTTGCCACCGTATATTGACATTATGCGGTTAGCAAATGGTTAAAGTATCCTATCTACCCCGGGATGCACAGAATTCCATTTTCTCTAAATACAGCTAACCTGACTACCTAAATGTACAGTGTGAATGGCACCATTAAAAAAGAGAAAAAATAAAAATCATGACATGCATTTATATTCATTTAGAAATGTCCTCTCCACCAGTAGCGTAGTGGTGTGAATGGGTCAATATAGGTCCTCTGCTTTTAAGGCCTCTTGCATATGGAGGTATCTAGCTGTTGTGCGTGCCACCCAGTGTTAAGCCGCGTACGCACGATGTGATTTTCTGATGGGAATTGTGTGATGACAGGCTGTTGGCGGAAAATCCAACCGTGTGTACGCTCCATCGGACAATTGTTGGCAGATTTTCCGCGGACAAATGTTGGCAGCTAGTAGATTTTAAAATTTTCTGCGAACAAATGTGTGTTGTCGGATTTTCTGAGCATGTGTACACAAGTCCAGGGACGAGCCAGAAGCGTTCGTAATGGAGAATTAACATTCATGACGTGGCAAATTATGAAATCTCCAAATGCAGCGCACATTTCTTCTTCTTTAGCCTCCCTGGCGGTATGATTATTTCGGATTTTAGGTGCTAAAAGCGGTACAATTATTTTGCATGAAAATTTGGCATTTTATATTGTAGTCCTAGAAAATTGAGTACTGTCCGTGATACTTTTTTTTTTATTTGCACTAACATACAATTTTTCAGGACAAGCTTTCGGGGTATGTCCCCTTCTTCAAGGTCCAAGCAGTACTGATTTACAAATTTTTAAGCAGAATGTAAAAAACAAAAAAACAAAAAAAAAAACACCTCTGAGGGAAAGAAGAGAAAAAAAACCACATACAAATCAATGGCAATAAAGACAACAGAAGAGTTAGTGAGATAAGACAGAGGGAGAGCTATGGAATGGAGGGGGGGGGGGGGGGTTGCTAGTGTTTAGTAACATGTTACACCCATGGTGTAACATGTTACTAAAGCACCTCTGCCAGCACCCCCAATGTGACAGCAGGCGGGGGATCTTATCCCTGCACCCACTGTCACAATTCAAATACGGCGCAGCCATGCAAGTCTCTGCCCACACAGCCACTTCATTCATTGAGTTTTCTGAATGAATGAACTAAAAGTACTGTCAACCATTGTGGCAGACATCTTGTAGTTCTTGGTTCCCTTTAACTTGCACTTTTATTTTTTATTTTTTTATGCTGTCACTTATTACTGTAAACTTATTTGATCTTTTATGTTTCAGTGACCTTGGTGGAAAGCAGATCGAACCCTTCGGGGGTCCAGCTGGTCAGTACCTATCAAACCAATCGCATAGGAGACCCTTCCAACCTCGTGGAATTGGCCCAGCAGGTGCAAAAGGTCAGAATGTTGTTTTTTTGAGTGATAGTGTCAGAATAGATTCCAGGATATCGATGTATAAATGGGTGTCATCAACTCCTAATCAGCGATTGTAGATGATAGTATGACCACTAAAGAATGAAGTCTGTCCAAGTCATGAACAAAGAATTTACCTCTGCTAAGAATCTGGGGGCTTATTTATAAAGTTAAAGCAGAGGTTCACACAAAAAAAAGGAACTTCCGCTTTTTGGAACCCTCCCGCCCCTCCGGTGTGTTGTGCAGATACCTGTATAATACAGGTATTTGCACCCACTTCTGGGCATAGATATCTGCAGGTATCTATGCCACTTCCTGTCCCCCCCAACCCCCCCCCCCCCGCATCATTGTGCACCAAGATGGCTGCTGCTTCGGAACTAGGCCGAAGCCGTGGCCTTTCCTAAGGCCGAGATCGAAGCGTGTGCCAATCCCGCTTGGATCACGGATCGGTGATGATCCCTTGCACCCCTAGTTCACATTATGCGGAGCAAGAAACGCATGCGATAATAAATGGGAATTGCACCACATTCCTGTTCATAACACATGCGATTTTTCAGCAGTGTGATTTGAGACATTATTCTCTATGGCTTAAATCGCACTGAATCCACACCAATTAATGTGCAGGGCCCTTTTTTTGTTCACGCCCATGCGATCTGATTCTGCAAATCGACTGCGTTTTGCGAACCAATTTTGGGGTGTCATTAACGTACGGTGTGTACGTTAGTGACACCCCAAAATTGGTTCACAAAACGCAGTTGATTTGCAGGATCGGATCTGAAGTGGTTCGCATGAACGTGGTGCGATTTGGATGCAGTGCGGAATCCGCAGCATGCAAGTATAAAGTCTTAGTGCCGGTTCACACACCTTTTTTGTTTCTGATGCATATATTTAGCCGATTTCAACACTTGTGAGTAGAGTGCCTATTCACATACTTCTCCATATTTTAAGCCTCTGCCACTTTCATACACACCAAGGCCAATATTTGGGTGTAAACCTATTAACATGCCTGTATAATTGTGGATTGTAATAGGAAACCAAAAGAAAATCAAACACAGGGACAATATAAAAACAAATTTGGGTATAGATCGAGGTTCGATGCCTCATAAACATGAGCAGCTGGTTAGGAGATGGAACCGTCTATTAGTTGTTAGAGTGACAGGAGTATAATTATGTTTGCTATTATCAGCTGTACATGCATGTTTATAATATAGGCCTAATCTTAGGGTAAGAGTTTAGATTACATGCAAATAAGCTTCTAATACAGTGCTTTGTACAGAAATTGTTCCACCCATGGCTGAGCCCTTCCGGAGAGGCCATAGCAACCGTAGGCAGCTGTCACCCAAAGACCGGGTGCTTCATCCCCAATGGTGAAATGTAAATTGAATTGCACACACTTTTAAGCCCCATGCAAACACGGGTAGATTGTTCGAAAACATGTAAAAAAAAAAAAAAGGCTGACATTTTGCTCGTGCGTATATCGGTCTGTCCAACAGAAGCCAGCCATTTCACTGGCTTCTGTCTGATGTGCATGCTGGAAAACCAGCAGCCGATTGACTCCCAATCTGTGCTCTCAGCCAATGGCAGAGAGCGCTGATTGGTGTGTTCTGGTTTGGGTCCCCTGTCAGAATACAACAGCTCAGTGATGGGGAGATCGCTGGACTAACCTTGTATGGTTAATACAGAAACTGCGACCAGAGCTGTCAGGTTTTTTTTTTTTCATTCAACCTGCGGGGTTGAACGAAAAAAAAACAAAAAAAAACGAATAGTGCGATGGCTTGGCAGGAATAAGAACTGCCTGCAGATGATCATGGTCCAATGAGAGAAAAGTACAATCCATCTGACATTTTCTACGAGGTCCATCAGCAGCTACAGATATCATCACTGCACATGATATATTGTGATGTTAATGCTATTAATAATATTAATAATAAATAAGTCATTATTTTGTCACCTCTAGGCTGATGATTTCATAAGAGCAAACGCCTGCAACAAGCTGACGGTGATAGCGGAGCAGATCCGGGTGTTACAAGAACAAGCGAGGAAGGTAAGTACCGGACGTGTACTGTAGACCAGTGGTCTTCAACCCTGTTCTCAGGGCCCACTAACAGGCCAGGTTTGCAAGATAACTGAAATACATCACAGGTGATATCATTTGAGGCTCAGTGATTGCAGTATTCTAGTCTGCATCTCCCTGAGGTAATATATAAAACCTGGCCTGTTAGTGGGCCCTGAGGACAGGGTCGATGACCACTGCTGTAGACAGTTTGTGTTTAACCTGAATTTAAAGGGTAACTTCAAATTGGACTGCTACAAATAGTCATCCGCTGTAGCGGTTTAGTTAACAGACCGAAAAAGGAGCGAATAAGAGGTTCATTGTTAGGATTCATAGAGACTTTAAAGGCAAAATGTTTTATTTCGTTTTTGGATGGCGTAAGGGAGGATTCTAACCCATCTGTTTGTTTGTTTTTTTTCCCCTGCTATCAGTGTGATATGAATTCTACCCTTGGCCCTATGCGACATCTTTGGTGCTTGGCAGTTGTCCAGTGCATTGTGAGTTAGTGTAGAGTAACCCTGAAAAAAATATGATAAATCGGGTCTTTGGGAAGAAGCAGTAAGTACATTTACATCACTGTGAGGGTACAAAGGAAAAGTGGATATGTTCAGTGAAAGGGGGGAAAACCTCTTTCGATGCCCTGCAAGGCCAGGTTCATTTTAAGGTAGTCTTTACAAGGCTGTGTAAACACACAATGGCTAGGACCCACAAATGGCCATTGTAAACTTTTGTTTTCAGGCTTTTGGATAGTTCATGACGTTTATCTACTGTTGAATCCAATGACATCATAACTGCCAACAGAAAATTAAGTCCTGCTAGATCTCTTCAGGCTGGCCCCTTTTGCAGGTATAGTTATGTAAAAAAAAAAAAAAGCCCCTATACTGTTTAACCGCTTCCCACCCGCCCTATGGCCGAATGACGGCCTTAGAGCGGGCGGCTTCCTTCGCCTGGCCGTCCCTGGACGGCCTGGTGTTTACTTCCGCAATGCGCGCCCCTGGGGGCGCGCATCGCGGAAGTATTGTATTTGCCGTGTCTCCCGGAGACAGGCAAATACAGATCGCCGTGAACGGCCAATCATAGCGGCCGTTCACAGCGCGATCGCAGCTGCCAATGGGAGATGATCTCATATGTAAACATATGAGATCATCTCCCATTGCCGTGTCTCTCCCTCCTCACACAGAGACAGCGTGTGAGGAGGGAGAGCGATCTAAGTGTCAGCCCCAGTGCAGCCCCAGTGCCAGTCTCAGCCCCAGTGCCATCTGTCAGCCCCAGTGCCAGTGCCATTTGTCAGACCAGTGCCATCTGCCAGTGCCACCTGCCAGCCCCAGTGCCGCCCGTCAGCCCCAGTGCCGCCCGTCAGCCCCAGTGCCGCCCGTCAGCCCCAGTGCCGCCAGTGCCGTCAGCCCCAGTGCCGTTAGTGCCACCTGCCAGCGTCAGTGCCATCCGTCAGCCCCAGTGCCAGTGCCACATGCCAGTGCCACCACCGGTGCCGCCAGTGCCACTTGCTAGTGCCACCTGCCAGTGCCGTCAGCCCCAGTGCCGTCAGCCCCAGTGCCACCTGCCAGTGCCACCTGCCATCCGCCAGCCCCAGTGCCATCCGCCAGCCCCAGTGCCGCCACCTGCCAGCGCCATCTGCCAGCCGCAGTGCCATCTGCCAGCCCCATTTGCCAGAGCAATTAGCCAGAGCAAATAGCCAGCACCATCTGCCAGTGCCAGCCCCAGCCCCATCTGCCAGCCCCATCTGCCAGCCCCATCTGCCAGCCCCATCTGCCAGCCCCATCTGCCTCCAGTGCCATCTGTCAGTGCCACGTGTCGTCACTTTGTGGGCATTTCCATTGTCCTGGTGCTCCAGGGCCTTCAAAACTGTAATGGGTGGTTGAGAAATAAGATGTGTAATTTATGCTCCTAGAACGCCTGATGGTGCTATTTCAATATTGGGCCTCTGTATGTGGTCAGGCTGTGTAAAAGTCTCACACATTTGGTATCGTAATACTCAGAAGGAGTAGCAGAACGTATTTTGGGGTGTCATTTGTGGTATACACATGCCATGTGAGAGAAATAACCTATTACATTGAAAATTTTGTGAGAAAAAAAAAAAAAAAATCTTCATTTTGCAAAGAATTGTGGGAAAAAGATGACAACATCAAAAACCTCACCATGCATCTTAGTAAATACCTTGGAATGTCTACTTTCAAAAAAGGGGTCATTTGGGGGGTATTTGTACTTTCCTGACTTGTTCGGGTCGCAAGAAATGAGATAGGCCACCAGTACATCAGGTGTGATCAATTTTGTGCGATTCGCACCACAGCTTGTAGACTCTCTAACTTTCACAAAGACCAAATAATATCCACTAATTTGGGTTATTTTTACCAAAGACATGTAGCAGTATAAATTGTGGCCAAAAATTTATGAAAAAAAAATTATAATTTGCAAAATTTTATCACAGAAACAAAGAAATATGCGTTTTTTTTTTCAAAATTTTCGGTCTTTTTTCATTTATAGCGCAAAAAATAAAAACCCCAGAGGTGATCAAATACCACCAAAAGAAAGCTCTATTTGTGGGGAAAAAAAGGACACAAAATTCATTTGGGTACAGTGTTGCATGACTGAGTAATTTGTCATTCAAAGTGTGAGAGCACCAAAAGCTGAAAATTGGTCTGGTCAGGAAGGGTGTTTAAGTGCCCAGTAAGCAAGTGGTTAAAATCCAGCAATACACTGCATCACCCTTCTCTGCACATGCTTAGTTACTCTCCATTTTTGGGCACGGCTGAGTGTGGACTCGGAGAGGCCGATATCACAGCCTTAAAGCGTAAAGAAAACCCTTTACAGCCAAGGAAGCTTCTTCTGTTTTGAACTGCAACTGCCATGGTGCTGCACATGTTATGACACCAGCCATTTCATGGTTTGACAGTTTAGTTGAGGACACAATCAAATTAAACTGTTTTCTTGCAAACAATAAATCTATGGGTTTAGTCTAGCTTTATGAATTGTCCGTGGTGTTTTTTTATGTATTTGTTTATCTTTGTTTATCAGCCCTGTTGGGGGAGGTTGGTGTTAGATCAGGGGTCTAAACAGACCCCTGACATCTCCCCTTTGAGACAGGGAAAGGAACTGAGGATAGAGATTCCCCAGTCATTTTCTCTGCAGCCTCAGCTGCACTGGAGATGAGAGAAACAGAGACATTGTAAACACAGTTTACGATGCTCAGTTATGAATGGACGGAGTCAATGATCACCAACACTGTTCATTCAGAAAAAGGAAGGAGCCAGTAAATGACAGATTTATCAACTCCTTCCTCCTCTCTCCATCCTGATAGATCTGGAAAGGGGGGGGGACTGGAGGAGGAGCTGGGGAGCACAGTGGGGGACCCGGAGAAGGACGGAGGAGGCAGAGGGAGTGAGCGGGGAGCTGGGGTTACACACAGGGGTGATCGGTGTGGCGGCGGGGGTAGTTATAAGCACCAATCCCCCTGTATAGCCTTTCAATAAAGCAGCTGACAGCCGTGGTAGGGAAAAGGGGAGAAGAAGCTGTCAGAAAAGCTATACAGGGGGATCGGTGCTTGTAACTGCCCCTGCGGGGCTGCACTAATCACCTGTGAGGCTGTGGATTTCCTTTTACTCTATGATAAGGGCCACTGGGACAATTGGAGAGGGTGAATCTTTCTAGCATGGATACAGACAACAAAAAAAACTTGACAGCTGTTTTAATTCCTCTCCACTCTATCTAAACAAATATTTTTTTATATTAGGAAGGACATTATAGGTATATGTAGAGTGTTCAGATGTACTTCACAACACCGCTTCATATTTATTTATAGATTGCAGAAGATTTTGCCTTGTATATTCTATGAACTGAGCACCAAGTATATTAGACTCCATCTTACCCAATTAATTGTCTTCATTGTATGCAGGCATTGGAAGATGCCAAGAGAGATGCAGATTTACACCACGCAGCGTGCAATGTGGTAAAGAAACCTGGGAATATCTATTACTTGTATGAACGAGAAAGTGGGCAGAGATACTTTTCCATTCTCTCTCCAAAGGTAAGATCGAGGGGCTTTCACCTTTTTTAATCATTCAGAATCCACTCCTAGATCATTAAGCATGGTCAGATCGCGCTCTGGTGTTGGGTTCACAAACACTGGGCTTGGAGTGTCATGTTTACTTCTATTTGGAGGGGATGTATTAGGCTGACAGGTGTTGTCATGATCCTTCTCCACTTCCCAGTGGGATTAGGGCTTCCTTAAAAGAGGAGATTGTGGGCTAATTTTTCCAGATTGGGAGATTGTCATCTCATGATTATGGGTGCCCGACAACTACGTTCACACTGCCATCATGCTGATTTCCTGCCATCACGTTTTTTTTTTTTTTTTTTTTTTAAGAAAGAAAGGAAAGAGGGAAGAAAGAGCATCCATAGCCAGGCACTTACCTGCAAGTGATCATAAAGTCTTTATTTTTTTTATTAAATAACAAACACGTTTTACTTGCCTGCTCTGTGCAGTAGATCCTCCTCTTCTCAGGTCCCTCTTTGTTGCTCTTGGCCACTCCCTCCTGTCGAGTGCCCCCATAGCAAGCGGCTCCATTCAGACATGACGCTGAGGTTTCGGCCCGCCCCCTCTCTCTGATTGGCTAACTGACTTTTATTGACAGCAGCGGAGGCCAATAGCGCCGCTATTGTGTCTCAGCCAAAAGTTAGAGGGAGAGTCCCGGACGGCCGAGGGACTTGTGGACAGTGCTGTACAGAGATGGGGCTCAGGTAAGTATTAGAGGGGCTGGTGCACACGGAAGGCTTTTTATCTTAATGCATAGAATGTATTAGGACAAAAGCCCTTCTGCCTTTACAACCCCTTGAAGCAAGCATAGATGGCAGTTTAGACTTGACCTGTTGGATTGCTTGTCCAAGTCATTTACTCTTTAGGTAGTGAAGCCAACATCAGAATATTATACTATACTATACTATATACTATATATACTATATTATATTTCTACCCTCACATGTTCCCCTTTAGTTTGATATTCAAGCAAAATATATCATTCCTTTTGCTATCCCTTTTAGTAGCAGCGGTTCTTAGAAGCTGTTGTGATCTCTGTATTGCTTCCCCTCTTTGTCACAGCTCTGTAGCAGATATAGCAGCTGTGAAAGACTCAAAGGGTAAACTCAGACTTATAAAGGTTAAGAACTGACTTCCAGAGCAGTCAGACAAGTCATATGACATGTCAAAATCAGTGGTTCCCTATGAGAGCCGTCTTATCTGGTCTGACTTTTAAAATCTCCTGCACTATTTTGGTCCAATAATTTGGGCACGATTTCAGCCCATTGATTTGAATGGAAGTCGGGATCATTAACTAATCTGACTTGTGCTTTGAGGGGGAAATTGAAAAAAAAAAAAAAAAAAAATCCTTCGGTGTGGTATAGATTGAGGGTGAACACCACTCCAAAAGGAAAAAAAGCATGGTGTTCCCGCCCCCCTCCTGAAATCCATACCAGATCCTTAGTGGATCATGCAAATGGCAGCTCAGGAAAGGGTGGGGGGCAAGCTAGCGCCCCCTCCTGGACCATACCAGGCTACATGCCCTCATCATTGGGAAGGGAGCTTTGGCAAGGGGGGCTGCTTTTTCCCCAGGTGTTTCTAGCTTTACAGCCCGTTTTTTAAAACGTCCGTGTGTATGAGGCCTTATACAAGCTGTACACTCACTACTTTACATTGTAGCAAAGTGTCATTTCTTCAGTGTTGTCACATGAAAAGATAGAATAAAATATTTACAAAAATGTGAGGGGTGTACTCACTTTTGTGAGATAGTGTGTGTGTGTGTGTATGTATGTATGTGTGTGTGTATGTGTATATATATATATATATATATATATATATATATATATATATATATATATATATATATATATATATATATATATATATATATATATATATATATATATATCTTTTTTTTTTTTTTTTTTACATTACATTTTCACAGCTGTTATCTAGGTATTGTTAGAGAGTTATGACTTTGAACTTCTGTCTCATTCGCCATGACAAATTGACCCAGAAATGGGGAGCGGGTGCCTGTCAAAACCAGGAAGCCTCGACCTTATGGGAGGGTGCTGATTTCAGGTGTGACATGCATAGACATATGTGCATGAAATCACAAAGATGTCAGCCAAGTCACACCTGAAAGCTGCACCGATGTATATGGCTTTGAAATTGTACAATTTCAAGTGAAGTGTGACTGGGGGCTAAATCACAGACTGCAATGAAAACATGACAGAGGGTCTAAATCTATTGCATTCTTGCCTTTATATCCAAGTCAAGTATTATGTATTTAAGTTTAAAAAAAAAAAAAAAATAAAGGTTTGCCTATAGTTCAACTTAACTTTTTTTTTTATTATTATTTTTTTTTTAATTAAGTAGAACTATAGGCAAACCCTTTTTTTTTTTTTTTTTTTTTTTTTTTTTTTTTTTTTTTTCCATTTTGGATAGAGTAGGGAAGGGTTAGAACCTGTCATATCCCCCCCCCCCTATCTTTGTCCCATTGCTCAGATTTCCCTTCACTTCCTGTCCCATAGCCAAACAGGAAGTAAGAGGAAATACTTGCAAATTAAGATTCCTTGTGGAACCCCGGGGCCACCAGAACTAGTGTCCCCATTGGAAGATTTCCCCTCTATTACTTTTCTGAGGACAACCCAAAATGTGGAATTTGTTTTTTTTTTTTTTTTTTGTTTTTTTTATGATGACATTAACAGGACAAATGGAGAGGGCGATTCTCCCTAACCGGGGGCACAGACAGCAATAACCTGACAGGGGGTCTAATATAAAAAATATTGCCTTTCGTTTCACAATAAATGCAATAATATTTTTCCTTCTTCCGCACAGGATTGGGGAAAGAGCTGTCCACATGAATTCATTGCTGCATACAAACTTCAGCACGACATGTCCTGGACGCCCTTCGGGGAAATTGAAAAACGGGACGCAGAAATTAATATCATTGATAAACTGTTAAATGATCAGATTGCCCTTCCATCATCGGCTGAACCCAACTTCAGAGGACTCACTTATTAATCTCTTGCAAATGCTCAGTGGACAGTCTCTGCCAAATGAACAATTATAATCAACAAGGAAATTGCATTCTGTTAATTACAGTAATTGGCTGTATGCGATTTATATTTGGTATCGGTTCTTTATGGACTTGTATCTTTTAAGCAGTTGTGCCTTTTTATTCTTCTAATTATAAATAATGTTCTGTGAATTTTTTTTAAGGCTTCCTGTACACTGCTGGTAAAGGGACATTTAGGAGCAGTTGGGTGTTTTTTTTTCAGCTGCCCCTGAACTCTCCTCTGTTATCTTATCAGTACATCTACACAGGGTGGTTTACAGTCATTTCTAGGCAGTTGAGTTTAGAAGCATTTTTTGAAATGCAAAAAAAAATGGGTTCGGGATAGTTCAGAGGCATTTGAAACAAACGCCTGTAACGGATTGTAAACGCATTGACTTGCATGTAGCCGCGTTTTTAATTTTTGACTATTTTGAAAAAAATAAAAATAACGCAAACGCGGCATAACGGACGTTTTTAAATGTCGGTTGCTATCTGTAAAGTTAAATAATTCAGCAGAGGTTGTAAAATGTCCAGTGTACACTAAGCCTTACTCTCCATAAACTAGCCTGTTTTAATTTGTTTTATAATATTATTCAAGAGAAAATATACTAAAAACCTCAGGTTTTGTCTTCAGCTTGTTCAGTTAAAGCAGAATTGTACCCATATCAACCTGGCAAAAAATAATGTGGAACATACATTCCACATTAATAAATACAGTATGCTACCAAAATTAGTGTGTGCTGTAAATTGCCTCCAGCATTGCTCCTGTTTCTTCTTGCTTGGAAGCTGCCATTTTGCTCAAGCCCAGAGCCCCTGAGCAGCAGTAAATCAAAGGCTGACAGCAGATGGGCCTCTAGAAGTTCTGATATTCAGCACAATGCCAAAAAATAGAAAGCAACTGAGCATGTGCAGAGCAGGGCGAGACAGCGTATTCCTGAATTATAAACAGCATATACATTTATTTTTAATGTTTTTACATAGCTATGTCTGCAAAAGGGGCCAGCCTAATGTGATCTAGCAGGACTTAATTTTCTTACTAAAGTTCCACTTTAACCACTTGACCTCCAGAAAGGTTTTACACCCTTCATGACCAGAGTGTTTTTTTTTTTTCTGCTTTTCAGTACTGTGCTACTTTAACCACTTCAGCCTCGGAAGGATTTACCCCCTTCCTGACCAAGGCCCTTTTTCGCGATACAGCACTGCGTCGCTTTAACTGACAATTGCGCAGTTTTGTGCCATTGCACCCAAACAAAGTTGACGTCCTTTTTTTCTCACAAATAGAGCTTTCTTTTGGTGGTATTTGATCACCTCCTGGTTTTTTTTTTTTTTTTTTACGCTATAAACAAAAAAAAGCGACAATTTTGAAAGAAAAGCAATCATTTTTACTTTTTGCTATAATAAATATCACCAAAACATATATAAAAAAAAAAAACTAACTTCTTCCACAATTTAGGCTCATATGTATTCTTCTACATATTTTTGTTAAGAAAAAAATGCAATAGATTTATGACATTTTCATTAATAATTTATTTTTCTGAGTAATGGCGATCTGTGATATTTTTTTATTTTTATATATTTTAAAATCGTGGTTGTGACATTGCGGCGGACACATCTGACACTTTTGACACTATTTTGGGACCCTTGGCATTCATCAGCATGTTCTAACTGTGGGGGGGGGGGTCGTTGGGCTCACTAGAACATGACAGAGATCACTGGGAGCAGTAAATCCCTGTCATGTTGCTAGGCAGAACAGGGAAATGCCTTGTTTACATAGGCATCTCCCCGTTCTGCTTCTCCGTGGCACGATCATGGGCCATCGGTGGACATAGAGTCCGTGAGGACCCACAGACACGCACCCGTGGCATGTGCACGCCCGCTAGACGTGGTTGTTTTGCACACCCGTGCCACTTTGCGTTTGTATATCGCCATGTGGGTAACTGACAATGGTATTTAATCCACATTGTTTTTTTTTTTGCTATACAAAACGAAAATTTCGGGAAAAAAAAAATGTTTTCTCAGTTTGTTATAAAATTTTGCAAACAAATCGTCTTTCTTCATAAATTTAGGCCAAAATGTATTGTGCTCTACATTTCTTTGGTAAAAATAACACAAATCAGTGTATTATTTAGTCTGTAGGAAAGAGTCCACATATGTCGATATATAGTTTATAATAATATATAGAATTTGATCAATCCTGATGTACTGACTAATTCCTTCAGGCCCTAAAATGACAGGACAGTACAACCCGCCCCCCCCCCCCCTTTGACCCCCTTTTTGTACACAATCCAAGGTATTTAGTAGGCACTTTTTGCCATGGACATGATGGCCACCCTGACTGGTCTGAAGCTACGCAGCCCCATACACAAGAAACTGCAATGCCCATTTTTTCTGCTTTCAACAAATCGGCTTCATGGACAACATGTTTTCTTGCTGCCTAATATATCCCACCCACTTTCAGTTGCCATTGTAAGGAGATAATCCATTTTATTCACCTAACCTGCCCAGTGGTGAAAGTTTATGGTTGATCGGAGTATTAAAGTATAAGTTCACCTTTGTGAACATTTTACGTGTTCCATCTGTTTTTATGGTGGAATATGTAACATTTTACCAATGCTGCAGCCACTGCCTGATTCAACGCCCACCCCCACCAAGGGCTGTTACTGATTAAAATTTTCCTGTTTCGATTAATTATAATGCACATAAAGTTTTTTTTTTTTTTTTTTTTTTTTATTAAACTTTAAGAAAAACGTAGAAAGTTAGTTTAACTTTAACTGTATTGTCCACATCTCCCCCCCCATAAAGTACTGTCCACTTCTCCCCCCCCCCATAAAGTACTGTCCACTTCTCCCCCCCCCATAAAGTACTGTCCACTTCTCCCCCCCCATAAAGTACTGCCCACATCTCCCCCATACCTTATTATTCATGATTGTCTGCTCTGTCTGGAATAGACAGCAGGCAGACCCCTCCATCCTCAGAGTAGACACAAGCAGGCGGGTGATGATGACGTCAGCGCGCGCGTCTAGGCCGCCGTCGGGTGGACCAAGATGGCCGCGGCTCCGGAACTAGGCCGAAGCCGTGGCCTTTCCTATGGGCGAGACCGCGAAGGCCTCTTAAAAGTGAACTTATCCTTTAACCCTTTCATGACTAAGCCTATTTTTGGCATTTGGTGTTTACAAGTTAAAATCCATATTTTTTGCTAGAAAATTACTTGGAACCCCCAAACATTATATATATATATATATATATATATATATATATATATATATATATATTTTTTTTTTAGCAGAGACTCTAGAGAATAAAACAGAGGTTGTTGCAATATTTTATGTCACACGGTATTTGTGCAGTGTTGTTTTAAACGCAACAGGGACACTTTCATGAATTAAAAAAAATAAAAAATAAAATTAGCCCAATTTTTTTGCATAATGTGAAAGATAATGTTAGGCCAAGTAAATAGATGCCAAACATGTCAAACTTTATAATTGCATGTACTCGTGGATTGACTACAAAGTACGGTACCTAAAAATCTCAATAGGCAACGCATGAATTTTTTTTTTTTTTACGGTTACCAGGTTAGCGTTACAGAGGAGGTCTAGTGCTAGAATTATTGCTCTCGCTCTGACGATCACAGCAATACCTAACATGTGTGATTTGAACACCGTTTACATATGCAGGCGCGACTTCCGTATGCTTTTTATTTGCTTCGCGAGCTCGCGGGGACGGCGGGCACTTTAAACATTTTTTTATTTATTTTAAAATAATAAAATTGTTTTAAAAAAAATAAAATAAAAAAAATTGATCACTTTTATTGCTGTCACAAGGAATGTAAACATCCCTTGTGACAGTAATAGGTGGTGACAGGTACTCTTTATGGAGGGATCGGAGGTCTAAAAGACCCCCCACCCCTCCTTTACACTTCAATGTATTCAGATCGCT
This sequence comes from Lithobates pipiens, assembly GCF_037356315.1. Classification (NCBI taxonomy): domain Eukaryota; kingdom Metazoa; phylum Chordata; class Amphibia; order Anura; family Ranidae; genus Lithobates; species Lithobates pipiens. Next base: position 175,848,148 of record NW_027507788.1, read on the forward strand.
GAAAACGGCGATTCTGAATACCGTATATATTTTTAAAACCAGCGCCATTGGCAGCCGAGTAAACGGGAAGTGACGTCATGACGTCGCTTCCGTGTTTACTATTAGGATACTGGAACAAAGCGGATTACGGCTTCATTCCAGTTCCTCCCCAGCAGCCGGAGGCAGCAGTCGTGGAATCGGTGCTCCCGATCGAGCGGGATCACCGGTAACAGCGGTGGGAGGCGGCGTCCCCTCCCGCTCCTCCGGCATAACAGCCGAGCAGCTTTTAGCCGCATCGGTTGTTATGGCTGGATAGCCAATCGCCCGCTGAAAAAAACGGTACCGGGATGATCCCTGCAGGTGCGGCATCATCCCGGTATACCCCCCCCCCCCCGGAAGCCGGGTACGCACATCTGCGTACGCTCAGCATGAAGGGGTTAAAGTTCTACTAAATCCCAAACATAACATAAAAAATCAGCATGCATTCATGTAGTACCTCCTTTTTAGTTCTCAGAACTAGGACTTTACCTTCTTCTGAATAGGAAATTTGTTATCTTAACCGCTTCCTGACTGGCGCACAACGATGTACGTCGCCAGAATGGCACGGACAGGAAAATTGGCGCACAAGTACGTCCATTTAAAATTGACGGCGTACCATCGCGTGTGCGGCGCACGTGCCGGTTGGGACCCCCGTAAGTCTGACCTCGGGTCCCGGGAACTCTATCGTCGTCCTGCCTAGCAACAAGTGACACTAATCTCTGCTCCCTGTGATTGGAGCAGTGATCTGTAAATCACAGCCACAGTTAGAAACACTCCCCTAGGACACACTTAACCCCTACACTGCCACCTCCTGGTTAACCCCTTCACTGACAGTGTCATTTACACAGCAATCAGTGCATTTGTATAGCACTGATTGGTGTATAAATGACAATGGTTCCAAAAATGTCCGATGTGTCTGCCATAATGTCGCAGTCACAATAAAAATCGCTTATTGCGTTTTTTTTTTTTTAACAAAAATATGTAGAATACGTATCAGCCTAAACTGAGGGAAAAAACATGTTTTTTTTATATATTTTTTGGGGGATATTTATTATAGCAAAAAATAAAAAAAAGTGCGTTATTTTCAAAATTGTTGCTTTTTTTTTTTTTTTTTTTTTTTTAGTTTATAACGCAAAAACTAAAAACTGCAGAGGTGATCAAATACCACCAAAAGAAAGCTCTACTTGTGGGAAGGAAAACAGGATGACAATTTTGTTTGGGAGCCACGTCGCACGACTGTGCACTTGTCAGTTAAATCGTCGCAGTGCCAAATTGCAAAAAGCACTCTGGTCTTAAGCCAGCAAAATGGTCGGGGGGTTGTTACATAATCATTTCCACTTTTGCAAGAAGGTATTACAATAGTTTCCAAGAAGTTCAAAATTTAAATTTTCATCTATTTTTCTGAACACTACAACACGATTGTCAGCTGTTTTCCCACCATCAATTTCTCTCACTCCAGTTATCCCCATAAGCGAGATAATTTAGATAGTAATTTAGAGATCGGTGGACTACAATGCCAAGCAAGTCTTCCCATATGTAATAAAGAAAGAATCATAATTTTAGATGTACTTGCAATCTTATGTCCAGCTTCTAACAAATACCAGAGTAATGCATGGTCCATGTATGAGTGTGTGGGACTGTTAGGCCGCGTACACATGGTCGGAATTTCTGACAGCAAATGTGCGATGTAAGCTTGTTGGAAAATCCGACCATGTGTATGCTCCATCTGACATTTGCTGCCTGGAATTTCCGACAACAAATGTTTGAGAGCGGGTTCTCAAATTTTCCGCCAACAAAACTTGACGGAAATTCCAAGCGTCTGTACACAATTCCGACGTACAAAATTCCATGCATGCTCGGAATCAAGCAGAAGAGCTGCACTTGGCTATTGCACTTCATTTTGCTTGGCCCATCACATGTCTTGTACGTCACTGTGTTCTTGACGTTTGGATTTTCCAACAACATTTGTGTGAATGCAAGACAAGTTTGAGCCAACATCCGTGTGAAAAAAAAAAAATCCACGGTTTTGTTGGAATGTCCGATTGTCTGTACGCGGCAATACACATTGTGCAGTTTTGGTGCGCTTCTCCACCTTACAAGCCTCAGAGGGGGAACTCTCCCTGACTGGACTGCACACTACGTATTGTGGCAGGCTCTTCAGTTACAGTCCTCTGACTGCAATATATTACAACTCACCAGGCCTTAAGCCCTGTACACACGGTCGGAGAATCTGTCGGAATGCGTCTTATCGGACCGTGTCGTCAGATAATCCGACTGTGTGTGGTATGCATCGGACTGATTCCGTCTGACCCAATTTTCTAACATGTTGGAAATATTTCCCGACCAACTGGGCTGGTTGGACCTAATCCGATCATGTGTATAGCATTTTGATCGGACCAAGTGCCACGCATGCTCAGTTCCAATTCCTACATCAAAGCTATTGGCTACTAGCCTGAATGTAGTCCCATCATAACAAAATTACGTCATCACGTTCTGAAAGATCGGATTTTTCGCCAACTTGGCCTGGCCGTGTGTATGCAACAGTTTCGGACACAATCCGTCGGACTAAATCCGCCGGATTTGGTTGGCAGAATCTCCGACCGTGTGTACAGGGGCTTAGATGTGGTGGCTGCATTCATTTTCTTTTATCAGGTGTTTCCATCTGGTATTTCTGCAAATAACGCTTCCTGTCTCTGGGAGGCTACACTCACTCTTTTACTGTAACTACAGGGTGAAATGTATATTTTGTAGATAGGCAACTCCTATCCTCATATTGATTAGTGGTTCCAAACTAATAACTACTGCAGTAGGGAACAGATACAAAAGATACGCTCAGCATCTTTCCAAATAACTGTTCTCCTTTTATTATGACACATGTGAAGGTTTTTATACACACGATTACGTAGATATAACATTAATACTACAATTGTATGTTTTATGGTAACAAGGGGCGTTACATAGGCAGGCTAATTCTAATCAGGACTCGAAAGAATGCAAAACATGTACTGAAAACATTATTAGTGCTGTGGGCACAGTGAGGGCATTGTGCAATACATATAAAATAGAATACAATTATATACAGAACCTACAAATTTCCATTACAAGGGGAAGTCAAGAATGCCAACCCCGATGGACTAAATGTCTAAAGTAATTTAATATTGATTGGACTATGGGCAAATATTTTTTCATGCCCCCCCCATACAATTTTGATCTCCACCTGCTTGCACACCATGGACCCATCAATAGACAGAAAACTCCTAGGGATCTCAGAACTCCTGGGATCAGTGGCAGTGCTGGGGGGAGTGTGTGATCAATTGCAATGCTGATTTTTTTTTTTTTTTAACCGACGACCACCATAAACAAGAGTTTCAACACTGGCCACGAATGTATTAGGGGTTTATACTGACCACTAATGTGATAGAACCATTCACAGTAACCACTAATGTAAGGAGGGGGGGCCTTCACACTGGCCACTAGTGTGAATAAAAGGATTGTACACCAAGCCCCAGTGTAATGAGAAGATTTACAATGACCACCAATGGGGGATTTACACTGACCACTAATGTAATAGGAGCATTCACAGTAACCACCAATGCAACTGAGACATTTACACTGACCATCAATGTAACGGAGACATTTAGCCTGCGTTCACATTTATGTGGGTCGGGAACGCACGCAAAATGGAAAATTGTATCATCCTTACCGTAATTTTCCTTCCCTGGTGCCTATCCATGGCGGCATACTGGTGATAGAGCTCCGCCTTGACTCCTCCCTCAGGACTAGTGAATAGGATAAATTAAAGGCATAGTTCCTCCCCCAACATTCTCTGTAATATAGAATATCGAGGGTGGGACCGTAAGTTGCCATGGATAGGCACCAAGAAAGGAAAATTACGGTAAGTATGATACAATTTCCTGTTGCCTCCATGGCAGCATACTGGTGATAAATAACTAGCTGACACGAGTGTGATAATGCTTAACAATAAACGTTTAATTAGAAAGGGACATTGCCGCCTGAACTCGTCGTGAGAGCACCTGGGTCAATATGGTCGTGTCTGAGGAAAGTATTGTGAGAAGACCAAGTGGCGGCCCTGCTCACCGTCTCCAATGAAACATTAGCCCTTGCTAACAATTAGTGTATAAAGTACCTCTGCGCCAACCACCTTGACAAGGGGAATAGAGGGATGCTGCAAACACTGAGGGTAGCTTCACCTACTCCCTGAGCAATATCGATTAAGTGGTTTTAGCCCTTGCTGCCCAGAAAATTGATACTGCCCTTGTAGAATGAGCATTCATCGGGATGGAGGCTCCATATTTTTCACCCTGTAAGTCTTCTGAATTAATTTAACAACCCAAGATGCCAGAGTTCTAATGGAAGCTTCTTTGCCCGTGTATTTACTGAATGGTACGATGAAAAGTCGTTCCGAGTTCCTGAAGGGTCTGGTGGCCTCTAGGTAGGCCCTGAGCACCCTGGATATGTCCAACTCATGACAAGAACCTGAATCTGCTTTGGTGAATACTGGAAGTGCCCAATGTTCCAAAAGGTGGCTAGGAGTAGCGACTTTAGGTGTGAACCCCCGAAGGGGACGAAGCTCCACTCTATCAGGGAAAAAAGAGATGTGGTCATCACCTATCCCTAAAGAGTGAAGGTCTGAAATCCTTTTGCCAGATGTAATGGCTAGCAGAAAAGCCATTTTCAGTGTTTGGTTCCATATTGTTACTTGTTCCACTGGAGCAAAGGGATGGATGGATAGGACTTCCAGGACCAAGGACAAATCCCATTTTGGAAAAAAAACATCTGACAGGTGGGCGAATCTTTAATACTTCCCTGAGGAAAGTCATTACCAAATGCCCTTTTGCCCATCTTTTATTTGTTGCGGCAGAGACTGCTGCTACCTGCACTTTGAGGGAGCTTAGACCAAGCCATAGATCGAGTCCTGTCTGGAGAAAACCCAGAACATTTTATGTGGAAGGAAGAATTGGATCAAATTCATTTTTGGTAGCAAATGTCAAGAACTTGTCCCATATTCTTGAATATATGGCATTGGTTGACGGTTTTCTGGCTTTTAGTAGGGTTGATATGACTCCTGGGGAACATCCTAGGGACTCAAACCTTCGCCTCTCAACCTCCAGACTTGAAAATTCAACTTCTGGGGGTTTGGATGAACTAGACTGCCCTGCGACAGAAGTTGAGGGAAAGGCGGGATCCTGATTGGAGATTTCATGCTGAGGCGCAAGGCTAGAGGGAACCAGGGTCTCTTGGGCAAATATGGAAGAACTGCCAGTACCTGGACCTTCTTTCTGAAAATCCGGAGGAATTTGAATATTAATGTCCGGGGGGAAAGGCTTACGCTGTGGTGAACCTCCAGGGCATGACAGGGCATCCGCTTCCTCGGCTTGCGTATGCGGCAGAGGAGAGAAGAATCTGGTTAGCTTGGCATTCTCTGGAGTGGCGAATAGGTCTACTTGAGGGGGATCCCAGAGGCTGGCAATTTGACAAAAGACATGGGGATGAAGGGCGCCACTCGTTCTTGTCTAGGAAGTTCCTGGACAGCGTGACCGCTTCCGTGTTTAATCTGCCTGGAAGATACATTGCTCTGAGATCTAGGAGGTTCTTCTCTGCCCAAAGCATGATCGGCTCTACTTCTCTGAGGAGTGATCTGCTGCGAGTGCCCCCCTACTTCTGCAGATATGCAAGAGCTGCTCTGTTGTCTAGGCGTAAATGTATCATTTGCCCTTTGACTTGATGCCAATGAAGTCAGTGCCAGGAATGCTGCCCTCATCTCCAAGATGTTGGATACCACTCCCTGGGTGGAGCAGGACCATCTTCCTTGTATCCTGGTTTCCCCGCAATGGGCTCCCCAGCCTTGTCCGCTTGTGTCGGACGTAATTGTGATCCAGGGGAAGGAACCCAGATGACGAGGTTTAGAGAGGTTTTCTGGAAAGGTCCACAAGTGAAGGCCCCTGCGCATTGCTCCTGTCAGCAGGATCATCTGTGAGAACTGTTGTCTCTTCAACTGTGCCAAGAAACCCGTCTGAAAATACCTCAAGTGGCAATGGACCCAAGGAATCATCAGTATGCAGGCAGACATTGTGCCAATTAGGCTCAAACATTGAGAAGCTGTCAGGTACGGGCTCCGGATGACCTTGACCATTCTCTGGATGATGATCCTCATATTTGGAGAAGGTAATGATACTGTCTCCTCCTGGGTATCAAACATTGCCCTCAGATCATCTGCTGTGTAGGTGTAAGCTGACTTTTTTTCAGAGTTTATCAGCCACCCCAGTTCCTTTAGACTGGAGAAGAATGTCTCAGTGATACACCAACTGATACGGACTGTTTGCTAGGAGGAGGATGTCCTCTAAGTAGTGGTATATTCTCAAGCCCCTCTCCCACAGGGGAACCAGAGCTGATATTAGAATCTTGGTGAATACCCTGGGGGAGGTGCAGAGACCGAAGGGCAGGGCTTGAAACTGCAGGTGAATCCGTCCTACTGCAAATGTTAGATATTTTTGAAAGTCAGGCAGAATTGGGATGTGTAGATACATGTCTTGCAGATCAACTGAGATGACCTAATCTGATGGCTGAACTGCCTGGATAATTGTCTGCAGAGACTCCATCTTGAAGCTTTCAGGTTGTATGTACCTTTTGAGCCTTTTTAGATCTATCACCGGCCTCCATCCACCTGTCTTCTTTGGAACCAGAAAAAGGGTGGAGTACAAGCCTGCGAAGCACTCTGCCAAAGGGAACTGGAACAGCCGCTTCTTGAAGTTGGAGTGATGTTACGAAGTGTTTTTGGGCTTGGGCCTTCAGTGGAGAAGATAGAATCTCCGTTCTTTTGAAGGAATTCTGAGGTGGAGGATGAGAGAAATTCCAAAAGTGTCCCCATCGAATTGCAGACAGGACCCAGGGATCCTGGCAATGGTTGGCCCAGAGTGGAAGAAAGAACTTTAGCCTGGCTCCCATCAGGAGTGTCTGGGTCCATCTGGCGTCAAAACGTCTGCTTCTGCGGAGCCGGAACGGTCTTCGTCTTCCTGTTCAAGAAGGATGCCCGAGTGCCTTTCCAGGGTCTTCTGCTGTCTCTGGGTTGTCGATTGTCTAAAATCCCTAGTATTTGGCAGAATCTAGAAGAGTCCCCTCTGAATCTTCGCATCCTTCTGTCCTGGGGAAGCATACCGGACTTTCCCCCCGACAACCTGGAGATCGCTTTATCCATCTTGTCTCCAAATAATGCCTTTTCAATGAAAGGTATTTTGCACCAATTTTGTTTGGAGGCTAAGTCAGCCATCCAGGGTTTCAGCTACAAGGCCCTCTTAGCCATTACTGAGTGCAACATGGACCTTGCTGAGCACCTAATCGTGTCTATAGCTGCTACCAAGAAGAAGTCTGCTGATAAAGCCTTGTAAGAGATCAGGTTAATTATATCCCCCTTAGGAACATGCTGGCGCAAAGCCATTTCAATATTATCAGTCCACGCTCTGATGGCATTACGCTCTGATGACACAGAGGTGAGGGTGATCGCTGGCTTACACGCTGCTCCTGCTGCTAAGTAGCTCCTCTTGAGGTCCAGGTCTATTCGTCTGTCAAAGGGATCCTTGAAAGAAGCGGAATCCTCCATAGGTAAAGTTATATTTTTTGTGAGTTGCACCACAGATGCGTTTACCACTGGCATGGAGCTTTAGCGAGTGTGTTCCCGACTCTGGTAAGGGATATAACTTACTGAAACATCCCAATTTGGATGACTTGACTAATTTCACTCATCAACGGGAAGAAAACCTGCTTCCTTTTGAGGAACAGGAAGTAGACTTTAGATTGCTGGGGAGGTTCTTCTGTGTCCTTCCAGGCTATTGCAGATCTGACTGCCTGGATGAATGGTTTCAACAGGGAAAGACTGAAGCCAGAAGACTCTGACTCCTCTAACGAGTCCTCTAAAAAGTCCTCAGGTGGGGAATCTCTCACCGGTCAGCCTGATGGAGGCATAGGAGTACTGGCTGCAGAAGGACAGGGAAGATTAGGTTCTGTATCCAGTACCTGGGACATCTGCTGGCATGGCTGAGCAGGAACCAAAGCCGCAAGCTCAGAGAAGGAGTCCTTCATTGTTTTTTTTTAGCAAGTCCACAACCTCCTCCCATTCTAGTTCGTGGCTGGATGCATAGTTCGCAAAACAACCTTCACAGACCAATTTATTTGGTAGCGGAGTAGCCCCACAGGTCCAGCATTTTTTTGTATGGGACCTAGTTCTGGTCTTCTGGACCTTGATCTGTGTCTTGAAGAATGGAATCTGCGACCAGAGGAATGGGACCGGTGGCATGAAGAATAGGACCTGCGCTCTGGGCTGTCGTCATCACGGTGCCTCGAGGATTTTCTGGACCTCTTGGAATGGACAGGGCTACGATTTAAGAGATCCACTTTAGGCCAGCGAGTGCATTTTTTTTTTTTATACTCACGTATAGTTGGTCTCATATCTAGTAGAAGTGTGAGGATCTTTGTTGCGAGATGAATGGCTCATTGCGGAGTTGGGCATAAGGATCAGCTGAGGAAATATAGCAAGAAAGGGAAAGGATTTTTTTTTTTTAAACACACAATTTTTTTTTTTGTAAGGGATACTTACCACAGAGCAGCTTCAGAGAAACTGCATCAAATTGGTCTGCATAGCTGTTGTCCCAGAAAGAAGCCTCTTCTAAAGATGTTGCACAAGAAAGCCTGCAAACAGTTTGCTGAAGACAAGCAGATTAAGGGCATGGATTACTGGAACCATGTCCTGTGGTCTGATGAGACCAAGATAACCTTATTTGGTTCAGATGGTGTCAAGCATGTGTGGCGGCAACCAGGTGAGGAGTACAAAGACAAGTGTGTCTTGCCTACAGTCAAGCATGGTGGTGGGAATGTCATGGTCTTGGGCTGCCGGCACTGGGGAGCTACAGTTCAATGAAGGAACTGTGAATGCCAACATGTACTGTGACATACCGAAGTAGAGCATGATCCCCTCCTTTTGGAGACTGGACCGCAGACAGTATTTCAACATAACGACCACAGACACACATCCAAGACGACCACTGCCTTGCAAAAGAAGCTGAGGGTAAAGGTGATGGACTCGCTAAGCATGTCTCCAGACCTAAACCCTACTGAGGTCTGGGGGTCTGTGTTGGTACAGCCGTACCTGGTCCCTGGGAGGGTTCCTCAGACTATTTGTTGAGTCTTCTTCTAGGAAAAAAACAATTGTCTTCTTTGACAACTACTTTGATAGTTGGTGATTCAGAAGGTGCATAAATGAAAATGGTGGGCTGATACGAAGACCCTCCAGTTACTGGAGTGGCAGCCGCCACCAGTGTCGGGACCAGTGTTGGTACAGCCGTACCTGGTCCCTAGGAAGGTTCCTCAGACTTTTTGTTGAGTCTTCTAGTAACAACCAATTGTCTTGTTTGACCAACTACATTGATAGTTGGTAATTCCAAAGCTCCAAAAATGAAAATGGTGGGCTGATGAGAAGACCCTCTGGTTACTGGAGTGGCAGCCGCCACCAGGGAACTGTGTTGGTACAGTCGATACCTGGTTCCTGGGAGGGCTCCTCAGACTTTTTGAATGTATTTCTAGGAACAACCAATTGTCTTGTTTGACCAACTACATTGATAGTTGGTGATTCAGAAGCTGCTAATGGTAATCTTTCAAGAGATTGATGATGTAGTGGCTTCCCGTGATGGCTTGATTCTCTCCCTCATATTAGCTAGCAAATCATCCTCTAATCCCTCCTCCTGATCACCTAGTTTAAATTTTCTTCCAACATTTTGGCCATCTTCAATCCCAATAAAGCTGCACCCCTCCCATTTAAGTGCAATCCTTCACTACTATAAAAGATGGTAACCACCTGAAACGTCAGCCCAGTTCGCCATGAAGCCAAACCCCTCCTCCCTGCTAGTTCCTCAGCCACTTGTTAAGTACCCTAAGCTCCTGTTGCCTCTCTGGTGTGGCTCAAAATACCAGCAGTATTTCTGAAAATATTGCCTTGGGGGACCTTTTCTTTAATATAGTCCCTGAAATCATTTTGTAGGGCATTCCATCTTTCTCTAACATTGTCATTGGTAACGATATATACCATGACAGCTGGGTCCTCTCCAGCGCCATCCAGCAATCTGTCCATGCAATCTGCGATGTTCCGAACCCAAGCACCCGGTAAACAACATACTGTTGTTTACTGTAGTAATAAAAAGCTCTCTAATGAAGAATTACAGACTCTCGGAAAGGGTCTCAAGTTTGTGCCCCCTCAGAATCTAAATAAATTCCAGACATTTATAGATATTCAAAAGTTTACACGCAAGCTGAACATTAAGAGATATATCATGAGCAACCCCTCCCGCCAATTAGTTAGGGATTCAACAATCATGCATTCTGGTTTATCGAATGCCTCCTTGTTCAATCCCCCTGGTAATACAGCACCTAACATCAATATTTTCCGTGATTTGGTATTGAGGGATCTCAATAGTTTGAAATTGAGACCGGCTCAACCCACACGGGAATTTAGGGCAGGGTTAGACTCATTGCTTAACAGGAAAGACATAGTAGTTCGGTCGGCTGACAAAGGCGGTGCTATTGTAATACTGGACAAAACCGCATATTCCAACGAGATGACTAGGATTCTGTCAGACTCTGAGACCTACTCTCCATTACTTTTAGACCCCACCACCCAATTCAAAGGTGAACTAAAAGAGTTGGTTGAGAAAGGGTTCAATATGGGTATTTTAAATAAAAAAGAAAGGGACTTTCTGGTACCTTTGGCGCCGCGTTTACCGGTTATGTACTCTCTACCCAAGATACATAAATCTTTAGAAAATCCACCAGGGCGGCCCATCATCAGTGGAATTGACTCTGTAACCTCGCGTATAGGGAAATACATTGACAAATATCTGCAACCACTGGTGATGGGCACGCCATCCTTCTTGAGGGATACCAAACATGTTATCAATATTCTGCAATTGATTGAATGGAAACCTACCTATCTCCTAGTCACCGCGGATGTAGCTTCACTGTACACCGCTATCTCCCATCAACTGGGCTATGAGGCGGTCCATCACTTTCTGGCCCAGGATGGTAGTATTTCGGTGACTCAGCGCAACTATATTCTTGAATTACTTCTGTTTGCCATGATGCACAATCACTTTTGGCACGATGGGACCCATTTTTTGCAAGTGAAGGGAGTGGCCATGGGAGCAAAATTTGCTCCCAGTATGGCCAATCTCTTCATGGCAAAGTGGGAGGAGGATATAGTCTTTAGTGACAAACCTCCGGAACTAGTCACCTGGAAAAGGTTTATCGATGACATCTTGTTTATTTGGGATGGTGACAGTTCATCGGCAGAGCTTTTCCTGTCCCATTTAAACAACAACAACCGTGGGATAGTTCTCAGCTATGTCTCAAGCCCCATCAATATCCAATTTTTGGATTTGAATATTTCCATCCGGGACAATAATATAACTACCACAACGTTTTTCAAGAAAACTGACAGGAATAGCTATATTCCACTTGACTCCTGCCATCATAGGTCATGGCTCTCAGCGGTCCCCAAGGGCCAGTTTCTTCGCTTAAAACACAATTGCACTTTTAATGATGATTTTCTTAAGGAGGCACTAATCTTAAAAGAGAGATTTCTAGCTAAAGGTTACAACAGTGAGTCCCTTGACTCCATCATAATGGAGGTCAACAGTAGGGAACGTCAAACATTGTTAGCTGAGAGACCACCCAGGATTGACATCATGGACAACTATGGAGTTTCTTTACTTACAACATTTTCCAGCCAGCATTGGGCTGTGAAAAGAATTTTACAGAAACATTGGTCGGTCATTAAAAATGACCGAATCTTGGGCCCTGAACTTCCTGATAGACCAAATGTGATCTTTAGGGGTGCAACTAACTTGCGAAATATGATTGCTCCAAATGTCCCCGACCCCCCAACTAGACCCACTTTTTTTGGTGATTTGAAGGGCTTCTACCCCTGTGGGAAATGTAGAGCTTGTAGGCTAAATGCTCTACGAGGTAGGAGATTTACTGAGTTCACCTCGTCTAGCAATGGACTCACATACCCCATACGAACATTCATCACATGCACCACTAAGTGCGTTGTGTACTTACTTAGATGTCCATGTGGTTTGGAGTATGTGGGACGCACAGTACGCATGTTACATATACGCCTGGGGGAACATATCACTAACATTTGTAAAGGATTTGACAAACACAATGTTAGTAAACATTACGATCTTAAACATAATCGGGACCCAAGAGGCACCACCTTTCTGGCCTTAGAAAAATATACCCCACATTGGCGCGGCAGTAACGCTAAGCGCACCATTTCCAGGGCAGAAACTAACTGGATCCACAAATTAGGGACACATATCCCTGGGGGGCTCAACGTTGAGTGGGACATTAATTGTTTTATTAACAACAGTTGATTTAATATTCCCTTTTTCCTTTTTTTTGTACTGATTTTGTATTCAGTCTGGGTCTCATACACCATTTTCACTACTATTATTTGTATTTCTGCAGCAATGTTTGCTAGGTAGTTTATATGATTTTTATGTAAACTATATTTATGATAATAGAGTGATTGTAATGTTTTTTCTAAACCGGTTGGTTGTGTCTCATTCATGTATTTCTTTAACTGGACTAAGGGTGATGGTGGGCAGCTAATGCTGTTTAGGCCCCCGCCTCAATATTATGGTTATTCTCCTCTCTCTTTTTTATGGTAATTTATACGCATGTATTGCATATATATACATTTCGTATATCTTTTGAACCAAGTTACCCTTTTTTGGGACATATACACAGTGAGACAGCCACTATTATTGTATTTGGCCATCTGTCAAACAAAGGTGATTTATCACAGAACTCATTGTTTGCTTTTTTCAGTGGTCACTTTCACTAGTCTATCGTATATTTGAGTCCCACCATTCAGTTATGATGGTACTCAAACTTTATTTGAATTAACTGGTCGTTGACCGTTTTTCCCTTTTTCCTCTTTTCCATGTGTGGTAACCATTCCGAAGGGACTGGTCATTTGTGGGTTAATCCCATTAAGCACGGACGTTTTGGTCTGCACCTATGGCAGGGCTCCCTACCTCACCCATAGGCTATTTAAACCTTAAGCACGAGGGTGTGGGCGTACCCCTGATGACGTCAATCTGTGACGAAACGATCGTCGGGTAGATACGTCTACACCTCGTGCTAATTTTATCCGCTTTATTTTATATTTTTGCTAGCAAATTTTTTCGTTCAATTTTATACGACTCTATTGAGTCATTTGTATCTTTCAACGCCTATTTGGTTGGAAAATAAAGTACACGTTTTAGACTTTATCACGCGATTGGGCGCTTTTTTCCTTTTTTATCCATTTGGTGACACGCCAACAATTTTCGAACGGACCGGAACGGACGACGTTCAAGGAACACCCGAAGGTGTGGGTCATTCTTTACCTTCCTATCCGGAAAGGTGATTCGAGCCATCCATTCACACGAGGAGCGTCGGAGGAACGATCTGGTCCGATCCCAACACTTGGGGAGTTCGTATATGCGCACACTAAAGGTGGTTCTGGTAAGCCTTTAGTACTTACTTAAACTGTAGAGTGAAAGAATTTACGTGGTCAAGCACCTATACCAGTGACACCTGGGACCGGCTTTAAAGTTTCATTCACGTTCAACTATAAAGTTCCATTCACGTTCCATCTAATGAACTTATATTTTCACATTTTTGGGGTGTTGTAATATCACTTCATTTATCCAAAGCATGGGATTTGTTTTGATTTGCTTTTCAATTTCGTTGTTTGTTTTTTTCACTTAATCACAAGTTTGTGCTTCACAGCACTAAACTGTAGTTTAAATAATTATATTTCTTGTCCCTCTATAAGTGTTTTCTTTACCCCTTTTTTTTGGTTTAATAACCCATTTTTGTTTATTGCACAATATGCACATGTGTATTGTTTATTATTGATGTTTTACTTTTTGGAAACATCATCTTTGCAAGTTGTTTTTCTGATTTATTGTTTCATTACATTTAGTCACGTGTTATATATTAAGCGCTGCACTGTTTTTCACATTTCTGTTAGTTGGACCTAGTATCTGGTTTTTTGTGCTCAGCTGCTATTTTCTTAATTGATTTTTCCTATATCAACTATTTCTTTACCAAGCGCAAGTTTCACTCCTTTTGTTTTATACTGTTTAGTGATAACGGTCTTTGTGACAGATTGCCCTCTGTATCATTCCAATAACTGAATTCTTTACCACTAGTATGTGCTTATCCTTTCTTGTAACCTTGCCCCCATCTTTGTCTCATGCTGGTGGAGTCTCGGTGTGAACGTCAAATGCTGGTTAATTCTTTATGTGAATGTCACATTCTGGAGGAGTCTCATTGTGAACATCACATTCTGGAGAAGTCTCATTATGAATGCCACATTCTGGAGAAGAATCATTGTGATTGTGAAATTCTAGAGTAGTCTCAATGTGAACATCACATTCTGCAAGGGTCTTATTATAAACATCACATTCTGGATGAGACTCATTGTGAACATCACATTCTGGAGTAGTCTCATTGTGTACGTAACATTCTGGAGAAGACTCATTGTGAATGTCACATTCAGGAGGAGTCTCATTGTGAACATCACATTCTGCCGGCGTCTTAGTGGGAAAGTTACATTCTGCCTGAGTATCAACAGAATCGTTGCATGCTGGAGTCTCAATGTGAATGACAACTTTTTGGTTATTTTCTTTCCCAACACAGTTGCACCCTGCTCATTTAAGTGAAATCCATCCCTGCTGTATAGCATATAACCAATTGAAAAGTCAGTCCAGGTCTCCATGAAGCCAAACCCCTCCTTCCTGCACCAGTTCTTCAGCCACTTGCTAAGCTCCCTAAGCTCCTGCTGCCTCCTTGGTGTGGCTCGAGGTACAGGCAGTATTTCTGAAAACAACTGGGTCCTCCCCAGCCCCATCCAACAATCCATCCATCCGATCTGTCCCGAACTTGTGCGACCAGGAAACAATATACTGTTCGTCGATCACGGTCATTCTGACAGATTGCTCTTTCTTTCCCTCTAATAACAGAATCCCCTACCACCAGGATCTGCCTATCCTTTTCTTTAAGCTTGCCCTCATCTTCATGGGAGGAGATATTCAAATAGTTGCCCTGGTATTTTGATGGGTTCTCAATATGAACGTCACATTGTGCTGCAGTCTCAACATGAATGTGACATTCAGGTGGTCTCAATATGAATGTCACATGCTGGTGGAGTCTCCATGTGAACATTACATTTTGATGGGATTCTCTGTGTGAATGTCACATGTTGGTGGAGTATCTGTGTGAACATCACATGCTGGTGGAGTCTCCGTGTGAACGTCACATGCTGGTGGAGTCTCCGTGTGAACGTCACATGCTGGTGGTGTCTCCATGTGAACATCACATGCTGGTGAAGTCTCCATGTGAACTTCACATGCTAATGGTGTCTCCGTGTGAACGTCACATGCTGGTGGAGACTCCCTGTGAACATCACATGCTGGTGGAGTCTCAATGTAGCTTTCATATTTTGTCTGGCTCACTGGGGTAGTCCTGCCTTGTGAGCTTTGTCTACAGTAAATACCACATGAATCTGAATTTTATTTTTTATTGCAGATGTATCACCTTCACCTACAAAATATATACATATACATACATATACACAGAGAGAAAAGTTCAAAATTCAAGTGCAAGGGACAATAAATAATCCCAACATGACAGGGACACGGGTGACTAATGTTGGCCTTCATATAAAAATATAAAAATTTTGGTTGCCTGGCAGTTATGCCGACCCACTAAAATGAATTGAGTAAAAAAGGGACTGATTCTTCACTTTCAGGTGCAGTGGAGTAATCTGCAGTGCTTCTGTTTCTTATTAATAAACACCCGGCCTCTTTAATTGTAATCCCTTGAATTGTTGTGGATTGATATAGAAGAAGCTGGGACCGTGAACCGCTGCATTGCAGATTCCTCTGGCACACCCGAAAATGAAGAAATAGGGGTGACACCTCATCATTGTTAGTGGCAATCCCTATACATGTGTACATATGGGGGGTGGCCTCTGGAACAGCTTCTTATACACATTGGTGGGCGGTGAGGGAGGCGGCTGGGACTTATCAGCTCTTATTACATACAGAGCCGGGGGAGGGGAAGCATTTAATAATCATTAATAAAAGAGTACTATGACGGAGCAGTATGATGGGGCAATTTTGATGGGTGCAGTTTTGATGCGGGCAGTATGATGGGGCAATTTGGTGGGGCAGTTTTTATGGTGGCAAATTTGATGGAGGCAGTATGATGGGGCAAGTTTGATGGGGCAGTTTTGTTGGGGCAAGTTTGATGGGTGCAGGTTTGATGGGGGGCAGTATGATGGGACAATTTGGTGGGGCAGTTTTGATGGTGGCAGTATGATGTGGCAATTTGGTGGGGCAAATTTGATGGGGGTCAGTTTTGATGGGGACATTTTTGAGGGCAGTTTTTATGGGGCAATTATGATGGTGGCTGTATGATCAGGCAATTTTAATGAGGGCAGTTTTGATGGGGCAATTTTGATGGTGGCAGTATGACGCTGCAATTTTGATGGGGTAGTTTGATGAGGGCAGTTTGGATGGGGCAGTTTTGATGGAGCAATTTTGATGGTGGCAGTATGATGGGGCAATTATGATGGTGGCAGTATGATTGGGCAATTTTAGTGGGGGCAGTTTTGATGGAGAAATATTAATGGGGCAGTATTATGGGGCAATTTTGATGGGGGCAGTTTTGATTGGGGCAATTTGGTGAGGCAATATGATGGAGCAATTTTTATGGTGCCAGTATGATGGGGCAGTTTTGAGGGTTTCAGTATGATGGTGCAGTTTTGATGGTGGGGCAATTTTGATGGGGCAGTATGATGGGGGCAATTTGAAGGTGCAGTATAATGGAAATGGGGTAGTTTTAAAGGTGGCAGTATGATGGGGCCATTTGATCATGGCAGTATGATGGGGCAATTTTGATGGGGGCAGTATGATAAGGCAATTTTGATGGGGCAATTTGATTGGGCAATTTTGATGGGGGCAGTATGAGTGTGCAGTTTTAATAGGGGCAATATGGGGCAGCTCCTGCAAAAGGTAATTACTTTTTTAAAGATGATAATTGTAAATGATATCCCTTGTTTATATATATATATATATATATATATATATATATATATATACACACACACACACACACACACACACACACACACACACACACACATACACACACACAAAAGATTTTATATATATATATATATAAAAAATCTGCACAGAAACAAGGGATATCGTATACAATTATCATCTTTAACAAGGTAATTACCCTTTGCAGGAGCTTTTTATATTTCTAGATTTATAATCTTTGTAAATGTAGATAAACTTCCTGGTTCCTGGAGGGGGGAGGGAAGTTCTCTGACACTGCTGTTGCTTTGGAACCCAACCTACAACCTATTACACTGCTTGTGCTGCTCTGAGCATGCGCGAGATCTGGAGGTGCATGCTGGGTAACTAGCATGCATGGAATATAGGAAGAGATACAGTCTGGCTTCACACATGAGATGGCCACTGCCTGCTGGGACTTACAAGAAATCAATGGTGCAAAAATACGAAATGGACCTTCGTTTATAGCATACATTTACTAGAATACATTAACCACTTGCCAACCGGCTACTGTAGTTATACGTCGGCAGAATGGCACGGCTGGGCAAAGTAACGTACCCTACTTTGAATTTCCCGCCGTGCGCGCCTGCAGCGAGCTCCGTGACGGTGCCCGCGGACTAGATGTCCGTGGGGATACCCGCGATCATGTCATGGAGCTGAAGAACGGGGAGATGCCGATGTAAACACAGCATCTCCCCGTTCTGCCTAGTGACAGTGTCACTGATCTCTGCTCCCTGTCATTGGGAGCAGAGATCAGTGTTGTACCACTACTAGCCAATCCCCCCACAGTTAGAATTACTCCCCAGGACACACTTAACCCCTCCCGCGCCTCCTAGTGGTTAACCCCTTCACTGCCAGTGACATTTTTACAGTAATCAATCCAATATTATAACACTGATTGCTATATTAATGACAATGGTCACAAAAATGTGTCAAAATTGTCAGATGTGTCTGCAATAATTTCGCAGTCACGATAAAAATTACTGATCGCCACCATTACTAGTAAAAAAAAATGTCACTTTGGGAGGATTTCTCTCACTTTTTTGTCTATGAGAAAGGAAGTGAAGGGAAATCCCCCCAATGGGGACACAGATGGCAGATAAAACCTGACAGGGGTTATATAGTCCCACCTTACTCTATTGTAAATGAAAAAAAGTTTGTCTTTATTTCTATTTGATCTTTTATCTGGTATGTGGGGGATGGTGGGGATTCGGTATAAAAGAGGGTGCAGCACATTACACATGGGGGGGTGAGGGGTGAGCGCTCAGATAGTCATTTGAACCCTTTCACTGTTGGATATTTTTGTTGATTTCTGCTCTCCCAGCATTCCACAGTTTGTGAAATGATGAAGGTCCCGGTCACACCTGACATACACCTGGATGGCAAACACTCAACAAGCATAGCTCCCCAAAATTTCTTGTATTAGGGTCTCACATTTTGGAGGGACATTTACAATAAATGGCACTACACGTGTGAGGCGCATATTTTTGCATGTTCCGGGATGGCGTTGAAAAGTGCATTTTTGTGCACATTACCGGAACGCACAGATGTGACCGAAAACTGATATGGAGGAAAGTTGTCACTGCAGCATGCCGCCATTTTCCCATCTTTTATCGGTGACCACCATAAAAAAAACTATTTTTTTTTTAGAACTGGGCAGACGTATGTAAATTGTGCAGGTTTTCTTCGGATGGAAATGTTGGAGGAAAGTTCTTTGTCTCCTTTACTCCGGAGTATGAAGTGCTGTACGATGTGCTGTGAATGTGAGCAGACAGGGAATGTCTATGGCTCTGATCGATGAATACTGGACCTTCCTAAGATGAGTCCAACCCCCCCCCCCAAACCACCAACCTTCCCAAAGCTGCAGAAGAGGGGGGGCACATTTTCTTAGAGGGGGCTCCTCACAATTTTTGGGTTATGGGGGGGGTCTCTCTGTTGCTATGGAGATAAAGGGTCTCGCTGTGTAATTGGTGTCTCCACAGAGGGCTGTACAAGCCCAGAGGACCCCCGGCCACCAACAAACCTGCAGGTATCGGCAACGGAGAAGAGGAGTCTGCAGAGCCAATCCAACAGGTAGGCCATATGATAATGACCAGTCATCTATTTCCATCCTGTGTATTGTACAGTCACACCAGTCCCTGCCCCCAAGGAGCTTACAATCTAATCTCCCTAACTCACACTCATACTAGGGCCAATGTACCTCCCAGCATGTCTTAGCACCATCACTGGTGGGGAAGCACTTTTTATATTGAAATTTAAGGAGAAAAGCACGGGGGATGGGATGACGTTCGATAAATACAATTACAAATAATATAATATGTAATATCCAAATCTGGATATTGATTTCATGATGGCTTTATTTTGCTTTTTTATTAATATATTTATGGCGTCTATTTTACAGCTCAGGTTTGTAAACAAACCGGCTGCTATGACAACAGTGTTGTTTACCTTTCTAGCTGATATCTCATGTAGAGACCCCCTATATTTCCTTCTAAATCTAAACAACCTTGTTGTCATAGCAACCGGTTTATTTACTTGTTTACAAACCTAAAAAAAGTTTTGTCAGCTGAAAGGTAAACAAGGTTGCTGTCAAAGAAACCTGTTTGTTTACTTGTTTACAAATCTGAGCTGTAAAACAGACAGCGGGAGGACTTTTTTTTTCAGCTCAGGTGTGTAAACAAGTAAACGTGGTTGCTATGACAACAAGCTTGATTACCTTTTAGCTGACAAACCTTTTTAGGTTTGTAAACAAGTAAACAAACTGGTTGCTACGGCAACAGTGTTGTTTACCTTTCTAGCTGATCTCTCATGTAGAGGACCCTTATGTTTTTTTTTTTTTTTAACCACTTTCAGATCGGATAATTTTGCTGGCTTAAGACCAGACCACTTTTTGCAATTCGACACTGCGTCACTTTAACTGACAAAATCAACGTCCTTTTTTTCCCACAAATAGAGCTTCCTTTTGGTGGTATTTGATCACCCCTGCTTTTTTTATTTTTTGCGCTATAAACAAAAATAGAGCGACATTTCTGAAAAAAAAAAACACTTTTTTTTACTTTTTGTTATAATAAATATCCCCTGAAAATATATAAAAAAAACTTTTTTTCCCTCAGTTTAGGCTGATACGTATTCTTCTACATTTTTTTTTTACCAAAAATATCGCAATAAGCGCTTGATTGGTTTGCGCAAAATTTATAGCGTTTACAAAAAAAGGGGATAGTTTTATGGCATTTTTATTAATATTTTTTTTTTTACTAGTAATGGCTTTTTATTGTGACTGCGACATTATGGCGGACACATCAGACATTTTTGACACATTTTTGGGACCATTGTCATTTATACAGCAATCAGTGCTATACAAATGCACCGATTCCTGTGCAAATGACACTGGCAGTGTAGGGGTTAAGTGTTCCTAGGGGCGTGTTACTAACTGTGGAGGGCGGGGCTGGGCTGTGTGTTGGTGAACACTGATCTCTGCTCCAATCACAGGGAGCAGAGATCAGTGTCACTTGTTGCTAGGCAGAAGTGCTGTTTACATTGGCATCTCCCTGTTCAGCCTCCCCGTGAGATGATCGCGGGTATCCCCCACTGCGATCGAGTCCGCGGGACCCGTGACCGGACTCACGGGGGTCCCGGACTGCCACTGGCAGGGCGGCAAATACAAATGGCCGTACCTGTACGCCAATATGCCTGCCCGTGCCATTCTGCCGATGTACATCTTCGTGCACCGGTCGGGAAGTACAACCTTGTTGCCACAACATATGGTTTGTTTACACATCTGAGCTGTAAAATAGACAGCGGAAGGATGTTTTTTTTTTTACAGCTCAGGTTTGTAAACAAAAAACGGTTGCTATGACAACAAGGTTGTTTATCTTTTTAATTGACATATCATGTATAGGGCCCTATGTTCTCTAAAAGAAGTATACATACATGCAACCATAGCTCCCAACTGTCCCTGATTTGGAGCAATGTTCCTCTATCCCTCATTTGTCCCTTATTTTGATCTGATCTATATAGATGTTTTAAACAGGGCCAGATTAAGAGCATCATGGGCCCCGAGCTAAGGGTTTTGGTGGGCCTTTTTATGAAAATAAATAAAATAAAAATGCAAACATTTTTTGTTAAATTGACCACTGGGCACTTAAACCCCCTTAATAACCATACCAATTTTCAGCTTTCGGTGCGCTCACATTTTGAATGACAACACCGCTCCTTCACCGCTCCAAAGAAGCTGCTGGCAGGACTTTTCCTGACATCCTGCCAGCACATTGCTCTGGTGTGAAACCCTTTGGGGCTTTCACACTGGAATGAATGGTGCAGCAGTGTGAGGGCGGATTGCAGCCACTATTTCTAACGCTATAGCGCCTACAAAACACCCTTGGTGTGAAAGGGGTCTAAGTGACACTTTTTGGGGACCAGTGACACCAATACAGCGATTAGTGCTAAAAATATGCACTGTCACTGTACAAAAGACACTGGCTGGGAAGGAGTTAACATCAGGACGATCAAAGAGTTGAAGTGGTTGTAAAGCCTCCCCCACAACTTTGTCCCATGTAAATCAGCATAAAAACCCCTAATGAACACTGCTTGTAGATATCTCCTTACTTGCTTAGTATTGTTGTAATCCTTGTTGTTCTGTAGAATGAAGTCACTGAGCATGCGCAGATCTCCACTGATTTACATCACACTCTCTGTGCTTATCTATCTGTTATCAGGAATTCCTACAGCACAACACTGAACTAATCACTCAGAGCTTCCTCCTACACACCATGTGACCTCACATACAGTCTAAACTTGGCCATTACTGCAGTCTTATCAGCTGAAGCTGATAAGTCTGACAAAGGCAAACATTAGACATCGGCACAAGTAAATACTATGAAATAAACAAGTAAGCTATGAACAGGGAATAGAAACGTTGGATTGAGAAGGAGGCTTGGTTAACAGTACAGGAAGTGCTCAAAGTAAGGGCGGAAATACACTCCACTGTGGACTCAGAAAACAATACTTAAGATGGCGCTGCCTAACCCCTGGAAACAAGTTTTTTAAAGTTTCTTTAAACAGTAAGTAATATGCGATTTGGGCTGGATTACAGTGGCTATAGTCTGATAATTACTTATAATAATGGACTAAATGAAAAGACACATCAGAGTGGGAGTGTTTACTTCCTCTTTAAATGTGTTCTCTGGGAGTGATTACTGACTGGGGGGGGGGGGGGGGAGATCCGTGTTCCTGCTTAGTAGAAACACAAGATCAGAACATTACCCTCTCACAGAACGGTGATCTGCCTTTAGGTAAGCATACCACCTTTCTCTTGAACGACGTTGGTTCATACCCTCTGATTGGCTCCCACTGTGTCCAATCACAGTAGGGGCGGGTCACCTGAGACTCGTGCGCACTAGGGTGACCACGCGTCCCAGATTGCCCGGGAAAGTCCTGCATCTTGGAGGTCTGTCCCAGGTCCCTTCATTCCGGTACAATACAGTGTCCTGGAATGAAATTGACACGGCCGATGCAGCCATTCACGATTCTGTGGCCATGTCTGTCTGTCTCCTCTTCCGGCTCTCCTGTCCCACCAACGATTTCATCCTATCGGCACAGAGCAAGGGGCAGGAGGAGTTGGAGATCTGCACAGACAGCAGGATTGGCGGCATCTTTTCATAACAGCTCCTCCCACCCCCTCCTCTGCTCTGCTGATAGGCAGGGTCATCTTTGCTCTCAAGGTAGTAGAGGGTAATTGGTTGGAGGAGCAGGGCTGGCAGTCACAGGGTAGTAGTAAGGTGGATGGTAGTAATAGAAACAATGTGATTTGATCATCCTGACATCATATCAAGCATGGCGTCAGGATGATTTAAGTGCGAACATCAGCCATTCAACTGACAAATCACCTGCCGCCGAATTCCCTGTCAACCCAAGGATTACATTCCTCCATTACTCCCCACCTTCCACAAAACCGGGCCAGAATGCAAAAAAGGTTGGGGAATTGCTGTTCTAAAGTGGCATCACTTCCTCCTAGCGTTCTATGATAGAGATATAGAGATAGCCACGCAGGAGGGAAATGAGTGACAGATTCCATCATCAGCGAGGGTTTTGAAATCTTTTTTTTTTTGCTGAATGGCAGTTTGGAAATATGGTCGCCCTATTTACAGGTGTTTTGCATTAATTATCTGTTTAGAGTGTGACACTATGAGTACACAATATTGAACTTTTTCCCATTATTATAAATTTCTGAGATACAGAATTTTGGGTTTCACTAGCTTTAAGCAAAAAATATATCACTCGGTGTAGTAATGGACCTACAGTGCCTTGAAAAAAGTATTCATATCCCTTGAAATTTTCCACATTTTGTCATGTTACAACTAAAAACGTAAATGTCTCTAGCTTCTAAACCCTATTCATAATTAATCATTTGATGTGCATATTTGCACTGACACGTTATCATTAAATTTACATTTTAATGTACGAATTTACGATTATTTAGGTCGAATATTTGCACTTTATTTTAGCATATTTTGCACATCAAATGATTAATTATGAATAGATTTACAAGATAATGTCACTGTTTTAATTTATGTGAATACACAGAACTTGGTTTGTGTTGTGGCTGGAGGAACTTAGGACCAGCGCTGCTATTTCTTTGTGAAGTATGTTTTTGGTCCTTCCCCAAAAATTTGAGCTTCTGCAGTCTGTTTCTAATATCTGACACACATTACTGTGTCCCCATCCTCCAAATTTGGCCTTCGCAGTGGTTATTTTTTCTTTATCAAAAACGTAAATTTATTTTATTGGGATTTTATGTGATAGACTGACACAAAGTGGCTCATAATTGTGAAGTGGAAGAAAAATGATAAATGTTTTTCACATATTTATAAAAAAAAAAAAAAAAAATTGAAAAGTGTGGGGTACATTTGTATTCAGCCCCCCTAAGTCAATACTTTGTAGAACCAGCTTTCACTGCAATTACAGATGCAAGTCTTTTTTTAGAGATGTCTCTACCAGCTTTGTACATCTAGAGATTGACATTTTTGCCCATTCTGCTTTTCAAAATAGCTCAAGCTCTGTCAGATTGGATGGAGAGCATCTGAACAGCAATTCTCAAGTCTTGCCACAGATTCTCAATTGGATTTAGGTCTGGACTTTGACTGGGCCATTCTAACACATGAATATGCTTTGGTCAAAACTATTCCATTGTAACTCTGGCTGTATGTTTAGGGTTGTTGTGCTGCTGGAAGGTGAACCTCCGCCTCCGCCTCAGTCTCAAGTCTTTTGCAGACTAACAGGTTTTCTTCTAAGATTGTCCTGCATTTGGTATCCATCCATCTCCCCATCAACTCTGACCAACTTCTCTGTCCCTCAGGGTGATGTACAGTGTTAGTTTTCCGCCACAGACAACGTATTTCTTTTAGGCCAAAAAGCTAAATTTTGGTCTCATCTGACCAGAACACCTTCTTCCACATGTTCGCTGTATCCTCCACATGGCTTTTCGCAAACTGCAAACAGGACTTCTTATGGCTTTCTTCTTGCCACGCTTCAATAAAGGCCAGATTTGTGCAGAGATTCTCCCACCTGAGCTGTGGATCTGTGCAGCTCCTCCAGCGTTCCCATGGGCCTCTTGGCTTCTTCTCTGATGAATGCTCTCCTTGCCCGGCCTGTCAGTTTAGTTGGACGACCATGTCTTGGTAGGTTTGCAGTTGTGCCATACTCTTTCCATTTCTGGATGATGCATTACACAATGCTCTGTGATATGTTCAGAGGGTGGGATATTTTTATTTTATTTTTTATAACCTAACCCTGCTTTAAACTTCTCTACACCTTTATCCCTGACCTGTCTGGTGTGTTCCTTGGCCTTGATGATTCTCTTTGTTCACTAAGGTTCTCTAACACCTCTTCACAGAACAGCCATATCTATACTGAGATTAAATTACACACAAGTGGACTCTATTTACTAAATTAGGTAACATTTGAAGGCAATTGGTTCCACTAGATTTAAGTTAGAGGTAGCAGAATACAGGGGGGGGGGGGGGGGTCGAATATCAATGCACGCCACACTTTTCACATAGTTATTTGTAAAAACATTTTAAAAACCATTTATAATTTTCCTTCCACTTCTCAATTATGTGCCACTTTGTGTTGGTCTATCAGATACAATCCCAATAAAATACATTTAGGTTCTTGGTTGCAACAAAATGTGGAAAATGTATAGTATTTATTTTAGTATGAATACTTTTTCAAGGCACTGTATCACTTTGTGAATTGAATTACTGAACTTTTTGATCATATTCTAATTTTTTGAGATGCACCTGTACTGTATAGTACTCTTGCTAAGTATTTCATAAAAACGTAAAGACTTGCTGCAGTAAACCCAAGGCCAGTGTTGTGCCTGAAATGTTACCTTCATTTCTGTGCAGAATCGTAGCGGTGTGCAAACTAGACAGGAAGGGTTTTATTTTTTATTTATTTTTTGCTATGCTATGCAACTCAGAATAAAAATTGTGATTAACCTGCAAGTTAAAACATCATTTGTTTTGTGCTACACATACATGACAAATAAGACTTAAAAAAAGTAAAAATCTATATATTATATTTGATACAATTTTTGTGGTCTTGATTAAAACAATTTATACAAAAAAAAATATATAGCATTTTTTTTCCACCCTTAGAATTTGAATGCAAGATTAAAAACACTTCAATGTAGAAACTAACATCTGTATTTTAACTTTGGAACTGATAAGGCATTCCTGGCTCATTAGTAAATAAACACATTAACAATTAACTGACAAACATCCCTTTTTGGCTTGTGAATGCTGCAATGTGCACTGTGTTACTTCCTGTGGTTGAGTTGTGGCCTGCTTTTTTTTTTTCTGCATTTCAGGGGAACAAACTACAACATACCCATACATGTAACAAGAATTTTGTTTCTTGCGAACATTCAAGAAAATCAAGAAAACAATGCAAATGCTGCCCAGAAGGAAAAAATAGTGCAAACAGCATCTGTACTCCATTGTCTATTCTATGTTACAGTCAGGTGGCCACTGAGCTCACAATACACCTTACAATCTGACTGTACAATCTTTATAAAAAAATAGTAGCCGTTAAAGGGTAACTCCACTTTCACGGTAAAAAAAATAGCAAAAAAAATATATAATATAGCATATAAATGGTCATATTGTAATTGAATGTTATTAAAAATGTAATTTTCGTTTCAATCTGCAGCACCATAATATTCTGTAAAATGGAATATGACATCCTTCTATACACAGGTGTTATACAGAACCCCCCCCCCCTCCCCCATTGTAATTTCCTGCTTGTGTGATTGGCTTATTGCTTTTTAAAAAAGTCTGCACTAAGATCAGTTAGTTGTGTCTGATTTTGGGCAACCACTGCAAAAAAATGTTTAATTTTTGGTAAGATACTCCAAAAGGGAAATCACGTCTAAAAAGGAATGCAGACTCTGCCACTTTCCTCATTAGAACCCTGCAAACGCAGCAACTGACTGACAATTACTCCCATTCAAATTTACTTTGCACATGGACACTGACAAACAGCTATTTCTTGAAAATAACAAAAAGGTAGGAATCTGCAAAGTTTGTTAAAATCCTTGAAAATGTACCCTGATCACCCAAGGGGGAACATTTTTTTCTCAACAAAAGTAGATTTACGTATCAGAACTATGTAATAGGGGGCCCTACCTAAACTATTTAAAGTGTAAGTCCAGACAAAAACGAACTAACTCTAAACTGGCTCTCTGCCACATTCTAAATCCAATCTAACCCTGTAAAGAAAGAAAAAAAAAAATCACTGTACTGTTCTGCAGCCGATCCATTCCAGTTTCTAGTGGCAGAACACTGTGCAGGAGAGGACCAACAATGTCTGCGACGTGACATCATACTATGGGGCTTCCGCTGTCAGCCCCTCCTGCACCCACCTCTCCACACTGAAGCGGATACTGGAACCGGACTGGATTGGCTACGGAATAGGTAGGCACAGGGTTAGATAGATTAGGTTTAGAATACGGCAGAGAACAGGTTAAACGTTTGGTTTTGCCTGAACTTCCAATTTAATGAATTTGTATCCAACTAGGCAACCCCCTGGCCTTCATAATGGTTGGTAGATGTAAGGGACATTGTACAGTCAGACTGTATTGTGTAGGGTGAGCTTTGAACTGCCAAACAATAAAACTCAACTCAAAGTATGAATATCGGTCATATACTTATAAACAGGAAGCCCTGAACTTTATCTAAAGCCAGAACTTATTTTTTTTTTTTTTAGATTGAATAGAGTGGCGACGTGTTAGAATCCCTTGTCAGGTTTTTACTGCTGTCTATGTTCCCATTAGGGAGATTTACTCTCTCCTGATCAACATTGTTCCTGGGACTGAAAACGAGAGAAAATCCAAAATGTCACCAGAACAAGAATATGGGAAACTTTTCCAATTGGGGCATGACTTATAGTGACCATCTTTGAAGGCATTATCTCTACTATTGGGAGACTGCCTCTTGATTCCCTTTCTGTCTAAATAAATATCTTGCTAATGAAGCAGAACACAAAAAACAAAACAAACAAACAAACAAAAAACCACAAGGGTTTTAACCATTTTTTACTCTATTCAAAAATGAAAAGAAGGTCATCAGCTTTAGAAAAACATATTGCCAAAAGTATTGGGATGCCTGCCTTTACACACACATGAATTTTAATGGCATCCCAGTGTTAGTCCGTAGGGTTCAATATTGAGTTGGCCCACCCTTTGCAGCTATAACAGCTTCAACTCTTCTGGGAAGGTTGTCCACAAGGTTTAGGAGTGTGTCTATGGGAATGTTTGACCATTCTTCCAGAAGAGCGTTTGTGAGGTCAGGCACTGATGTTGGACAAAAAGGCCTAGCTCGCAGTCTCCACTCCAATTCATCCCAAAGGTGTTCTATGGGGTTGAGGTCAGGACTCTGTGCAGGCCAGTCAAGTGCCTCCACCCCAAAATTTGCTCATATATGTCTTTATGGACCTTGCTTTGTGCACTGACCCAAATCATTTGGTGGAGGGGGGATTATGGTGTGGGGTTGTTTTTCAGGGGTTGGGCTTGGCCCCTTAGTTCCAGTGAGGGGAACTCTTGAAACATCAGCATACCAATACATTTTAGACAATTTCATGCTCTTAAATTTGTGGGAACAGTTTGGGGAGGGTCTCTTCCTGTTACAACAGGACTGCATACCAGTGCACACAGCAAGGTCCTTAAAGACATGAATGAGCGAGGATGGAGGTCTAAAATGTCTTGGTATCCAACACCTTAAGAGAGAGAGAACACCTTTGGGATGAGTTAGAATGCAGACTATGAGCTGGGCCTTCTTGTCCAACATCAGTGCCTGACCTCACAAATGCGCTTCTGGAAGAATGGTCAAACATTCCCATAGACTCTTAAACCTTATGGACAGCCTTCCCAGAAGAGTTGAAGCTGTTATAGCTGCAAAGGGTGGGCAAACTCAATATTGAACCCTATGGACCAAGACTGAAAATTAATGTACGTGTAAAGGATGGCATCCCAATACTTTCAGCAATACAGTGTACTTTAAAGGGATAGAAATATAGCCAACTCTTTCAAGCTCCAGGACCGTGATCCAGATCCTTCTTCGATTTGGAGACTTACTGATTGAGAACAAATATATATCCTAACGTCTAACTGGCTGCATACATTTTTCAAATCTTGGGAATCCCTAAATAGGGAAGTATAACAGCACTGTAGCGTGCACATTTCAAAAAAAGTCAGCGTTACATTCAGCCAACCTAGCCTGACAGAGTCCCTTTATCGTATATAAGTGCTTTACTGGGCACAGAAGTAGATCTCTTTCTTTTAGATTAAACCATTATTCACGGGAATAACACTTATTTAGTCACATGGCTGCAGCACTGAGGCATAAGGCCATGTGGACCTTGCCCTCTACACTTACTGGTAACTTCTAAACTATTAAACTGAAGATGGATTCAACACTCAAAATGGTCAACTACTTCTGTGCCACTACTGAAACATTCAGAATATTTTTTTCACGTGTTATTTGACAGATCACGAAGATGAGAATTCAAGTATGGCAGTATTCTCCAGTTATCAGTTCTAATGTCAAAACAAGCAGTGTCCTCGTGATAATGAGCATGAATTAATATGTGGAATCTGGGTGGTAGCAAAATGGCAATTTTGTATTCATGATCATGATAAGACACCACAAATTTGGAGAAATGAGACTGCACAAAGACGTGCAGAGACGCTTTTGTCATCTTGTGGCAGAATATACTTTCTTCACACTGGCTTTCATCATCAGGCTGCATAGTTTGCCAGAGATTGCCAAACAGGTGGTACCGGGCATCCAATTGGCAAGACTCTGGCACAGGAAGAGGAACAAAGAGTTCTGGGAATGAAATATGCAAAGGTTCGAACCTTGAAAGATAAGTGCACCCATCAGCATTAAATGTGGCATTTACACCTAATATGGATGGATATGGTTCTTTGGGAACCAAATAAACAGTGACCACTGGAGGTTTTCGGTCAGAGTAGAGACACATTACATTAATGTTACCAATTTCTTCATAATTAGCATTCGAAAGTTCAAAGTGAAGCACAATACAAGAGAGTTTATGAAACTTTTTCTCAACATCTCCTTTGAAACACAAATGGTACTTCAAAGCGAGCAATGAGGAAGCGTGATCCTCAAGGTATCGATAGTAATCTTCAAGATCATATTCAGCTGATGGACTTTCTTCCATAGATTCTTCAGCAAAAGACACCACAGCACTTTTTTCATCATTAATGGGACACAAACACAGAATTGTTTTCTCTGTGTTGTGAATTGTAAGCAAGGTAGAGAAATTCTCGCTTTCAGTCATTATCGAGGACAAAGACCTAGTTTTTGTTGGACCACCCATCGGGGACATGTTGAGAATTTTACCAAGCTTGTCACTGGAAACATTGGTCAAGAGAATGTAATACAGGCGTGAGCGGTCTTGGATGTCAATGTCCTCAAAATGGTGCATCAGATGCTGTAAAAGATCTGCCAAGTGCATGAAGACCATGTTTAGATGCTCATGTTGGAGAATCTGTTTGCAGACAGACAACAACGCGTTGCCTAAACCCCAGTCCCCTTTTTGGCACAGGTCAGACTGAAAAACCAAACGTCTTAAGAAGAGGACTGTACTTGTTTGTGAAATGGTATTCTCTTGGGCTACTCTACAGAGAACTTTGAGATGGTACCGAAGAAACTTCATAGTTGAACTTTCCATAGGAAGGCTAACTATGTGCCTTTGTAGACCTTTAGCCAATGACCCTGGCCAAGGCTGAAATTCCAGTAAAATCTGTGTCTGATTAATCAAATTAATAAAATAAAGTGCGAGAGAACTTTGGCTTTTGTACAGCTCTAACAGAGTTTCAGTCAAGTTCTCCATGTGCTTTTCACAAAAATGAAAGTAGCGAACAAAAAGATACACAGAGCGGAAAAAGGTTGCTGTAATCTCTCTGCCTGCATTTTTGTCAACCATGCTATACAGCGCCATGAGATGTTCAAACAAGTATCCTATACCCTTCTCAGAGCGATAGCCTTCATTTTCCAGATAGACCATACTCAGCAAATTCTGCCTGCAGAGCATTGTGGTACAGTCATTGAAAATGTTGGGGAATAAGGATGATGTCATTTTGACAGTCAGTAGGACTGGTAGGTTCTCCCCAGGGTTTGAGTTTAGTGGTCTGTTCTCCGGAAAGTGCAACAGACAATCTAAGTAGAACAGCTTCACCGGCGTAGAGAGGAGTGGGTGCTGTGTCATCCCCACCAGCCTCTGGAGAAGAAAGTGCTCATCTTCAGCTGTGAACAAACTATCTGTGAAGACTGCTTTCATCTGAAGAATGCTGTGAAAACATGATTTGTCTTTTGTTCCAAACAGTCGCACGAGCTGAGACTTGAAAATGACGGGAGATATGGTACGAACCATGGCCACAATCTGTGTTATATGCCAAAACAGAGTGCTTTGGCATGCAGCAGTAAAGAGATAGGAGTCCTCTAATAGCAGAGCCAGGATAGATTTCAATTCTTTTGTCTCATTGTTTGATGGTAGCAGGAAAAGCTGCTCTCCTGATGACGGCTTAAGTTCCTTCATGTCTTTCGTGGCGCTCCAAACAAAACTGCCATTGCTTGTCAGCATTTGCTTAAGGTTTCCATTAGACGGCCCCTCTTTCTGTGCCAAGATCTGTATTGCATTCTTGAGGGCGACACTATATAGCAGTGTGTATGACTGATGAGCACTAGTAATTTCTTGTTGCTGCATTGTGTATAAATGTTCCAGCCTTTGTGACAGGAGCCCCGGGTAGCAGTACTCCAGTTCTCTAAGACACTCGCAAGCCATGACACGTACAGGCCTATTGGATGACCCCTGCTTTTTGTCATTGATGTCTGATATAAGGTACATTAGCGAAGAGGCAAAGTCCAGGGATACTTTGCAATTGCAGTTGAAGTTATCAGTGGTGATCAGCACAGTCTCGATTGCTAACAGGAGGTGGCACCTTAAACTTATACTTTTAACTGAAGTTGACATTTGATGTAAAATATTCATCAGGATCTCAGCAGTAAGTTCACCTGCAGCCTTCTCTGGGCACAATGTTGTAGGAAACTCCAATAAAAGATTCAGCATTAAAACCTAGAACAGAAAAAGTTATTATCTGTGTCAGTTACAGAAAGCTGCAAGAACAAACATTGGGGTAGATTAACTAAAATTGGAGCACTCAGAATCTGGTGCAACTGTGCATGGTAGCCAATCAGCTTCTACTCATAAAAGTAAAAACCTGTGTGCAGCAGCCCCCCCCCCCCAAAAATACTTACCTGAGTGCCATATCAATCCAACGATGTCTAGGAGTGCCTTGCCTCTCTGGGGACTTAAGACTCCTGATTGGCTTTGTCAGCAGCGGGAGCCATTGGCTCGGGAGCGTGCTTGCTTGGGTAGACCCCCCCTACCCCCTCCAGTAAGCTGCTTACTGTGGAGGGCACCCAGCAGAAGGGGAGAGCCAGGAGCACCAGCATAGGACCAGAGAGGAGGTGGATCTGAGCAGGTGTGTATAACATATTTGTTATTTAAAATATCGCTTAAAGTGATTAAAAGAGAAGTATGGGTTTTGTTTTGTTTAAGATTCATACTTACCTAGGTGAATGAAGCATCAATCTGATGCTGCATCTGTCCCCCGGCACCTCTACACTGAGAGTCGAGTGATCAGTGGTTCGTCCTCTGCTGAAAACAGGTCACAGGAGTGCAAAATGAACTATACTCCTGTGATCCATAGGGAAAGTACAGCCAAACGAGCTTTGGCTGTACTTCTCCTTTTAATATCGCTTTGACAATAAAGCCTGGGAGCGGATTGGTTTCTATGCAGAGCTGCATAGCAATCTCCAGTTTTAGTAAATCAGCTCCAATGTGTTATAAGCTCAGAGGACACAGTTTGCATGATTTCCCTTTAGCCCTTAGAAGAACAAGCCTCGTGTACTCATGGATTTCAAGTCCTTACAGTTCTTCACTTTTTCTACATTTTGTTATGTTATAGCCTTATTCCAAAATGGATTAAATTGATAATTTTCCTCAAAATTCTACAAACAATGCCCCATAATGACAATGTGAAAGAAGTTTGTTTGAATTCTTTGCAAATTTATTAAAAACACAAAATCACATGTATAAAAAAAACTGAGTTAGACTTACCAGTGACGGTATTTCTAAGAGCCTTTCCGGACAACCCCGGAGAGTGTTGCTCCACCTTCTTCTCGGGAAACACATGCCCACTTTAAAAACACCTCCTCTTCCCCCATGGCTTCAGTTATTGTGGCCTTCCGACACTGGAAAATAAAGCACAGAAAGCACAAACACCATGGTAGAACTTAATACATTTACTAAGAATAACCTAGGGAGGGAAGTAACGGTTGTCCTGAAAGGCTCTTAGAAATACCTTCACTGGTAAGTCTAACTCAGTTTTTCTCAAATCGCCTTTCAGGACAAACCCGGAGAGGATAACCGAGAAACTTACCCTAGGGTGGGACTACTACCTGCAGTACCTTCCTGCCAAAGGCCTGATCTGCCGCAGACAGTAAATCTAACCGGTAGTGCCGGAGAAATGTCGAATAACTGGACCAAATGGCAGCCTTGCAGATTTGTTCAGGCGTTGCAATGGCCCTTTCAGCCCAGGAAACTGCCGTGGATCTAGTAGAGTGCGCGGCAATACCTGAGGGAGGTATTTCTCCTTTTGCTTTATAAGCTTCTGCTATAGCCAGCTTAAGCCACCTACCCAGCGTACTCTTAGAAGCTTTCTCCCCCTTGCGTGATCCTGTTAATATCACAAAAAGGGCGTTTGATCTTCTAAAGTCTTTAGTCATCGTCAGAAACTGCAGTAAGCATCTTCTCACATCCAATGTGTGGAAAACTTCCTCTCCTGCATTAGCTGGGGTTGCAGAGAATGTAGGTAACACCATCTCCTGCGATCGATGAAAAGCTAAGGATACTTTCGGTAGGAATGCTGGATCCTTCCTCAGCACTACTCTGTCCGGATAGACTCTAAAGGAAGGGTTCCGTAATAGCTAAGGCTTGCAGCTCACTGATCCTCCTGGCCGAGGTGATGGGCACTAAAAAGATTGTTTTCAAAACTACCTTCTGTAAAGAGGCTTCTTGTAAGGGTTCAAACGGTGCTCCCGAGAGACCCTGCAAAACTGTTGACAAATCACAACTGGGAAAGTCTTTGAGGGCTACCGGTCTACTTCGAGCGAGAGCCCTAAAAAATCTAGAAATTAAAGTCTCTTTTGATAAAGTCTTTTCAAAGAAAACTGTTAAGGCTGCCACCTGAGTCTTCAGGGTGCTGGCTGCTAGCCCCTTCTCCATTCCTTCATGGAGAAACTCCAAGATGGACACGTGCTCTTGACCTTGAGCTCTCTGAAAGAAGTTCAACTCCTGGTGTAGTTCCAGACATTCATGTAAATTGCCTGGGTGACTGCTTTCCTGCTAGATAGCAGGGTCTTTACTACTTTATCCTTTTGCTTTTAAGAGGTCCTCCTCAGAAACCAGGCGGTTAGCTGTAGAAGTTCCACCTCTGGATGATTTACTGTCCCCTGGGATAACAGATCTTTTCTGGGTGGTAACCTCCATGGAGGTTTCGAGGCTAGGTTTCGAAGTCCTGCGAACCAAGGTCTTTTTGGCCAAAAAGGAGTGACTAGTATTAAGTCCGTCATTTCTTCTCTGAATTTCCTCAGAACTAGTGGAATTAGAGGAAAGGGGGAAAGGCGTAGCACAGCTGATAGTGCCAGGGGTGAGCAAACGCATCCAGCCCTACTGCTGCATCTCCTTGGTGAAGAGAAAAGAATCTGTCTACCTTTGAGTTCTGCTGGCTGGCAAAAAGGTCTATCTGTGGAACCCCCCAGGCCTCAGAAATCATCAGGAACACCACCTGATTCAGGCTCCCTTCTGCCTCTAACAATTCCCGTCTGCTTAGGAGACCCGCAAACAAGTTCTGAGAGCCCTTCAGATGCACCGCCGATAGTGAGGCCGTGTTCTGCTCTGCCCAGGCTAACAACAAATTGGCCAACTCCATCAGGCTCCTGCTCCTGGTTCCCCCGTTTCATTATGTAGGTAACCGCTGTTGTGTTGTCTGACAACACCTGGATATGGTGACCTCTCAAAATCTGCTGAAAGGCCACTAAACCCAGAATGATCGCCTTCAACTCCCTCCAGTTGGACGATCTTTGGGCTTCCTGCTTGGACCAGACCCCCTGAGATGTTCGACCGTCCAGGTGGCCCCCCCAGCCCCAGGCACTTGAGTCTGTTGTCAGTCGCTTGTCCATGGTTAAAGTCCACACCAGACCCCTTGAGAGGTTTGCTTGGTCTCTCCGCCACCAAAGAGCCCTTTTTGTCCTTGACGAGATCCTTAACTGCTTCTCCAGAGAATCCTGATAGGACCAGCTTGACAGAATCTCCCTCTGAAGGGGGTCTGGAATGGAACCTGGCCCATTGAATAGCCGGGATTGCTGCCGTAAGCAGACCCAGAACTGCCATAGCCATCCTGACTGAGACTGCCTGGTTGCTCTGTATCTGCTTTACCGCTAGCTGCAACTTTTCCTGCTTCTCCAGTGGCAGGAACACTTTCTGGAGAACCGAGTTTATCGTATACCCCATAAATTTCATCTCCTGTGAGGGGATCAGGTTTGACGTCTCCAGAAGCCACCCCAGGCCCTTGAGGTGAGACTGGGACATCTGGAGATTGACTAGGACCTGCTCCCTGGAATCTGCAAAAAACAAAAAGGTTGTCCAGATAAGGGACGACTGAGACCACCTTTAACTTCAGGGGCTCCAGAACCTCTGCCATAATCTTTGTAAAGACTCTGGGAGAGGACAAGAGTCCGAATGGCAGAGCCCTGAATTGGAGGTGCCACACCGAACTCCCCAAATTCAATGCCAGGCGCAGGAACTGCTGTGACGTCTGATGAATGGGTATATGAAGGTAGGCATCCCTTAGATCCAGGGATGCCATGAAACA
The DNA here is from genome assembly GCF_037356315.1 of Lithobates pipiens. Taxonomy (NCBI): domain Eukaryota; kingdom Metazoa; phylum Chordata; class Amphibia; order Anura; family Ranidae; genus Lithobates; species Lithobates pipiens. The sequence goes on from NW_027507788.1 coordinate 175,883,890, forward strand.
GTTTGGGGTCAACAGCTTTGTGATGGAAAAAAATTGTATCCATCCTGAAATGCTTGTACCGTATAGACCCATTCAGAACTTTCAAATTCAGGATTAGACGGTACTTCCCTGAGGGTTTCCTTACCAAAAAGATATGGGAGTAAAAACCCCTGCCCTGCTGGTTTACTGGGAATTGAATTAGAACCTCTTGCTGTATCAGCTCCTGTAATAAAAGCTTCATTGCAGAGGCCTTCTCCTGAACCCCCGGCAATGCTGTCACATAGAACCTGTTCTGGGTGGTTCTGAAAACTCTAACCTGTACCCGATCCCATTGTTTGCGAAAAGTTGACAGTCTCCCCCCCCCACTGGGGAGAGATTGTCACTTGCTCTTGGAGGTCTGCTCTGGGGGAGATCTAAAGAGGATTCCACCCCTGCCTCTGCCCTTCTGTGAACCCCATCTGCTCTTGCGATCCTGGTCTTTTTTTATGGGACTGTTGAAGAGCACTAAAATTATTTTTGGTAATCTGCTTCTTCTTGGCTGGAAAGGCCTTCCAAGTCACCTGAGAAGGGCAGACCACACAATTTGACCTTAGAGGCTGTGTCTCCAGACCACGTCTTCAGCCAAACTGCCCTCCTGGCTGAATTCACAAGAGCCGAAGACCTGGCGGCCAACTTGACCGACTCTGCTGATGCATCTGCCATATATTTGACTGCATTCTGAATTAGTGAGAAGGATTCTAAGACATCCTTGCGGGGCGTCCCCGCTTCAATATGGCTCTTCAGTTTCTCCACCCAGCATTCCAGGTTCCTGGCCACTACCGTAGCAGCCATAGCTGGCTTCAGACAGACCGACGCTGCATCCCAGGCCTTCTTGAGGATGGAGTCAGCTTTCTTGTCCATTGGGTCCTTTAGGATCCCCATATCCTCAAAGGCTAGATCCATTCATCTAGATACCTGCGAGAAAGCTGCATCGACTCTGGGTTTTTTGTTCCACACCTCTGAGTCTTTATTCTCAAAGGAAAACCTTCTCTTGAGAGCCTTAGAGAAAAAAGGGGCTTTTTCTGGGTCCTTCCACTCTTTTCTCACCGTATCTGAGAGGACCCTGTGGACTGGAAAAACTCTGTTTTGTTTTGTCCAACCCCTGGTACATTTTATCATGAACTGACTGTTGTACCTTTTCCTCCTGAATTTTTAGAGTTGTGTAGATTGCTCTAAGGATGTCATCTACCTCCTCTAGCGATAGCTTGCATCGAGAGCCCCTGCTATCTTCTTCCTCTTCAGAATCCCTGATGGAGATAAGAGTACTACCCCCTTCGTCTCCAGAGTCCTCGGTCTCCACCTGTCTGGACGACGATGCCCTGGGGCTAGGTGGCAAGTTTTGAGTCTCGGTCTGTCCGGAAGGGTTTTGTACCAGGATGGACCTGACTGAACTCAAGGAGTTTGTCAGCTCTTTAACCGAGGAAAACAACTCCTTATACTGCTGGGATGTCTCCTCTTCCACCAACTCCCTGATACAAGCTCTGCACATTGCCTTCTGCCATGATTCTCTAAGGGGGTTCTTGCAAGAAGGACATTTCCTCTGGCTTGGTTTAGCCTTCCCTAGTGACCTTTCCTGAAACAACATACAGGTTAAACTCACTAAATGTTTTAACTACCAGCTGCTAACACCAAGCCAGTGCAGAGACCCATCACCAAACAGACCACTCGTGAGACCCCAGAACTAAGCTGCAAGGGTCAGAGCGAAGTCACCTCTGACCTGCAGCGACAGGCCCCCAAGAGGGGGGAAACAGACAAACCACAAGCATAGCCCAATAGTAAAGCAGAGGGTGCCACTGCACCTTACATACCTGGGCTGGACTGGTGCTAGGGGCCTCTGCCATAGCTGGCTTACACTCCTCCATTCCACCAAGTGAGACAGCTTCTTTCAATCAGTTCCGCCATCCATTTGAATTTTCCTGGCCGCCACGTCATCAGGGCTGGCCTGAAGCGGAAGCACTCGGTCACCTGACCCTCCCCATGGTCCCTGCGTTCCAGGCGCTTGAATCACGGTGCCACGCCCCCTCAGAGCGCTGCATGTCACCGTAAACGATGCTGTCGCCGCCCGGGACCCAGCGCCGAAAACTGAGCCATGCCGCTGACACGCAGCGACCTCAGCCAGCAACAGAGCCCTCCCTGCGCTTGTCCAGCAGACACTGGGCACACGATGCCGGCACTTCGAGGATCCTTGCTCCCGTGAGATGCCAGGACCAGGAGCTCCAAGAGACCTCTCCCGCTGGAGATGCTGCTAGGGGCCAAATAAACAACAACCTTAAGGTAAGCCTTTACTCCCCTGAAGAGAGTGTAGCTTTCCCCTGGTTCCAGGCATATGCTTCCCCCATGGAGGAAACACAATAACTGAAGCCATGGGGGAAGGGGAGGTGTTTTTAAAGTGGGCATGTGTTTCCTGAGAAGAAGGTGGAGCTACACTCTCTCTGGGGTTGTCCTGAAAGGCGATTTGAGAAAGGTATTCGCAGCCTTTGTCATGACACTCAAAATGAGCTAAGGCGCATCCCATTTCCACTGATCATCCTTGAGATGTTTCTACAACTTGATTGGAGTCCACCTGTGGTAAATTCAGTTGATTGGACATGATTTGGAAAGGCACACACCTGTCTATATAAGGTCCCACAGTTAACAGTGCATGTCAGAGCACAAACCAAGCCATGAAGTCTAGGGAATTGTCTGTAGACCTCTGAGGCAGAATTGTATTGAGGCACAGATCTGGGCAAGGGTGCAGAAAAATGTCTGCTGCATTCAAGGGCCAATGAGCACAGTGACCTCCATTATCTCTAAATAGAAGACGTTTGGAACCACTGGGACTCTTCCTAGAGTGGGCCGCCCTGCCAAACTGAGTGATCGGGGGAGAAGGGCCTCAGTCAGGGAGGTGATCAAGAACCTGATGGTCACTCTGACAGAGTTTGCTGTTTCTCTAAGGAGAGAGGAGAACCTTCCAGAAGAATAATCATCTCTGCAGCACTCCACAAATCAGGCCTTTATGGTAGAGTGGCCAGACGGAAGCCACTTCTCAGTAAAAGACACATGACAGCCCACCTGGAGTTTGCCAAAAACTGAAGTACTCTCCGACAATGCGAAACAAAATTCTCTGGTCTGATCAAACAAAGATTGAACTCTTTGGCCTGAATGGCAAGCATCATGTCTGGAGGAAACCAGGCACCGCTCATCACCTGGCCAATGCCATCCCTACAGTGAAGCATGGTGGTGGCAACATTATTCTGTGGGGAGGTTTTTCAGCGGCAGGAATTGGGAGACTAGCCAGGATTAAGGGAAAGATGAATGCAGCAATGTGCAGAGACATCCTTGATGAAAACCTGCTCCACAGCGCTCTGGACCTCAGACTGGGGCAAAGGTTCATCTTCCAACAGGACAATGGCCCTAAGCACACAGCCAAGATAACAAAGGGGTGGCTACGGGACAACTCTGTGAATTTCCTTCACCGGCCCAGCCAGAGCCCAGACTTGAACCTGATTGATCATCATTTAACTGAGAATTGCGCGGTGGGGCGACGTGGCTCCCAAACGAAATTGACGTCCTTTTTTTCCCCACAAATAGAGCTTTCTTTTGGTGGTATTTTTTGCGCTATAAACAAAAATAGAGCGACAATTTTGAAAAAAAAAAAAAGCATTATTTTTTACTTTTTGTTATAATAAATATCCCCCAAAAATATATAAAAAAAACTTTTTTCCCTCAGTTTAGGCCGATAAGTATTCTTCTACATATTTTTGGTAAAAAAATAAAAAATAAAAATGATCGCAATAAGCGATTATTGATTGGTTTGCGCAAAAGTTATAGCGTTTACAAAATAGGGGATAGTTTTAAGGCATTTTTATTAATAATTTTTTTTTTTTTTTAACTAGTAATAGCGGCGATCAGCGATTTTTATTGTGACTGCAACATTATGGCGGACACATCAGACATTTTTGGGACCATTGTCATTTATACAGCAATCACTGCTATACAAATGCAGTGATTCCTGTGTAAATGACACTGGCAGTGAAGGAGATAACCAGTGGGTGGCAGTGTAGGGGTTAAGTGTTCCTAGGGGCGTGTTACTAACTGTTGGGGGCTGGGCTTTCTTTTAGTGAACACTGATCTCTGCTCCAATCACATGGAGCAGAGATCAGCGTCACTTGTTGCTAGGCAGAACGGGGAGATGCTGTTTACAACGGCATTTCCCAGTTCAGCCGCCCAGTGAGACGATCGCGGGTATGCCCGCAGGGATCGAGTCTGCGGGACCCGCGACAGGACTCACGGGGGTCCCGACCGGCACCCGAGCGCGCTGCCAGCGGCGCGCTCACGATGGCAGGGCGGCAAATTTAAAGGGACGTACAGGTACGCCCATTTGCTTGCCCGTGCCATTCTGCCGAAGTATATCAGCGTGTGCCCGTCGGGAAGTGGTTAAACAAACTTCTTTCACGCTGTCATTAAGGAGTATTGTTTGTAGAATTTTGAGGAAAATATGAATTTAATCTATTTTGAAATAATTTTCATGCCGGAATTCTTCTCCTTTTGCTCAGCACAGGAAACAAACTCCTGAAGCTTGATACATGTAAAAGCACCTGCAAGACGCCTGAAAAATCACCAGGAATATGCGCTGCTTTAGAGAGAAGGAAAAAATCTGGAATTTGCTGCACTTCTTCAAACCTTTATTACATCTTATAAAACCATCACAGACAGTGCAAGATACAGTAAAAGTTAATGTGTTATTCAGCGAAATCCAGATTTTTCTTACTCAACAACGCCACGGATCTCACTGGAAAAAGATGGTAAGGTCTGTCCCCTAGTTACACTTTTCAAAGAGTGTAAAAAGGGGAAGACAGCAGATATACATGTAAAACGTATGTAGACGGATGTGTTTAATCTCTGTGTATCATCTGAGGCTGTTCACTTCACTGGGCATATGTGAGGGTTTACATCCACTTTAACTTTTAGTCGCTTTAAAGGATAACTATACATTTAAAAAGAGAAGTAGAGCCAAAGCTCTTTTGGCTCTACTTCTCTTGTAGGTCACAGGAATGCACTTCGTTCTGCCCTCAGCCGACAGCCGGGATCTGCCCTCATGCCTGGATTGGCAGCTAGCTAAGCCTCTGAGCGATCTGCAGAGAGCCTAAGCACGCAAATCCAGTGAGTGCTGGAGGGGCAGAGCAGAGAGCTGCTGACTGACAGTCAGCGACTCTCAGCTCACTGAAGACTGAGAACCGAGCGATCAGCGGTATTTGATCGCTCAGTTCATTGTCTTAGGGTAGGCGAGGCACCTCTGCACCTGAGATTGAAGCTGCAATCATCTAGGCGAGTATGTATGTTTGTTTTTTTGATTCCTGAATTTATATTTTACATCATTTAAAATTCTTTCCCCTACCCCACTTAGATTTTTTTTCCTCTCTCTCTTATCTTGACTGCTGGGATATCCTCAGGAAGCATACTTATGCCAAGCAAAGTCTGGTGTAACATGCCACTCCTCATTCGCAATCCTATCTTCTTTAGTCATCATGGAGCCGGCTGTCTCTTTTGGGTTTTTGCAGCCGCCCTCCATATGACATACAGCTGCGCATTCACAGTGTGGCGAATGCCCCAAAGCCTCCTGGGCTGCATGACAGAAGTATCCCAGAAAGCTTTAGGCTGAGGGAAGGAATGTCATTCTCATCTAGACGAGAAAACCGAGGTCTGAGGTAGGAAAAAACTTAAAGGAATTCTAACCATTCCCTACACACTATCCCTACACATCTAAAAAAAAATTTATCTATAATTACACTTTGACCCTGGAGGCAAGACCTAGTCCTGGAGTAAAGGATTAGATGGGCAACACAAAAGAGGCTTATCTGTCCAACAAAAGGTAAGGCATTGGGGGAGATTTATTAAAACTGGAGCACTCAGAATCTGGTGCAGCTGTGTATGGTAGCCAATCAGCTGCTAACTTCAGCGTGTTAAATTAAGCTTTGACAATAAAAGACGGAAGCTGATTGGTTTCTATGCAGAGCTGCACCAGATTTTGCACTCTCCAGTTTTAGTAAATCCCCCCCCCATTGCCTGACGTCTCTTTCATGCAGACATAGCTCTAACATGTGGCCAGATTTAGTCCTGTGGAGGAGCATTTACGTGAACCTAAAAAAAAAAAAAAAGACGACTTTACAGGCTAAAGATCCCAAGACTTAATTTGCTCAAATACCTTTGTTTGTTCATTCAAACTTTCACTCTTCAGATCTTTTAACAGATCGTCCACAAAGCTCTCCACGGTTGTGCTGGCTAAGAAGGACTTTGGATTGGCACAAAAGGCTGCCACCTTCTTGGACCAGCTAGTACTGTTCCTCTCTGCCATGATTCTGAACAGGTGACTCAACCAGAAAGTCAGTACTGGAACCTGTATATAACATACATAAACGTCAATTAGATATGTAAAAACACAAATCAAGACCAGCAGATGGCACGCAACACTATGTGATAATGCATAAAATAATAGAGTCACCTATTTTTTTTAATAATACATTTTTTTATTTTTTTAAAGTGAACTTATCCTTTAAGTTAGGGTTGCACTGATACTAAGCATTTGCACGAGTATCGGTACTCGTGCAAATGCTCCAATTACCTATAACTGATACCTTCAGGCTCGCTTCTTTCAGCTGTCAGTAGGATTCCCCCCACTGACAGCTATAACGTAAAATAAATAAAAAAAAAAGCTGACAATTCTGGATATTGGAGCTGACAAAAAAAAAAAAAGAAGCATGTTCATCAACAACATTGATCAGCCACAAACACTTTCACAACATGGCGTTCCATTTTGAGTGCCGAATCGCTGCAATTCTGCCTGCGATCCTTGCTACTTTCAACGCCGCCCCCAAATCAAGGAACGATTTTGACGCAGTTGTCATCTGATGAATCGTGGTAAAATCACACAAACGGAATTGCGGGATGTGTCGCCCCAAAATAATTTTCTTTTGGGTGACAGGAGTCCCGTGACTCTGTTTGCGCAATTTGTCGGACGACAATTGTGGCAAAATCGCACCGCGATTTGGGTGCCATTAAAAGTAACAGGGATTTTGAGGGCAGCCCGTGACTGGCGGGGATTCTGAACAGTGAGCAGAATCGCAGCGATTCCATCCACAAAACGGAACGCCTTGGTGCCAGGGCTCATGCACACTGCAACTCAAAGACGCGGCTCCTTACAGGCTTTTAAGTACAAAGAAAGCCAAGTTTCTTGGCAGATAAATAAAATCTTGAATGCCTGTAAAAACAGCTTCTTTTTTTTTTTTTTTAGCTGCAGTGTGCATGAGCCCTGAGATAAACAGAAACATTGTTTCTTTTTTAATCTTTCTGTTTCTTCATCTACATATCAAAGGGATGAACTTTGATCTGCAGATGAAGTCAGTTTAGAGCAAACTGTTAGGTAAAAGAAAAAAAAAAAAGTTTGTGTTTTTTTTTTTATTAAATATTCCTCTGTTAAACCCATTATTAACTCTTAAAGTGACTGTAAGGCTTTCATTTTTTTTCTTCATTAAAATAATGTTATACTTACCTGCTCTGTGCAGTTTGCACAGAGTGGCCCAAATCCTCTTATTCTCGGGTCCCACACCGGTGCTCCTGGCTCCTCAGTCCTGTCTGGTGCCCCCACAGCAAGCAGCTTGCATGGGGTACCTGAGCTGCTGCTCTGTGTGTCCATTCACATACACACACAAAGCCGTGGTTAAGCCCTGCCTCCTCCATCTCCTGATTGGCTCATTGGCTGTGATTGGCTCCCGCTGCTGCCAATAGCCAATCAGGAGTGCGAGTACCCAGAGAGGCAAGGCTCTTGTGGACATCACTGGATCGAAATGGAGCTTGGAGTATTAGGAGGCTGATACACACAAAGTTTTTTACCTTAATGCATAGAAAGCATGAAGGTAAAAAAAAAACTTGTGTCCTTACAACTACTTTACTGTAATCAGCCTTAATTAATTCCCTATTCTCCGCCATTTAATTATTATTTTTTCTGATTAATTTTTTTATTTATTTTATTTATTTATTTTTACACTTCTATTTTATAAACTACTAATAATTAAAAACTTTTTTTCTGTTAGCTTTGTTTCGTTAGTATTTTTACACTTTAACATATATTTACATGTTTCACATTGAAAAAAAAAAAAAAAAGTACATTTATTTTATTTGTATATTACTTTTCAATTGTTTTGTACCATTGCGGACAGCTGATGTGTAAACAAAACATTGTGTACTCAAACAAAATGGTATCGGTGGCATCCCTACTATAAGTGATTGAAGGAAGTGAAAGGAGAAGTAGGGCTGAAGCTCTTTTGGCCGTAACTCTCCTGTGGGTCACATGACTGAACTTCGGTCTGCACTCGTGTGTCCCAGACTCAGCTGACAGTGGGCCAAAGTCCACTGTAGGGTGACCTTATAGATATACCAATAATGTCGGGATCCACCCAGATTCCTGACCTGAGTGGAGAGCCTGAGCCAGCCAGCCACCCCCCTCCACAGCCTGGTGCTCCAATGAGCTCTGGAGGGGCAGAGCAGAGAGCCGGAGACTGACAGCCCCCGTCTCCTCTGCTCACTAAAGACCGAGAACAGAGGCATTAGCCCTCGTTCACATTGAATGTGGCTTTGAAACCATGCGATTTCATCTGAAATTGCACGACTTCACACACAGATGTCTCTGCAAGTCGACCCTGAAATCACCAAAAGAAATGCAGGAACTACTTTTTCAAATCAGTGAGGCACAGAAAAGTCAGAGAGATGGTCGGCAATAGGCTGTGACTCATCATACGATTTGACATGTATGCACGCTCTATGATCTCTAACCCCCCCCTGTATGCACGCTCTATGATCTCTACCCCCCCCCCGTATGCACGCTCTATGATCTCTACCCCCCCCCGTATGCACGCTCTATGATCTCTACCCCCCCGTATGCACGCTCTATGATCTCTACCCCCCCCCGTATGCACGCTCTATGATCTCTACCCCCCCCTGTATGCACGCTCTATGATCTCTACCCCCCCGTATGCACGCTCTATGATCTCTACCCCCCCCTGTATGCACACTCTATGATCTCTACCCCCCCCCTGTATGCAGGCTCTATGATCTCTACCCCCCCCACCCTGTATGCACGCTCTATGATCTCTGCCCCCCCCTGTATGCACGCTCTATGATCTCTACCCCCCCGTATGCACGCTCTATGATCTCTACCCCCCCTGTAATGCACGCTCTATGATCTCTACCCCCCCTGTATGCACGCTCTATGATCTCTACCCCCCCTGTATGCACGCTCTATGATCTCTACCCCCCCCCCCCCTGTATGCACGCTCTATGATCTCTACCCCCCCCCCTGTATGCACGCTCTATGATCTCTACCCCCCCCCTGTATGCACGCTCTATGATCTCTACCCCCCCCTGTATGCACGCTCTATGATCTCTACCCCCCCCTGTATGCACGCTCTATGATCTCTACCCCCCCTGTATGCACGCTCTATGATCTCTACCCCCCCCCCCCCCGTATGCACGCTCTATGATCTCTACCCCCCCCCCCCCCGTATGCACGCTCTATGATCTCTACCCCCCCCCCAGTATGCACGCTCTATGATCTCTACCCCCCTGTATGCACGCTCTATGATCTCTACCCCCTCGTATTCATGCTCTATGATCTCTACCCTCCCCCCCCCCATGCATGCTCTACAATCTCTAACCCCCCCCCCCCCCCCCCCCCCCCCATATCCATGCTCCATCATCTCTATCCTCCTGTCTACACTCTCTATCCCCTTGTATACTTCTGATAAATTGTATTGCTGACATGCCTTCAATTCCCAGTGACAACTACTCCTACTTCACTATCACAAATTTTTGTGCCAAATTTTTAAAATAATAATAACGGTGAGATCTCCAGAAAAAGCTTTGATCTGTGTCTAGTCAGATATGAAGAAAGAGAAGCACGTTGTGGGAATTGCCATAGAAAACATACTGAAGACATACAGACCTTCTATGGGGATGACTGCCCCGGGGCCCCTCAGGACGTTATCACAGCTCAGACACACATCACTCCCCACCTCAGCTTCACTGTTTACCAGCCGCCAGCCCTGAGGCTCAGCCAACCGGAAGCACCGTACAGCTGACCGGATGCGGGCGCATGGTGGCCAGCCATCTTTACTGCGGGCAACTTTTGCCAATTCACTTTACAAAATAGCCTGACAGCCGATAAGTAAAGACCACAAACCTAATTTCAAGGTTTTTTAATGAGTATAGTGTTCGGCTACTACATAGAATGAGGACATTTTGCCTCCTGGACGGAAAGGTGCAGGGTGCCCTTAATAAACATGGCCGCCCCAGCGTCTATTCATTGACTTTAATACAGCGTTCGAGCCCATTGGTGCGGGGTGACGTAATGACGCCGTGCTTTGCCCCTGCCTGCCAGCCGAGGAAACCCTGTGCAGAGCTGCCAACGCCCGGTGAGGAGACGGGGAGAGAGTGAGGTGAGGGGCCGCCGGGGCTACCCGGGGAAACCGAGGGTGAGGGAGGTCAAAGCGGGCGGGTGATGTGTGGTGACCGGTGTGTGTGAAGGGAGAGGAGGCTCCGGACATGACCGGGGCCCGAGGAGGATGTGCCGGCCCGAGAGGTCCCCCCGCCCTTCCCGCTCCGACCACACACGGCCCGGAGAACGAGAACCCTGATCTGTGACTGACCCGGGGTGGGGAGAGGGGCGCCGGCACCCCGCAGTGGGCGTGTCACCGGACCCCACATCAGGGGAGACCCGAGACCGCCACAGTCATAGAGATCATAGAATGTTTACAGGGGGATAGAGATCACCATAGAGAGTGTGTGTGTATATACAGTATACAGGGGGGATAGAGATCATTGAATGTATACGGGGGGATAGAGATCACCATAGTGTGTGTATGCGGGGGGGTAGAGATCATCATAGAGTCCCTCTATATAGAGATATAGATATATATATATATATATACACACACACACACTCTATGATCTCTACCCCCCCCCCCCTGTATGTATGTGTGTGTGTGTGTGTGTGTGTGTGTGTGTGTGTATATATATATATATATATATATATATATATATACACACACTCTATCCTCCTGTACATATACAATCTCTATCCCCCTGTATATCCAAATACAGGAACAACCCTATGATCTCTATCCTCCTGTACATCAACTCACTATGGTTTCTAGCCTGTATATACACTCTATGATCTCTATCCCTGTGTGTGTGTGTGTGTATGTATGTATGTATGTATGTATGTATGTGTGTATATATATATATATATATATATATATATATATATATATATATATTATACACACAATCTATATCATACACACGCGATAGAAACCATAGTGAGTTGATCTAGGAGGATAGAGATCATAGGGTTGTGCTTGGGATGGGGGGTGTTGCTGGTATTTGGATAGTGATGCTTGATATGGGGTGTTGTGCGGGGGATGATGATGATTGGGGGGGTGTTATAATTGGGATGATTTTGTTGGGGGGGGGTGCGGGGGATGGTAATGTTTGGTGTTATAATTGGGATATTGATTGGGAGGGGGGGCGGTAATTGGGATGCTGATGTTTTGGCGGGGGGTGCGGGGATGGTAATGTTTGGGGGAGTGTTATAATTGGGTTGCTGATGTTTTGGCGGGGGATGGTAATGTTTGGGGGGGGGGGGTGTTATAATTGAGATGCTGACGGGGGGGTGTTGTGCAGGGGATGGTAATGTTTGGGGGAGTGTTATAATTTGGATGCTGATGTTTTGGTGGGGGGATGGTAATGTTTGGGGGGGGGGGGGGGTGTTATAATTGAGATGCTGATGTGGGGGGGGAGTGTTGTGCAGGGGATGGTAATGTTTGGGGGTGTGTTATAATTGGGATACTGATGTTGGGGGGGGGGGGGGGGTGTTGCTGATACAAGATGCATACTATATGTCCACAGATGTGACGTGGAGGCCCTGTGTTTTCCTCATGTAGATGGGGGACACTTTCTGCTCTTTGTATTGTGGGGTGCATTGTATATCCACCAGGAGAATTGGGGGTTGGTTGTGGGCACTGACAATTCTATTAATGTGGGCCCACAGATCACAGGAGTGACACTTGCTTCCATTGGTAATCCTGGGGCACTGTGCCTAGGGCAGGCTCTGGCAGCCTGTAGTACTCCTTGCTAATGTGGGACCACAAATCCCAGCATGTGATGATGGAAGGCACGGGGGATGTGATTGGTGCAGTCTATGTACAGATTATTGATTATGGGATGAGAAGTTGTGGCCTCAATGTTAGAACAGACAGCTGATTCTCCCCCCTTGTCTTCTCACTTGTACAGAGTCTGCACTGTTCATACCACAGGATTGAATACATTGAGGGCTGCGATGATCAAATAGACTATCAGAGGATGTTGGCTTTAGGGGGATGGGGAGAAGGGCGGAAATGCAGCAGGGAGGAGGCTGGGGAGGAAGGGGAGGGTCCGGGGTCTGGTGGTAAGCTGTCACCCAGCATCCACGGATGCACTAAATCAAGACATTGCACTGAAAATCCGTATTGTGATTTTATACAATTCAGGGCGCAGACGTTGCTGTATAGAATCTGCTTGTGTTCCTCCACCAGGAAGAATCTAAATTGCAGCAATTATGCAGCACATAGCTTTTGTATAACCTCACAGAAGATTGCCTTGTTCCAACCATCGACGCCTTTTTATGCTCCATGTAAGCTTGACATATCTGTGGTTCCATAAAACTGCAGCAAATATGTGAATTGGATGTGTAGAATGCAATCCTTTAGAGGACATTTCCCATGAATCCTAGCGGCACAGGGTTTCACATTTGATAAGATTGTATATCGGGGATATGTATTCTGCTGGAGTTTGGTTGCTGAAGTTTTTTTTTTTTTTTTTTTCTCAGTTCAACTTCCTTTCAGCCACTCCTCACTTCTTGTTCACGTTTTTCAAGTGACTCTGACATCCTTTGAGGCTTGTGGGAAGGGCGAAATGTAACGTTTGTACTGTTGCCTAAGAGTGTCATTTGTCTTTGTATGTCAAGAAATCTGAAAAGCCACATTTATTCAGCATTCAGAACTGAAAATATAGAGTCTCCTGCAAGAATCCTGGCGTCATGATTAGGAGAAGAGTTTAGACCCCATTTAGACGGGTGAATGAGGGCAGATAGCTGCACTGTGGGTTAGGGTCTCCTCTGCATATCGCAGCAGTCTGCTTTGGCCACAAAACTAGACAATTAGCTGTAGCTAGTTTGTATGTTTTCACAAATGCCATCCCTTGATGCAAGCTGTGTGTGGGGATGGACAGAGGTCCCGATCACATACAATCGCTCGGATGAGTGATAGTATGATGAGAACAGCCGTTGATTTAAAGGCCATCTCCACCTTTTAGCAAAACTTGTTATACCAGTGACCGCAGATGGAGGGTTATTCTCCTCCAGAGCCACTGTCTTTCTAAAATTTGTGTGGTTCTGCCTGTACAGTTACGTCTTTTATTCAGATATCTGTGAATAAAAACAAAGAAAAAAAAAAAAAAAAAAAGTCCCATCTGCACATATGGCTGACAGACTTGTTCTCAGTGGATTGTAAGTGTGCTGTCATACTTTGATACCACCTATAGCTCAGCAACTAAGATCCTCTATAGAGCATCAGAACTAGCATCAAATTTAGAGCTTTCAAAGTGAAGTTCCACCCAAAAGTGGAACTTCTGCTCATTTGTGTCCCCCCCCCCCTCTCCGGTGCCACATTTTGGCACCTTTTTGGGGGAGGGCGCATACCTGTCTTTGTCTAGGCCGTGGCAAAATGACACACCATGATGCACACTGCCAGGTTCTCTTTCCCGCAATGGTGGCCGCAGCATCGGACAGCTGATGGAAACATTGGTTGCGTTGCTGACATCACGACTCCAGGACAGGTAAGTGTCCTATTAAAAGTCAGCAGTTGCAGTATGTGTAGCCTGCTGGCTTTTAACTTTTTTTTGCGGTGGGCGGACCTCCTCTTTAAGGACACCTCCATTTGCATTTCTTGCTCGTTTTATTTCAAAGAAAGTTCAGCAAACACAAAATTAACAGGATATAGTATGCTCTGTGTGCTTGTACAATATTACAAATGGGGCTCTCTCCGATCCCCAGCACTTCCATCTTCACACGGTCCTTCTTCCAGGCTTCATAGTTTTGGCCGCTTGATTGGCTGAGGTGACATCACATCGGCATGCGCAAGTCCCATTGCTGCGTCCCACACAGCAGGCCATGAATTTTGTCTGAGCTGCACATGTGCAACTCAGGTGACATTACCCGCTGACAGGAGGTACGTTTATGACAGAAGAGACCTCCTATGGTTTCTTCTATTATAAAAAAGCCGACCTGTCAGTGTACAAATCAAGGACAGGCTGACCTTGCAGATGTTTGCATGTGATTGCACAAGGAGCAATCCCTTATATGTGGTTAGGGACAGATGAGAGGCCTGTATGCAGACAGTCCACATTTACTTGGCACTTCTTTTTAAAGGGTGACATATTTTCTGATTGCCTTTCAGTGGCAATGTCACCCACACAAAGCTCCTCAGTCCGCCATGCAGGTTAACAGTATACCTGCTCATCTATGCTGGTAGTAGGTGGAGGAGGGGAGTGGAATTTGGGGTGTGAGAAGCTAGCATTACCCTTAACCAGTTCTCTACCTCCGTATTGTAAAATGACGGCAGCAGGAACTGTTCCTCCCTCCAGGTGGGCATCACATGACGTCCTCTGCTTCCCGGCATTGTGGAGATTGCGTGCCGCCAGGGGGCACATGTACTCGCTGCGTCGCCGGGGACCCGGTGTGTGCATGCCCGGCGGGCCACGATGTCCTCTTGGCACCCGTGATTGCCCAGTAACAGAGCCGGGATGTGGATCTGTGTGTGTAAACACCGGATCCACATCCTGTCGGGAGAGGAGAACTGATCGTGTATGTTCCTCTACAGAGGAACACCGAACGGTCTCCTCCCCTCATCAGTCCCTTCCTCCCACAGTTAGATCCACCCCCTAGGATGCACATTTAACCCTTGCAGCACCCCCTAGTGTTAACCCCTTCCCTGACAGTCACATTTATACAGTAATCAGTGCATTTTTTTTTTTAAGGCACCGATCACTTTATAAATGTGAATGGTCCCCGAAATAGTGTCAGAAGTGTTCGATCTGTCCACCGCAATGTCAGTCAGGATAAAAATCGCAGATCATTGTCATTAGTAGTGGAAAAAAAAGTTGGAAAAAAAAATGACAAATCTAGCCCCCATTTTGTAAATGCTATACCTTTTGCGCAAACCAATCAATATACGCTTATTGGGATATTTGTATTTTTTTTACCAAAAATATGTGAATACATATCGGCCGGAACTGAGGGAAACAAATTTTTATATTTTTTTCAAGATTGACACTTTGCGCTATGAAAAACAAAACAAAAAAAAACACAGTGATCAAATACCACCAAAAGAGAGCTCTATTTGTGGGGGGGGGGGGGGTGATCAAACTTTTAATTTGGGTAAAATGTCGCTTGACCGCGCAATTGTCATTCAAAGTGTGACAGCTTCGAAAGCTGAAAATTGGCCTGGGCAGGAAGGGGGTGAAAATGCCCAGTATGGAGTGGTTAATGATTATTCACTGCAGCTCAGGAAGTAGTCGCATGACTGATTAAAACATAAGGCAATCCTCAATAATAAATTGATTTGCTTAACTCCATTATATTATAGTCTCATCTTAACTAATTGTGCTGGTATTTCCATGAGCTGTCTATTTAATGTTACCAACCTATCTGGTCATTGGAACTTTTTTTAATAGATCTGTGCGTGCGTGTGTGCGTGCGTGCGTGCGCGCACACTCAGCTGACCATTGCAGTAGTAAGCTCTACGTTGAGTGACAGTTGTCATCCTTCATGGTAATTTTTTCCCTACAGTGAGACATTTTTAGAAGATCTGATGTTTTGTGATAGGTTGCCTCTCTCTATATCAGTGATGGTGAACCTTGGCATCCCAGATGTTTTGGAACTACATTTCCCCATGATGCTCGACTGCACTGCAGAGTGCATGAGCATCATGGGAAATGTAGTTCCAACACATCTGGGGTGCCAAGGTTCGCCATCACTGCTCTATATTATCCTGTGTGCCAGGGTGGGCACGCGCCATCATTTTTAATGGCACGCAGAAGGTTGTGAAGGGGATTTATGCAGGATTCGACTAGCCCACTGAAGAATCTTCTCCGAGCACCCTGCTCCCTACAGATGCAGCCCTACTGGCATAGGCAGTTCACTAGACTGTCAATTACAAAGCCTGGCCTGCCCCCTTGTGCCAGCGTCTCATCTACCTCCATGATGTTTGAGAGATCTGCCTGATGTCATTGATGATCAGGTTCAGTCCCTTTCTCCCGGTACCAGTGTAGGACCTCCTGTGGCTGCAGACATCTTCCTCCTAGTGGAACCGCCAGCTGCAGCAGGTATGGATGTAGAACCCCAGCGTTTCTGATGTGCAAACTGGGGATGGTTTGAGATCTGTTTTTGGGTGTCCTGTTCATTGGCAGATGTTGACTGTTTGCAAAAAGGATGCACTGATTAATCCGAAAATAAGGTTATCAGTATTTAGGCGATATGGGGGGGAGAGGTGTCGATAATGGCCATGCTGTGTCCTATTGACTGCAATGTAGGATATTTATAGACTTTATTGGGGGGGGGGGGGGGGTATA